>NC_092861.1:122180791-122218565 GCF_032062135.1 Pyxicephalus adspersus | reverse complement strand
ACCTTATTTACACTAAAATAGGTATGCTGATTCTGAAAGTGCACAGCCTGTTTTTTCTCTACTGCTTATCATTTTGCGATTACTGTAGCGTGGATATGTATAGGCTATTCATTTATACACAAGACAGTGTGGTCAGAGGTTGTGACTAAGTGAAAAAGCAAAATTTATTTTTCTACTTACACTTCCTTTCTTTCAGATCATGTCTGACTCTGCTGTTTCTCGTCGTAAGTGCCTAAACAACCCTGAATAATTTTGTTACATCTGTGGCAGTTTCACTATTCCCAGTCAAAGGGTGAACATCAGCACATTTGTAGAGCAAGACTATATGGCATATTTCAAAGTTAAACTTGGTAATCAAGATAATTCTTGGGTCCCTCATAAGGTGTGCAAACAGTGTGTCGAGGGTTTACAGATGTGGACAAAGGGAATACGTGATAAGATGCCATTTGGTATACCTATGGTTTGGCGAGAGCCAGGAGATCATTACAGTGACCGTTACTTTTGTATAGTGAAAACTTCAGGATGTAACAAGAAAAATAAATTTTAAATAGAGTACCCAAGTCTACCATCGGCTATACATCCAGTGGCCCATTCAGATGAAATCTCAGTGCCGGTTTTCGTTACACTATGCTCCCTTGAAGAACATGATTATGGTGATGAACTAGGTGACAACAATGATGAAGAGTTTGAAGTTGAAGAGGACTCTGTTTGTAGGGGATTTGATCAGCATGAGTTGAGTGATTTGGCACTATCGAAGAAAGCTTAAGAACTCCTAGCATCTAGACTGCGTGAGAAAAACTTACTTGAAAAAGGAATGAAGGTGTTGTAGTTTCGAACCAGAGAAATTGCATTTCTGCAGTACTTTAGAACTGACTGTGGCTTTGTGTATTGCCACAACATACCGGGTTTAATGGAGGAATTTAAAATTCCAATCTATAATGCAACTGAATGGCGACTACTCATCGATAGCTCAAAGCGGAACTTAAAGTATGTCCTCCTTCACAATGGCAATATATTTGGGTCGGTCCCTATTACCTATTCAGTTTTTCTTTGTGAAGAATATGCAGACATAAAGTGAGTCATTAAGTTGTTGCAATGTCACCAACACAATTGGGTCATCTGTGTTGACCTTAAAATGGTAAGCTTCCTTCTTGGTCAGCAAGATACACCAAATATCCCTGTTATCTACGCATGTGAGACAGCAGAGCTTGTGAGAGGCATTGGGTTGAAAGGAATTGACCTCCAAGATCTGCACTAAAACCATGTGATCCAAACATTCTACATGAGCCAATTGTTGATAGAAAGAATATTATATTCCCACCTCTGCACATGAAACTGGGTCTGATGAAGCAGTTCGTTAAAGCTTTGCCAACTGAAGAAGACTGTACCTCATTTGGCATTTCCTAGACTGTCATTTGAAAAAATAAAGGCCAGTGTGTTTGATAGTCCACAGATTCGGCAGCTCATCAAAGATAAACATTTCATCAGGACAATGTCAGAAGTCGAAAAGAATGCTTGGTTATCATTCAAAGCCATTGTCAAGGACTTTCTTGGAAACACACGAGCAAATAATTACACAGAAATTGTCCAGAAACTCTTGGAGAGTTACAAAATGCTTGGTTGCAATATGAGCATCAAGGTGCATTTTCTGCATAGCCATCTTTCTAACTTCCCGGAAAACCTTGGTGCAGTCAGTGATGAGCAAGGTGAACGATTCCACCAAGATTTGAAGGTCATGGAAGGACGGTATCAGGGTATGTACATATGATGGCTGAATATTTGTTGTAGCATCCCACAGGATTGTCCTAACACTGAACACTCCAGGAAAAGTTATAGGCATACATTTTTACCTTAACCGCTTTCCCGGTTAATTTTCACTGTTTTACTGTAAAAGAAAGTCATAGAGTAACAATAAATGCTTTGTATGAACAAAATAAATTTAAATAAACAGTACATTCAAGTTATTATTTATTATTTTTTCATTATATGAAAAATTTGTATGTTTTTTGACAAAATGCATCATAAAAACTGGATGTGATAGCAAAAAACTGGGATCATTTCTGGATTCACCATCCAAAAATTAGTAAAAAACAAGTGTAAGATCTAACTCAACTAAAAATGCATTCCAGTGTTACATTTTTTATGACAGAAAAATGATGTGATTCTGCCGTCAGGATCATTTTCACTGGAGACTGACTGTCTCTTAAGACTTTTTATGTATTCTGTTTATTTTGGAAAACCATTTACAAGAAGTAAACAAAATAGCGTTTTGGAACCTTGTCCACATTTGATAAGCTACAAAGCTATTGTGTGCCACAGAGGAATAATTTACAAGTGAAAAAAGGATGTTATTGAATTCTGTTCTTCATGACAACAAACAACATGCACTTTTTCACTATTGTGAATGTTTATTTTTTAAAGACAATCAATAAAACTGAAGACCAGCTGTTGGATAACTTAGTAGGCCAACTCAATTCATTTGGGAACAAATCCTTTGTTAGTACAAGAAAGTTTTTGTACACCCGCACACTCACTTTCATCATCACCCCCATCGAATTGGCCATCCAAAAATATTTTCTGACTACATCTTCAATAAAAAGAAAACACCAAAACTGAACAACAGCTCTGCACAAAATCAATAATTGAAATCTAAGTTGTGTTGGATAGGAGCCACTTGTTTGCAAAGCTAGCAGTACTTAAAAGGACCTGAAAAGTAAAGTGTGTTCCTTAAAAGGAAAGCAGAGGATGGTTGATCTTTTCTACATTATTGGACTACCATGCCTGATTCAGCACTGTGTTTTCATATAGAGGTGGCCATCTTGGCAGAGGTAGGGCTTAAAGCACAAGCATGGAGTTGCTTGTACTTCAAGTCCTCAGGTATTACATCCCCTCCAGCAAAAAGAATAGTAGTAACATCACCAAAATGCCAAATCTCCTGAGACTGGCAGCAATCAGAGGCAATTGACTCCAGAAGCATACTTTCCACTAAAGCCCACCAGCCACAAAACAAAGTGATCAAGTGGTTCCTTGTTGGAGCACACCAGCCACAAAATATGTAGGACAGATGAATCTATATTCCATTTACAGAACCACTTCAAGCCCACGTGATGTCCTGGCACATAGCCTGTTCACATCCCTGCTCTTGATATTTGATTACTAAAGAGGGGGATTTTTCCTGTTGTTCAGGAGTACATTGTTTTTCTAGTTTGTTTCCTTTATAAACAGGGAAGTAAACTCTTTGATGGAGAGCATAACATTTTGCATATGCATGAGAGTTTGGAACTGCCCCATGCAAAGATATTCAAAAGTAATCATGGGACAACTGAGATTAGATTTGTTTGGTAAAAATTTTAAAAACGCCCCAGCTGGAGAAAGCCTTAAGCTTTTTAAGCTATGGGTCAAAAACTAGGGATGAACCCTGGTTTGCTGCTATGCATAAGTGGTCATTTGTCCAGATGACATTTGCATTTCATAATGATTTTAAATTCTAGTCAAAAGGTCTTTAATGGCCAATAGTTGGGACTGTGAAATGCCCCAGACCCCTCACCATAGATACTAATGTTCCCAGCACCCATTTGTCGGTTTGTTGGAGTGTGTTAGGGAGAGCTAGTTGGAGTGGGGAGAGAAGCAGACTTTATTATACTGTGCCATATAGTGCAACAGTGCTATAATGTATGTGAATTGCAGTATAGGGTACCAGTTATTTTGTACAACCTGCGTTCACATATTTTCAGAGACCCAGCAGTATTTTTAGGAACACTTTATAGTTTGTGTTCATGGCATCACCACTTCTCCCAAAAAGGTGCATTCACTGTATTAGAGCCAGCAGGTGGAAGAAGCAAGATGAGCAGTTGCAGGGAAGTGGGGTAGTTGGGGAGATCAGTGGTGTATGTAGTGCAGGGCAATGATTAGTGGTGTTACAATAAAGATGCAGGTGTGATTAATGATGAACAAACTGTGTAGAGGGTGCATAAGTGATTAGCAGTGGATGAGGTATGTTGGGGGTGAAGAAGTGAACATTGATGAACAAAGGGGGTGCAGAGATAAGTGGTGGACAAGAGTGCAGTGGCAAGCAGTAGATAAGGTTTGCAGGGACGTGCAGTGCACATAAGTTAGTGACTTAACCCCTGGCTTCAATAGGTTGGGGGGGGGGGATAATGTCTGAAAAAAGAAGGTGATCAGGTGAGCAATGTAAGGAGAGAACTTATGGAGAATGTACAGTATTGTATTTTGAACCCAAACTGATGTATTGATCCATTAACCCCACAGTGCATTCTCATGAGACTTTGGCTTACACTAAATGTTTTAAATAGCACTTCAACCCATAAGACGGCTGGTGACTGGTAATGTAGAAAAATTCTATTTGGAGAGAATGCTGGGGACAAGGTAAGCATTGTAACAAGAACTGGATTTTTTTTCTTACCTGCATTGCTAATGCATAAAAAAACTAAAGATGTGCTGTAAGTTAGCAGTAAAAATGGCTATACTGATGTTCAAGGTTAGAAATGTTTTGCTTAGTGCACTTTTATTCCAAGAGCCCTGAAACATTTTCTGATGTTTGTCCTTCTTGTTAGAAATCTAAATAGAAATGTTTTAGTAAACCACATAATTTATTGCAGATGCTAAGTGTCCTGGTGCTTTAATATATTATTTAACACCTATAGACATATATATACTATTCACTATACAAAATGTTCCACAACAAGCATAAAATTCATACATTTTTGTACCCGCTTAGAACAAAATCCAGATCTCTGATAAGTATTCCATAAATAAGACATAATTGGAAAATCTGTAACACATTATTAACTAATTATTTAATTTTCCTGCTCTTCTCAATTCTAAAAATAGACTTATGTAATATTTTGTAAAATTTGATTTAGATCCAATCACAGTTCACTTGCACATCCTAGTATTGATTTTATGGTTATTAAACCCATAGTTTTCTTAAACTTCCAGTAGATCAGGGAGTAGAATGCATATGAGCAAAATGTTTATTCTTAGTTCTATTGTGCTTATGCTTGTATTTATATTTTGCAGAATTTGGAACTTGAAGTGACCTTGTCCTGAGATGGCTAAAAGGCTGTTAATGTTGGTCCCCTAAATATGCTTGTGCTAGGCTGTGTCTGGCATCAATACTTTTTTGAGTATTGACCCAAAACATGCACGCTAAGGGAAGGGAAGAAATGTGTATTTGTTCCTGGTCAAAGACTCACTGATAGCCAGGTAACTAGAATTTTCAAAGGAAACCTATGTGTAAGACCCTGGTCCATAGCAGTACCCACCAGATGCCAATACCCCATCTAATTCAACACTCTTAACCTATAGCAAGTCCCTGGGAGGCTAGTTGTGATGTCCTAGCACACGGTTGCCCCTGGGACATCTGTACACAAAGATTGGCCTCTGGAGAAGAACTCACTGAGGACCAGGAACCCACATGAGCAGAACAAGGGAGAGTCTAGGGTCAGAATCTAGGTGATCCACAGATGACACTGTAAAGGAGAAACCAGCCAGGGATCATACACCGGTAATCAGTCTGCCAAACAAGGTATACAAGGATAAAACAAAGCTAAGTCAGGGGTCACAGGCAAAGGTCATTCCAAGTAACAACCACAGGATCAGGAAACAGACAGAGTCAGCAACATATATTCCAACAGACAGCCACTCTGCTAGCAGGTCAGCCAGGCTAAGCTCAGCCAGGGCAATTAGTGTCTGAGAGCTGAGAAGATTTAAAGGAATAGTGGCCAAAGGTAAGGTAGAATCGTAGCCAGCAACCAATGTGCTGATTGGCTGCAGCAGATACTTTAAAACAGCAGTCGCCAACCGGTTTTTGATGGTCTGTGGCTCTGGCCAGTGCACCCCCCAGTGGGGTCTGGAAAAGGACCCCGCTGGGAGGATGCACTGGCCAGAGCCAGGGTCCCCCATACAGATCCCAGGCTCAGGGAGGGAGGTGGGATATGTCTCTGGACACAACCCGCCCACTCTCCCATCACAGATTTAAAGCTGTGTACACACGTGCAATTTTTGTCGTTGGAAAGGATCTTTCACGATCCTTTCCAACAACAAAGGACTTCACGACGTATGAACGGTGCTGTACATACAGCACCGTTCTGCTCTATGGAGAGGGGAGGGGGAGAGCGACGGAGCGGCACCCTGCTGTGCACTCTCCCCCTTCCCTTGCATTAGAATCGTTCGTCGTTCATCGTTCGTGGATCTGCCAGGACGGATCCACGGACGATGAACGACGCCGACTGTACACACGCCAGATTCTCGCTCGATATCTGGCCGATGCCGATTATCGGGTGAGAAAAATCTGACGTTTATACGCAGCTTAAGCCTGTAATGGGAGAGTGGGTGGGTTCTGGCATCATGACGTCACTAAAGGGGAAGTTTCTTCCCCTTTGAGTGACACCCAGCTCCTCACACATGAGTGGTCCGGGACAGCAAATTTAGTGGTCCGAAAAGGTTGGCGACCACTGCTTTAAAATCCCTTTTTGCTGCACACAGCCCCAGTATCTATACTGGGGATGTTGGAATGGGCATATGCAGAACTAAAGGGAAACTGGAGATACAGAAAGGACAGGGAACCAACTGCCTGATCTCCTTTGCTGCTGCAAGAAAGAATCAGGGTGCCCTAGACTGCAGTTGACTACAGGGCAGGATCGTCAGCCAGATAAGCATCTCCTAACAGTATGTGTGAAATACATCAAGGTGGTTTTGAGGTAACTGTTGTGTGGCTTAATATGCTAATAAAAAATATTGTTTTTTTTAAGGTCCCCTGGTATTAGACTGTTTTATTGTATTTTAGATATATAAAAGTTAAGCAAAGGGTGAGGCGTAAAAGGGTGCCGGAGAAATGTATAGAGAGGAAGCATGTCATTCTAATTCAGATGGGATCTGTTGTCAGTTACCTTATTGGCAGCAAATTGATTTTGGCTGCAAATATAATGCCTGTGGTTAAATCTTTCAGCAATCAATCACCAGTGTCATCCTTAGCCTGCGGTAAGTAACAAATCCTTTTAGCAAATGTTCTTGCTTAGGTGAACTTAGTAATTGTATTCTTTATCATAAACTATTCACAATGAAATGTGAATTTTCAATGACTGAAGAATAAGAAATATTTTAACACGAAAACCTTCAACCCCAGTTTTTAATTCCTAAAATAGAATAATAGTTGCCTTTAAAAACGAATAATGTGAACTCTGGAAGCTATGCCTATAAAAAAGGAGCAGGGGGCAAAGGACTAGACACCAACATTTCCTATGGTATTCAAGAATCTTACCTTTTTCCTAACTACTGAATCCCTATGTCCTGTCTTGTTCTGTGCTGAATTTCTGGGAAGGAGGCAATCATGATAGAAGCAGGGTTTTGCTTCTTCATTTTAGAGCCTCCAAAAGGGGAACAATGAACAGCACTATAGTAACATTTCCAAATCTCACTTCAAATCTTATGAAGGTAGAAGTCAAAGGAAAGCAATGCATTTTGCACTACAGATATAAAGCTATGACAAGAAAGAAGAGAAGCCTAGGAAATACAAATGAAAAGTATATTTTTGGAGTGCTGCTTAGACATAATTAATATTTCGAAATTTTCAAAATAACATGGCAAATCTTTACTTTTTGAGTAAGGTCCACTTGTTTGGCCTATCCAGACTGTTTTGAATGTTAAGTAGAGGTTTGCCTGCACTTCCTGTGGCCACTGACACAGGACATGTGTCCGAACAGAGATGCATTTACTAGTATTTGGGAAGTGTCATGTGTAGTCCCATGGACTGCAAGTGACGGGTAACTCCATAGAGGGGAAAAGGATAGCCATAGATAGCAATACGAACCTGGTAGAGTTCCTCATCATACTTTGTTCATAGTTAAAACAAAGTCTTGCCTGGAGTTTTACTTTCAACACAACTCTCCAGGGCTTACAGTGCTGTAATTTGATTTACAGCTGCCTAAAAATGCATCCTGTTTTATATCAAAGATGAAAGCAGTTATTGAAAAAAAGCAACTCCCAATACTATTGGGTAAAAATAGAATTCTGCAGATGTTGAATTAGGCCATTTGTGTGATTTCAAAACAAAATACAAGAGACACTTTATGAACTGCTGTGATTGCCGTAGGAGAGCAGGACCACTATTGGACATGACATTTGAGAAAAGTTGCACAATCAATCAGGTCGCAAACAAAAGCTGAGCATCTGATTAATAATTTCCACAATTCTTGCCAATTAATCATTTGCTGGAAGAGATTTTTTTACAGCTGGGAATTAGCTGACTTTCTGAAAACACTGAGAAAGAATAAATGTTTATACTAATATTATTGTAAGATGCATAGAAAAAGGAAAATGTTTCTTGTTTTCACTTCCCTAAAACAAAAAAACACAAAGGTGTAGCGTAATACAATATAGTTCGATATTTACAATATGCCTAATCTGTATTCTACCATCTATTCCTTTAGTTGATCATACTGTATTTTCCAGAATAGTTATATCACACATAAAAGCTATGTAAAGAGGCCATGCATTCAACAGTTTAAGGCAAGCAAGGTACTATGTTGAATCAAACTGGTGTAATGCAGAAGAGCCAGAGTAGGACACTGTCCCAAAAAATGTATATGGATTTCAGAATAAAAGTGAGCATTTTTTAGGTAAGTGCCCTTACAGTTAGTTTGCATGGCTTGTAGTGTATTATTAATTGCACTCGTGGAAGTGAAGCTGGCTGACAATGGCCTTGCTGCTGGTTTTAACATCTGAGATGGTTTTCTCTCCAATGCAAAAAGGAGGAACTGATCATACTTCTGCTGCACAATTTAGGTGCTTGCTTTGTGCACAAAACAATCATTAGTGATTTTTTGCAGTAATAGCTGAGGAGTCCTGCACAGACATTGCTGTTTCCTTCTGTAGAGAATGGAGGGACTGAAACTCAGAAAGCTTTGTGCTGTGCAACTTAGCAATCAGACGCTACAGTGTTTAAAAACTAATTGTGGAACAGCAAAAATAACAGATCAGATCTACATTCCTGACAAACACAAACATTTATCTCAGGTAAAAGAAATCTAAAGTGTTGGTTCAACCAATTTAACCATGGATTATGTCCATGTACAACGTACTACACCTATGGTATTATGAGGGGTTGCAGACTGTCTCCCCTGATTAGCACAAGTGTGGTCTTTAATGACCAGGTCAACTTCTATAAGCCTAATTGATACAAAAGCCATTAGATTCTACAGAAGGGGATCTTTTTAGGTGTAGTAGAGTCTGATGCTACGTACACACATGCAATAATGAACGATCCTTTACAATGAAAAAAGATATACCTATATACAGATATATGTGCATACAGTGCTGTTCTGCTCTATGAAGAGGGGGGGGGGGCAACGACGGAGCAGTACCATGCTGCACTCTCTCCCCTTCACCTTCATTATGATCATTCATCGTTCCTGGATCCGCCAGTATACACGCTGTATTCACGCCTAATTCTCATCCAATATCAGCCCTGGGGCTATTATCGGATGAGAATCATCAGACATATGTACATAGCCTTACATTTATCTACATTGCAGCCTCCCCATTTTTCCACAAAAGTACTTACAGACAAGATTTCTCCCCAAAAATCAAACCATGTGATCTAACACCACCAACACCTCCATCACCAATTCAGAAACCCCTATTATTATCACATATACATATTGCTACCAGAATGCACTATAAAACACTAAACGAACATAAGTGAAATACTACAACAAATCTGCAATACTGAAAAAAACATCTTTACGTGATTGAGAACAGGTCTGTTTGACCTACATAGTTTGTGACTTTTCAAATACAAGATCCCAGAGCATACCGGGTACAAGGAAGGGACTAAACAAAGAAGAAAAACTTTAATAAATGGCATTATGGGGTAACATAATCAATTATCCCAGGGATTACAAGCACAGGTGAAAAAATGTGTTTGTGTTAGTGAACGTGTTTGCCAATGAAAGGTGAATAGAAGTGATACACCCACTGGAAACTGGTACTATGAAAAGAAACTAGGAGGTAATTCCATTATATCTGAATATACAGCATTTGGCTGGAGCTCTACTTTAAAGATAAGATACAATGCAACCCATTTTTAGGCACAACTGATGTGCATCATCTTTCTATATGCTCTGCCAGGTTTAGACATGTATATGATTAAAACTATCATTTGAGAAAACTGGCTCCTTAGCACTTCAGTGTCTCCAGCTGGCCTCTAACCGAGGATTATCTGTTAATAAGGCCACATCTGCAATGGACTTCTATCACTGACCATGTGCAGGATTGCGAAAATCCCCCCAAAAGCTCAACACATTTTAATCACAGATCCTAAAACCTTTCAGTGCCAAATGAGATATTTATAACAAAGTGAAGGAAACTTTTTTTAAATGCTGAGGACAGCAAGCATTGCCCTTGTGTGACCCTGGATTTTGGTGACTCACAAGTCATAGTGTGAGACTAAAAACTGCTGCCAGGATAAAGGAATTGTAAACTCAGAACAAATTATTTCTTCCTTTCTAATACTTTTAAGGGATAAATAATGGTTTCATAATCAGTCACTTGTGTCATAGCCCTTCTTTATAAGAGTTATAGGCATTTTCAGTGTGTCAGACTAGAACTCCTTTAGAGAAAGATCTACTTACTTCTACTTTATACATTCTGTGAATCTGTTCTTTCTGAAGCTCTCCTGATTTTTAACCAGTTGTCTGGTTACCACTTATCAAGGGAAGTTCTGACATGAGGAAGCATAGCGCTATTCTGCTACCAAGATTAGCAGATATTTTACACTGATTTTCTGCATTGCACAAAGTATGGTAATCTTCCTCAGTTGTCCCTCTTTTTGTTGGATATATATTCAAATGTGTTCTTTATCTCCAATTATTCCATTTGTTATTTTGAAAAAAGCATTTTAAATCAATCACTTTATTACTAATTACCTAATAACTCAATAGCTTTTGCATACAGATGCCCCTTGCTTAATGACCAGGTTCTGTTCCTGCGTCCTGAACGTTAAGCGAGGAGCAAAGGAAAAATCTGGTGTGTAGCGCTGTAGAGGATCACGAGGAGAAATAATGATGGTGGCTGGAAGACTGAAGAGGAGATGCTGCATGGCTGTACACTATATAGTTCTTGTACAGTGTACTCATTGGGAGAGCCGGTCATAAGTGCAGGCGAGTGATCGGTAAACAGGTAAGTCATTAAATGAGAACTACCTGTATTCAATTTTATGGTCCAGAAAATGGGGGCATGGCAGAGGTGTCATTTGCCTACATAATTTGAGCAGAAGTAACCCTCCAGTACATCTCTAGTAGCTGGGAGGAATTCATTTTTCTCCTTTACTGCATTATCTTTGCTTTCATGCCTAAATGCTGTTTGGCATAGACATCCAATCTGCTAATGTGTCAGGTACAGAATTTTCATTAACTCCACTTCTATTTCAAGGAAAGCAGGTAAATATATTGACTGTTTTTGAAAAAAGTATAAGTAGCTTTTTTATTAAAAAAAAACGTTAAAAATCAGAAGTTTTGATGTTTCTCTGTTTATTGTCATAAACTGGCTACATTATTTTAATCATATCTGTCTTTTCTCTCTTTAGCAGAATGCTGACCACATTTAAAATGTATTTTCTTGATGCTGTCAGCAAATGGTAAGGAAAGAGAGATCCCAACTGAAGAGGCAGGCACCACTGCTCAGAGAAAGAAAGATAATGATTAAAACTATACAGGTCGATAATGTGAAAAATGTAATTCTAATACTAGAGCAGTACAGGAACCAGAACTTGCAAGAAAGATATGCATTTGCCTTAATATTTGGTGCCTCAGGAAGTTGAATACATTAAAAAAAATGCCATTTATGTACCCTTTACATGGCATCTAGCAGGTGTTAGGGCATGGAAGTTTCCTGGGCAGGATGTTTACCATTATCTATTGCTGTCAGACAAAGGTGAATACAGAGAGAAGCAAAGTCTGCCACTGCACCAGGGCTCCGGACCCTTTTAGGCTCCCTGGTGCTATGAGTTTTTTGGATTTTACATGACAAAACAGTACATTTGACATGTAAATATGCTTCCAATTTTATTTGACGTGTGTGCGGCCGGTCCTGCCCCCCCAGCTCACGCCGCCCGGCCGCACACATGTCGCATCCCCGGCCGGTATCTGCCTCCCCTAGCCTAACGTCTCCAACACTCACATGCCGGGATGTGAGGCTAGGGGAGGCAGATGTGGGCCATCGCCAATGCTGGCCAGGCATCACCAAGTGGTTCTAAATACCGGCCCGGCATCACTGGAGGACACTGCGGGCTTGTGAGGACCAGGCAAGTCCTTAATTCCACCCCGAGTCACGGTTACAGTTTTCTGTAAAACAAAAAAATTTACCCTGAGTCACAGCGGGAATAACGCCAGGGGGGTTAAGCCAACAGGGGCCCTAAGGCAGTTCGGTGTGGGGAGCGGGCAAGTCAGTTCTGCACAGGGGCCCACTGTTGGCAATGTCAAATACATTTTTCATGCCAGGACTGTGTAAAGGATAGTGTTGTGTCTAGTACTATCAACTAGAGACTGGAGAGAGAGAAAGAGATAGGGATAAGGGTGAGAAAGAGAGACAGAGGGGAGGTGGGGAGAAAGGAGGGGAATGGTAGAGAGAAAAAATGAGACACAAAGAAAGAGAAAGAGAGCAAAAGAGAAGTGGACGTCTATATGGAGGGTAGAAAGGGAGGGGGAGAAAGTGAGAGGGTAGAGAGAGAGGGAACAGGGGGGGAGGGGTGTGGGAGAGAGGGAGAGTGAGAGCAATAAGGAGGGTAAAGATGGGGAGAAAGGTGGGGAAGAGAGAGAAGGGGGGAGGGAGGGGGAGAGAGTGGAGATAGAGGGAGGGGGAGAGAGCGAGCAAGAGAGAGAGAGAGAGAAAGAGATAGG
Organism: Pyxicephalus adspersus; assembly: GCF_032062135.1. NCBI lineage: Eukaryota > Metazoa > Chordata > Amphibia > Anura > Pyxicephalidae > Pyxicephalus > Pyxicephalus adspersus. The sequence goes on along the minus strand of NC_092861.1, from coordinate 122,205,648 downwards.
GATAAAGAGAGACAGAAGGGAGGGATAGATGGAGAGAGGAGGGGAATGGGAGAGAGAGAGAAAAAGTAGACAGAGAGAAAAAGAGAGTGAAAGAGAGAGGGAGATCTATTTGGAGGGTAGAGAGGGAGAGAAAGGGAGAGTGAGAGAGGGGAGTGAGAGAGATAAGAAGAAAGAAAGAGAGAGACAGAGAATGGAAAAGAGAGTGAAAGAAAGAGGTAGATCTATATGGAGAGTAGAGAGGGAGAGAAATGGAGGGGGGAGAGAGAGAGGGATAAGAGGGGGAGTGTGGGGGGGTTGAGAGAGCGAGAGGGAGGGAAGGAGAGAAGGTGAGGGACAGTGAGTGAAGAAGGGAAGGAGGGAGAGAGACATGGAGGGTAAAGAGAGAGAGATAGGAAAGGGGGGAAGGAGAGATAGAGGGGGGAGGGAAAAAGGGGGTGAGGGGGAAGGAGAAGGGAAGGAAGGGGAGAGGGAGGGAGAGGAGGAGGGTGGGAAAAGAGGGGAGGTAGAGAAAGCAAATCAGCTCTTTTGTCTGTGATCATCTGAAGACATCTGAACAGTAGGCTCCCTGTGTCACAGACCTTCCAAGCGTGCTGCACCCTTCTGGCAGGTACAGTAGCCCCCAGAAGATAGAGCCTGAGCACTGTTATTGCTTGAATAATGCAATTGGAAGGTCTGAATGCGCCCTCTAGTGGTCATGGCTGGGGCCTTGTATGCAATATAGTAACTTAGGTCCCGATTTGCAGAGTGAATAAAAGTCAGCAGAGGTAAAACTGAACGAATGATGTCTGCAGCATCTATATTTATAGAACTGAATGGTTTTAATATCAGTCTTCCATCCAATCCTGTGTCCTAGCAGTACATCAAGAAAGAAACTGTAACTGATTCCTAAAGCACTGGCTAACAGGAGCTGGACAGATATAATCACAGGAACTTGCTTGCAGAGCTAGAGGGCTCGGGACTAGTGAAGACATGTTGCACGAACGCTGAGTGCTGTGTCTGAGCTAGCCAAATAGCCAGGGATGATTAAAAGGCTTTTTTCTGTTTTGCTGGTGGGTTGGGCGAAACTGATAAGGCTTGGTAGCGCAGGCATGCCCAGAGACATAACTGCCTGCATGTGCGGGAGAGAGACGCCTGCACTTTGGTGAGGAAGAGGTAAATGTGACAGTATCAAAATATTCATGCAAGTCCTTAATTACCAATTTTTGGTGTGGAGTTAGTAGGACAAAGTACTAGACAGAAGTCAACTACATATTAATTTAAGGTAAAATTACAAAGAAAATAGAGCAGGATCCTGCCTCCAGACATTTTTTGCCAGTTAGCCTTCCTCAGGGAATAGAGAGAACCAGTGAATACAAGAGAAAGTGTTATATCAAAGGTTCAAAACAAAGTAATAGAAAAATTGCAGTAGATCAAAAACAAAGTTCTTCCTAATATCAAAGTTTTTTTTTTGTTGCATGTAAAAATAACATATTATGCTAGTTATAGTTAAATATATCCACATATATATCATTTTTCAGTGAGATTCTAAAGCATAAAACATATCAGAGTAACATAAAGTATTATGGAGAAAAAAAATATTTTGGGGGTATTTTGGGGTATTACATCGGTCCACCCTACCCCCTGAGGAAGCCTAACCTGAGAAACGCGTTGGGTCACAAGATCCAGCTTTTTTTTCTTTGTGATTTTATCTTAAATTATTATGTAGTTGACCTGTGTCAAGTACTTTGTCCTACTAACTCCATGCATAAAAGTGGTTAATAGGGACTTGCACAAATATTATTATACTATATCATGTAATTGGTTGATTGTACACAATGTATTTACAACCATTCAAAATAATATAAAATACATAATACATATTATAAAATACATAACAGAAGGAGCTTTCTTTACCTAAAAAGTGCCGATCTCAAGCATTTTTTTTTTATATTTTCCAAAAGCACTTTATCCAATCTCGCACCTGTGAGGTGACGTATGATGGTGACGTATGAAGAAGAACTCGGAAGAAGAGGGAGATTATGGTGGCAACTGGTGTCCAGCACGTGTCACAATTCTGGCCATAAATAACAACTATTTCTAACAACTAATTACCCCCACTGCTAATCCCCCCTCTCTTCCCCTGTTGCTGTGGACATGAAGAAAGGCATTCTTTACCTAAACAGTGCAAGTGTGCTGTACTTCCTGTGCTGTGGCAGTGCTGATCTCATTGGTTAAAACATCCTGTCATTTGTACTCCACTTCCCTCCTTGCCAATCGTCGGCCATTCATAGAATAAGCGAAGCTCTGTGATTGGTCAAGGAAAGAAGGTGCATCTGTAAACAGCTTCTGATCACACTAATGCAGTTCCAAAAGTTCAGCAGAGCTGTAGTGTTTGTAGACAATGTTGTAGTGGGGTAAACGAGGGGCCCAAGTGGAGGTAAATATTTTTTAATATAGCAGTAATATAAAAATGTGTTTATGATGGCTGGAGTTGACTTTTAGGGCGGCAGTAAACATGTGTGGAACAATCTAACCAACCTTAGACATCTGGCCTCTCATGCATATTATGCTCAGCTGAGCGCACATGTTCATGCAAGGGGGAGAAAACATGATCAACAGCTTGCTAGGAACACAACAACTTTCTTTTTGGTTCACCTCTTTTATACAGATCATTTTCTTGTTTTATATATTAATATTATTCTGACATTGTGTAATGAAATTTTATGGATGAGGATTCCAATTGCTAAATCAGCAAACCAGCGCCATCTGCTGGCAGCAACAGCACTGAGCAAATCCAATTTACTTTTTTTTTATGAGTTGTATCCAACTGAAAAGGGCTCAAGGGTCACATTTGAATCCAGAAGTTGAGTGAAGGGCTGTGCTAAAATCAATTTTTTTTATACACATTCCAGTTAAAAAATATCAGGTGATAGCTATATCATCTGGCTATATTAATCGTGGGAGAACATGTCACATTTGAATATTGATAATTGTAGTGTGTACTGTGTTTCTCAGCCAGGGTTCCCCCAGATGTTGCTGGGGTTCCTTGAGCAATGAGCAATATTTGCCTCTCAGGTTAGTTTATTTGACACAAATGATCTTTTAGCTATCACCAAGGATGATATTCTTCCATCTGACCAGTGATGCAGGAGTTCTTCCTACCGACCTCCACACTAATGCACTGTGAGCTGTGGACATAGTAATTATAGAAGGAGTTCCCTATGATTTCAAGAGTTCCCCCCATTTAAAAGGCTGAGAAAGGTTGCTCTCAGTTTTTTGGAATAACACATTTGCACTGGGGTTCAGTGGGAAGTATGGCATTCAGTAACATAATGCTATCAGTGTTCATGCCCATGAAATTAACTAACTGAGCGGTCAGAGCTGCTGTACTCACCCTATGCTGCTGTCTCTGTAGTAACATTAGGAGCTGAAACTCTAGAGACAGATAAAGAAAGAATAGAGTCTGTAGTATCATGTACTTTTTCCCTTGCCCTAAAAATGTACAGTATGCCAAGCAAAAACACTTTTTAAGGGGATTGGGAAGAATTAAAATTACTGATGGTTTTATACTGCTTTTTGTGGTGTAGTTGGAGTGATTTACCTCCACTTCCGGTCCTGCTAACAGTTATTGTGCCAGACAGGAAGTAATAAAAAATCTGCAACATGAGGACAGAGAGTGAAACAAAAATCTGGCAAGGTTGCTACAGCCTTCCTCAACCTTGCCAAATAATTATTTTTTTTACTTCAGTTTGTGTTGTTGTTGGGGAGTATCACTTAATGCCAGGTAAATGTTGTCCTCAGTCTTCTGAGGTCTTCTGAGTAACTGAGACCTCAGTCTTTAACCTCCCTAGCGATATTCCTGGAGACTAGCGGTTAATTTTCAGTACCAAAGGCGGTAACCCAGAGCCACATTGGGGGTGGAATTCCCAGGGAGTTTTTAAGTCTTATCTGGTCCTCACGTTCCTGCGGCATCTTCCAGCGTGTGAACGTTGGGGACGCAAAGCCAGGGAGCGCAGATGCCGGCGGGGCCGGGCAGTGCAAGCATGCGGCTGGAGAGTGGGACCGTGCATCTGGGAGGCGGGAAATTTAAAATATTAGGTATTTTTAAATGTACCGTTTTGACATTTAAAAATACCTATTATTAAGACCACCAGAGAGGTTAAACAGGACACAATAAAACATCACAAGAAGTCCTGTCTGCATGGATAGGTCACACATACACAATGGGGTTTTTTGACATTTACTAGGGGCCAGTGCTGAAGCAGAGCAGAGTTTTGCAACTACTTTATAGCAGAGACCTGCAATCTGTATGTAGGACTCATCCCCGTAGGAGCAGCTGATTTTCCACCCTTGTAATGTGGCATAAATAAATAACAGAGGCTCATATGGGTTAGGGCAGCAGAGTGTCAGGTATAGATAGTTCAAGTCCATTAGCAATAAATCAAAGTCAACTCTGACAGCTAAGCTCTATCATGCTTGCTGATCTCATTTTCTGTGACCGGGACCGAAACATCTGTAGGTAGGTCTCCTTATAAAAATACCAAAAAAAATACCAAACTGTGCACAAAAGGAAATCCCCTTCAAATGTAATGCATGAATCAAACAATGCCAAATCCCTAAACAATCAGGAGAAAATAATAGTCCTACTTCCCATAAGTGGACCCAAGTGGGATATTACTGGTATAACCATATCAAAAGAAAAAAAAAGAAAAAAAAGAATTCCATTTTATTTAATACATGCCCTTATAAAAACATAATTGACAACATACACAACATACAATCAATAAAAAGACCATCACATGGCTTTACCTCACAATTTGTGCAGATATAAATAAAAAACTATCAAATGTATTTTCGTGGCAGCAGCTGTTTATTCAGGGAATTTTATATCCAAAGCACCAAGGTGATGTTAAAATTTGGGTCAGTCCTACACTGCATGCAAGGCAGGTATTCTGGAGAGCACTGGATTAGTGTCATTGGTATCAGGTAAAGGTTATATCTCCAAAGTTTCACCAGTAACCTTTTCCTGGGTCAGTGAATCAAAAGTTGTTTAATATGCACACTTCAGCCTGGTCCCACCATTCACCCAGCAAACAAGCAATCAAGTATAGATCTGTTTGCTTTGTTCCGCTATCGGATCCCCTGAAGAAGTGGCTGCTACTGCGTAGCGCGTCAAGATGCAGAGAAAATACATTTGATAGTTTTTTGTATATGTGCACAAATTGTGAGGGAAAGCCATGTGATGGTCTTTTTATTGGATGTATGTTGTATATGTTGACATTATGTTTTTATAAGAACATGTTTAAAATAAAATGGAATTTTTTATTATTTTGATGTCGGTATCCCAGTAATTTTGCACTTAGGTCCACTTATGGGTGGAAGGACTGGTATTTTCCTCCTCGTAAAAATGACAGTAACCAACTTAGCACCTTTGGGCTCCTGTCTTGGACTACCTTAGTCACAGGTCCCTACTCCATGGGCTGCTCTCTTCTTACAGCTGAAGCTTCACCACTTGGAACTAGACTCATTCCCCCAGTGATCCACTAGCCAAGTCCCCAGGAGTGGCCAGGCCCTTGAGCTTCAGGATCCGCCTGCCCTGCTCCCCTCAGCCTTTAAACTTCCATGGTTAGTGATCCCTCCGAGTTTCAGTTATAGACACATTTACCTGTTTGGAGTGCCCTACTAAAAAATTTCACTATAGGTCCAACAGGTGAGAGAACCAGAGTAGTGATTTGTTCCTAACTTGCTAAAATTAGGTTCCTCCCTGTGACAGATGGCAGACAATCATCATTCCATAGGCAGAAGAGAATCTAGAATAAACTAGTGGGTTTCAAAGGCCCACCTCACTCTTTAGAGGGACCTCTGTACCAGAACGCTATATGTCACTAGTCAGTAGTATCAGTGGCAGGTGCAGTCAAAAGTGGGCCACTGTGCAGAAATGACTTAGGCCTGCCCTCCACTGAACTGACTTTGTGCCACCATGGGGGCCCCTTGTGGCTAAAAAGGGTATGGGGCCCTCATGCAGCAGCACACTGATGCTAGGACTAGTAGCATAATACAAAGAGTTGTGTAATATCTGTATTGTATCAGTACTATAATATAAGGAGTTCTGAAATATCTTTATTGGGTTGGTACTATAATATAAGAAGTTCATCGGAAAAACATTTTTTGCTCACATTGGTCCAAACATCTCTTTATCAAAGATGTTGTGAAGGTTGAAACAGACAACAGGGCAGCACGGTACAAAATACGTCTCCAATACACTCCTATCAGCCATCAAAAACAGAAAAAGGGGATTAAAAAGATTGAAATTGATTCAATTAAATAATTGCCTGCAAATTTGCAGCAATCATGTAATTGTCTAACTATCCTAATAGGGCATTTGATTTAATATGCAGTATCTAATTATCATTAATAATAAGAAAGGAAATAATTCATTAATGAATTAAGGCAGCAGCAGCTCAGTTGGAGTACAAATAAGGCCACACTGTTTCATCCAATTCAGGACCTTATAAGTAAGAGCAGTCTATTTCATAGGGGCTATGAAAAAATTAATTTATGTCAGGGTCAATATAAAGAAAAAAGGTTATTATTGTCAGAGGCATTCTTCTGATTAGTAAGTGTTTGCAATATTAAAAAGGAGCTTACCCATATATATTAACAAAACGCCCCCGGGGCAAAAAAAGATGTTGGTATATCCACTGATCCTGTTTGACAAGACAAAATACACATATATATAAATAAATATAAGGCATTGCCTGGAGTGTTCCAAGCCCATGCTTGTAATACTAAGAAGAGGTATGCCAAATGCATTGCCGGTGATCCATGTAGGGGAAGAGATCCAATATTTATATCCGAAGTCTATTCGCACGTCAGGTAGGCGTGCCGCAGACACATCAGTCATCAGCCAGGCGAAGGGACGTCGGAGCTGCAGGGCGCTTATCACTCAAAGAGCGGTGGCCTGGAACCCCCAGAACTAAGGTTCCCCCACCGCTCTGAGTCCTTTGAACCACACTGGTTAATTATCCAGTGTGGCTGGGCGCTATTTGTGCAGCTTGAAAAAGAGGAAAGACCGATGGAAGCACATATGCCAATCAACTGTAGCCAACATTTGTCAAGAAAAGGACTATATTGAGGTTTTCAAAGAAAGGAAAAAACAATATTTTCGTCATTATGAAAATATCATGTTTTTCAGGATGTATGGACTGTGAATAAATACCATTCAGTTAGATACATCACAGTGGGTATCAATCAAGTGAACATTTTAAATAAAGTCCATATAATCAAAAAGTATATAATGTATCATACCAAACGTTTTGCTATACATGCACATAATAACCTGCACAGAAAATTTGTCCCATACATCCAAACTTCCTATTCATACATTTCACAAATATTATAGACTTGATTACAGTTATTACATCATCAATTTTTCTTCATAAGTGATAATGAGTTGTGAAGTATTAGTGGAAATCAACAAGAACATAATGTGTGTCCTGTTACACTACAGCCTTTCCCTTGTCAAATGTCATTTGTTGTTATAGTCCCGTTAAACTGATGTAACCATCTATGTTTTTTTTCCCTGTTTGTTCCCATACACCCTAAATGTTTTTTCTGTTCCCTTCCCTATAAAAAAACAATAAAACTTTTGAGATTAAACTAAATTGCAGCTGGTAACATGACTGCAGAGATACAAGTACTGTACTGACACATTCAGAAACCTATAAAGAGACATCATCGCTACCACATTAACACATGCACATGGATAGGTGTGTTAATGCGGTAGGTACTAAGGATATGAAGAGAGAGTACAGGACTGACACATCTAGAAAAATGTCCTACAGAATGAATCAGCACGCTACTGACACAAATGAAATCATATTTACGGAGCTAGACTCACCACCATACTGACAACCTCAGGAGCAAGTTTGCAGCAATATGGACCATAATCACCGCTGGATTGTTCTTTAACCCCCCTAACGTTCTAATTCTCTCATTTCCATGCAAAAAGGGTTAAATTTTATTTTGCATGGAAATTTATTTTACATTGTAGGCTATAATTCTTAGGCATAACCCACCAAAATATGTCCAATATTTATTAAATTTAATAATAAACTTTAAATAAAAAAACACAAAAATCTGTTAAAAAAAATAAAAAATATAATGAAACATGTAATATACCTGTACAGAAGCATGTATAAAATATATAATAAAATATATATATATATATTATATGAAGATCTCTTTGTATTGGACTCAATACAGCTATTTTGTATTGAATCCAATACAAAATTATTTGAATTTCCCGCCGATCCTCCCGCCCGCACCGACCCATGCACCAACATTACTGGGAAACCCCGGAGATTGTCTCTGCATTTGCCGGCTAGAGATCGAAGTAGAAGAACGTGTCCCTAGGACCTGCGGGGACCAGCAGGAGGCCAGGGGATGCTGACTGAGCAAGGTAAGTGGGATTTTTTTAAGTTTAAAGCGACCCCGAGTGTGACTTGTGATTACCGCTTTTTGCATGGCAATTCCACCCCAAGTCACACTCGGGATTACCGCGAGGGGGGGTTAAGGGATCTCATATTTGAATATCGATGGACATTGCAAAAGGTCAATATTATTATAATAAATAAAAAGCAGTGTTGTCTCCTTATTTGTAGGACTGCATTAACTCTTTTAGGAAATGCGTAAGGGGTACTATATATGCCTACATACAGTCCTGAGGAGAAAAACATTTGGGCTCTCCCTTAACCTCCCTAGCGGTTCATTTCTTTCCAGTTTTATATGTCTAAAAGCGGTACAGTGTTTTTCATGAAAAAATTATTTTACACTATGATATAATAGTATGAGTATAATAAAGTTTGAAACACCAAATCATGTAAAATCAATAAATTGAATAAATGAAAAAATCTATATAAAAAAAAAAAATACACATTATACTCATACTAATATATATACTGTAAAATAAATGTTCTTGAAAACAATGTACTGCTTTTACACATAAAAATACAATGTATTACATTCAATACAGTTATTTTGTATTGAATGCAATACAAATAGATTTTGAATTTCCCTCCCCACCTGCAAGGTACACACGCACGGACATCACCAGGAAGCCCCCGGTGACTCATCGGATGCAGAAGCAGGAAGAAGAAAGAAGACGGAGGTTGCGGCGCTGGATGGCGCGGGACGCTAGCGGATCAGGTAAGCGCTCTATTTACTAACCTTCCCATAGGTTTACATACCCCAAGTGTGACTCGGGGTTACCACCTTTAGCAACTTTTTTCTACCCCGAGTCACACTCTGGGTTACCTCTAGGGAGGTTAATAAAGGGGATTAGGTTGGGGATTAGTTAGTATTAGTAAAGCTGCGTACACACGGCAAATTTTTCTCGCCCGATAATCGGTATCGGCCAATTATCGGGCGAAAATCTGCCGCGTCCATCGTCCGACGACCGTCCTGGCGGATCCATGGACGATGGACGACGACCGATCCTAATGAAAGGGAAGGGGAGAGCGCGCAGCAGGGTGCCGCTCCATCGCTCTCCCCCTCCCCTCTCCATAGAGCATGAACGGTGCTGTATGTACAGCATCGTTCATGCATCGTGCAGTCTTTTCTCGTTGGAAAGGATCGTGAAAGATCCTTTCCAACGAGAAAAATTGCAGGTGTGTACGCAGCTTTAGTTAGTAGTATTAGTTTGAAAAAATAAAAAAAAAAACATTACCTAATTTTGTTTAGCAGCTTTGCCCAAATTGTTAGACTGGTTGTTGTTTACCTATGCAGCCAATCTAACAGGTTGGCCAGATTGGTTAAACATGTCTAGCTGGGATGAGCTCCAGTGATTTTGGGAGGGGGCTACAAACTTTTAGCCCCTTTCGTTCTTTGGCAAGAAAGATTCCATAGGTAAGACAGATAAAAATAACAATAAAAAAAAATTCAAATAAGAGTAACATACATATAACATAAGAGTAGTTAAATAGGTTTAAGATAAACCTGTTTCGGTAAAATAAGGTAAGGATAACAAAAGTTAAGTTTAAAATTAGGATAAATAAGAATAAACTTCATATAAATTAGGATAATATTATCTAAAATAGGATTTAGATAAATTGCGATGAAACTAAGATAAAATAGAATAGGGATAACATTCTGATATATTGTAGATGAAATAAGATTACATTTGAGCATATGAATGTAGAGCAGATCACACAGTCTATAGGATGAGGCCTACTACCAACACGCATCCAACGCTAGAAAAACGATGACTATCATCGAGTAGGTTAGATTAGCGTAGTTTAGTGTAGGTCCTGCCCTAAAAGAGTCTACCTTGTCGTGGTGGGCAGGCTTGTAATCAACTGGCCAAAATTGTGTCACAGAATAAAGAATAATTTCTCTCCTTTTATTTTTTTGGCCAGTTGATTAAACTAAAGGACTCTTGATCACTGATTACACCACAGCATGTGATAAAAAGATACAAAAATACATAACCAAGAAAAGATAATTATGTGTTCAATAGTTACCATTATTAAATAACAAATTACATGTAAAATGCACTTACTACACAAGGAAACCAAGTCAGGAAACCTTTTTACAAAAATGTATTTTGTTTTTTCCAAATGGAGTTACAAGACTGCTCAAAATGGGTACATTTCTTGAAGTACATAAACAATATTTTACAAATCATATAATAAAATAACTTTTCCCGACAGCTCCGTCAGCCTACAAATGGGTTAATCTCTCTGCTCCTCCTATTCTCAGGATTGTAACTCAATAAATTAGAGGCAACCCCAGTATAAAGTATTCTGTAATAATTGTATTGATGCAGTATTATGATATGAGGAGTTCTGTAATATCTGTACTGGGTCAGTACTATAATATAAGGACATCTGTATTATCTATATTCTGTCAGTACTATAATATAATGGGTTCTGTAATATCTGTATTGGGTCAGTACTATAATATAGGAAGTGCTGTAATATCTGTATTGGGTCAGTATTATGATATGATGAGTTCTGTAACATCTGTACTGGGTCAGTACTATAATATAAGGACATCTGTAATATCTGTATTGGGTCAGTACTATAATATAATGGGTTCTGTAAAATCTGTATTGGGTTAGTACTATAATATCTGTATTGGGTCAGTACTGTAATATAATGAGTTCTGTAAGATCTGTATTGGGTCAGTACTATAATGTAATGGGTTCTGTAATATCTGTATTGGGTCAGTACTATAATATAGGACGTTCTGCAGTATCTGTATTGGGTCGGTACTATAATATAGGGAGTTCTGCAGTATCTGTGTTGGGTCGGTACTATAATATAGGAAGTTCTGCAGTATCTGTATTGGGTCAGTACTATAATATAGGAAGTTCTGCAGTATCTGTTCTGCAGTATCTGTATTGGGTCAGTACTATAATATAGGAAGTTCTGCAGTATCTGTGTCTCAATATAGATGTCCTATTGTACATTCCTATCAGGCGCCCCTCTTGCGCCCTCTAGCAGCTGTACATGTCCTTATTTGTGGGCGGTACTGTAAATCTGGATGACCTTTCAGACTCCTCCCACAAGTACGAGAATCGATACAGGAGCTTTTGTTCTGTGGACGTGCTGACGCATGCGGCGGCTGAGCCAATGGGAGGCCGCGCTGGGAGGAGGGTGACAGGTGTCATGGCGGCCTCCTGGAGGTGCCGGTCCGAGGCAATGACCGGGTTGCTGTGGAGGACATGGGGCGCAGCCCGGTGTGGGACCCGGCGATCGGCGTTAGTTTGGCCGCGGTCACTTGTGGATTGCATCAGCCGAACATGCAGCAGCACAGTGTGTGTGGATCTGGGGGAGAGGTAAAGCATGGAGCAGGGATACACGTGGGCTCAAGTGGAGCTGGCCTGGCTGCTTCTCCTCAATGAAATGTCGGACACCCGGGCCGTAGCGATGTACAGACTGCTCCCTGGGGGGGCTCTGCTGTCCAGAAGCAAATATTGGCCATATTTTATAACTTTTTCTTCATATCATGTGACTCCTATATCATGTGACATGTTTCCCTATAAATATATAAATTATATGAATAAAGTCAGGATAGAGGGGAGCAGAAATCATTACTGTCAGATCTGTAGTCTGTGTCCCAGTTAGGGAGATTTTTCCTCTCTAATTGTCCTGATCACCAGTGTCACCGCGACTAAAAATGAAGGGGAATCAACAATTTCTAGTTGTCACCAGAACAGGAATAAAGAGAAAATCTTCCACTGGGGACACTTCTAGTGACGACTGTCTGTGGGAATTTCCCTGGCATTAAAGCAAAAAAAATTCTCCATGGATAACTTGTCTGTGTTCAGCACAGGGCGCCGCCATCTTCTGGGTGATTTCTGGCCATCTTCAATGCCCATGCCGGGATGACATAACTTCCATGCAGGAGTTCATTCATCCTGGCACATGCATGGGAATGCCAGGTTTCCTGGCAATCAAAGCTGAGGCTGCACAGGTTTTTGCCTTTTTTTGCACAGAAATTTATTTTACATTGTAGGCCTGTAATACTTAGGCATAAATCACCAAAATATGTCCAATATTTCATGAATGTAATAATAAACTTAAAATAAAAAAACAAAAATCTGTTAAAAAAATAGTTAAACATGTAATATAACTGTACAGTAGCATGTATAATATATATATATATATATATATATATATTATGAAGATTTCTTTGTATTGGACTCAATAGGGCTATTTTGTATTGAGACCAATACAAAATTATTTGAATTTCCCGCCACTCCCGCCACATTCACCAACATCATCGGGAAACCCCGGAGAACGTCTCTGCAGGCGCCAAGAGAGTCGTCGAAGAGGGAAGACACTGCCTGAGGACCTGCAGGGACCAGCAGGACGCCAACGGAGCAAGGTAAGTGGGTTTATTTTTAAGTTTTAAGTGGCCTTAAGTGTGACTGGGGATTACGGCGTTTAGCATGTAAAATCCACCCCATGTCAAACTTGGGATTACCACTAGGAGGTTTGTCTAGGGCAGTGATCCTCCCCCCTTTCATTACCATCAAGGATGGGGCACCAGTCTTTCCACTGACACCAACAATAGGGCAATATTTCTCCCAATAACATGAGAGACCGGGTAACGTTTTCTCCTAATAGCATGAGAGACCTAGTACTATTGATTCCACTGACACCATCCATGGAGTACCATTTCCCCCAATAACATATGAGGTGGGGTACTATTTCCCATACTGGCACCAATGATTGGGCAATTTTCCTTCCAGTGACACCAAAGATAAGTCATTATTACACCCACTCACACCAATAGGACAATGTTCCTTCTACTACTCACCCACAAGGTTCAGGCCATGTTTTATTTCAGCCCTTGGAACATAGTTTACTAAAAACAAAAGAAATAGATAAATAAGGTAGAAAAAAACCTGATTGGCAAAGTTGCATTGATTTTAGTAGAGCAGTTTTAGTAGTAGCAGTAGAGAATTCAGAAGCTGCTTTATGACGACTTCTCTCAAATTCCCCATTTTATATTCAGCCAACAGACGCCTTTGACAAGAACACCCATAAACATGAGCCTTGATACTTGTCCTAATTTGGGGTCACAGATATCCTTCAGCCCGCCATATACACTGTTCTGTATTTAGTAATCACTTCTAATAACATAGCTGCTAGTTCCTTTGTATTATTAGATAACACCCACATGGGCACAGATTACTCCAATCCGTCATAACTAATTAGATGCGGGTGTGTGTGATCAGAACAAACCAAATACCCTAAGTGCAGCAAACAGCCAAGGCTATAATTGCCCTATGGCACATTGTATGAGTAATATAACATTGTACAACTAAATTCTAATCTGTATTTTCTATTAACAGGAAACTGGAAATTTCTACTGGCAAGCTGGCTCGTTTTGCAGATGGATGTTCTGTAGTGAAGGTAATCTTAAGCATGCTACTAAACACAATGAAAGTATTTTAAAGTCAAAGATAAAACTTTTTAAATTCATGATTGAGTGGGGGTGACACCCAAGGAAGTTTGTTTTGCCATCTGTGTTCCTGCTAGGGATAATGGTTTTTTTTTTTGACCTGTTGATCATCTGTAACCAGGACAGATAGGGAAAATCTAAACTTAAATAGAAGAGGGCAAACTATTCAATTGGAACAAATGTTCCCATCCCAAATGTCCAAGACGGGAATTTCAGTTCATACATTTTCAATAATGTAGGGTAGAATCATTGTCCTATTTTGGGTGCCTGACTGGTGCTTCCATTTTTGGGGGCCTACCCAGTGCCTCATTCTTTAGTGGATGGTCCAGCCCCCCTTCTCTGCTCACCTGCCAGTGTCCTCTTGAGAATTCAGAAGCTGCTTTATGACGACTTCTCTCAAATTCCCCATTTTATATTCAGCCAACAGACGCCTTTGACAAGAACACCCATAAACATGAGCCTTGATACTTGTCCTAATTTGGGGTCACAGATATCCTTCAGCCCGCCATATACACTGTTCTGTATTTAGTAATCACTTCTAATAACATAGCTGCTAGTTCCTTTGTATTATTAGATAACACCCACATGGGCACAGATTACTCCAATCCGTCATAACTAATTAGATGCGGGTGTGTGTGATCAGAACAAACCAAATACCCTAAGTGCAGCAAACAGCCAAGGCTATAATTGCCCTATGGCACATTGTATGAGTAATATAACATTGTACAACTAAATTCTAATCTGTATTTTCTATTAACAGGAAACTGGAAATTTCTACTGGCAAGCTGGCTCGTTTTGCAGATGGATGTTCTGTAGTGAAGGTAATCTTAAGCATGCTACTAAACACAATGAAAGTATTTTAAAGTCAAAGATAAAACTTTTTAAATTCATGATTGAGTGGGGGTGACACCCAAGGAAGTTTGTTTTGCCATCTGTGTTCCTGCTAGGGATAATGGTTTTTTTTTTGACCTGTTGATCATCTGTAACCAGGACAGATAGGGAAAATCTAAACTTAAATAGAAGAGGGCAAACTATTCAATTGGAACAAATGTTCCCATCCCAAATGTCCAAGACGGGAATTTCAGTTCATACATTTTCAATAATGTAGGGTAGAATCATTGTCGTATTTCGGGTGCCTGACTGGTGCTTCCATTTTTGGGGGCCTACCCAGTGCCTCATTCTTTAGTGGATGGTCCAGCCCCCCTTCTCTGCTCACCTGCCAGTGTCCTCTTGTGCTGGTGCCAGGACAATGCGCCCAACATGGTGTGGTTAATCCGGTGCAATATACCAGGAGGTATTCTCTGACTGTAGCTAGAGACCCGGAGATAGCTAAAACCAGCTCTTCTCTAATTGCCTCTCTTTTTACAAATTTTCTGACTGCAAACCTAAACCATGATTTGTCTGTTTCATTCCTTATTCTTCATTCCATGCTAAATTCTTTGTAAATTGAAGATCAAAGGGTAGCATCTACTTTTTATTACTACAATGCTCTACTATAAATGAAAACAATTGATCCCCTAAAAAAATGAATATATAGCAACAAGCCACATCCCCAAATAGTACAGACAAGGAATATGAACAAAGCTGAACTATCTTAGGGAAAAACATAAAAGTTTGCTTAAAAATTGCACGTATTTTTATTAATTTCATCTTTTTAAAATGGCAGTCGCCAACCTTTCGGAGCTCACAGAACACCAAATTCATAATTTTAAATTCTCGCAGACCATCAATATGAATATTGTTGATTATTGATCTTCCTAATGATGCCTGACAAGGACTGTGGAAGCTCTGACTATTGTTACTATTAGCATTAGTTGCATTATCTTTGGTATTACTAAAGACATGCAAAATATTTATTTGCTTTTCCTCACTCGTTATGGGTTTATTTCATTACAATCTAGGACTAAACAAGAAATGATAGTTATCAAAGTCAAAGTATTTGATACCGTTAAATATACCAGAAAATAACCCTGTTAAGGTCATACTTACGTAAAAGATCATCTGAGAAATAAACAAATAAACTAAAGCAATCGGATGATGATCGGTATTTGCAGAGCGGGGTGACTGTTGTAATGGTCAAAACAATACTGAAGCGTACGGCTCGGCAACGGTTGCCTCATACAACTTAGGGCTACACTTGAAAATTGTCATTTACAATATGAATTTATTAGGATATTATTTTTTTATTAATAATAAAACATAAAAAATTGCAAACAATGTCCAAATGTTTCTGTAGACCACCAAAATTTTCTTGGAGACCACTATTTAAAAAAAACATTAAAAGCATACAAAATGTGCATAGTCATAATACAAGGTTTGTTCATTGAACCCTTACGATTGTGAATCCATATATAACCCCTATAGAATATCACTCACGGTAAAAGAAATCACTAGAAGGGGAAAAGTTTCACTTGACGTGTTTCACAGAACTTAAGTGGCTTCCTCAAGATTGAATTGTGTACATTGGAGGGTTCAGTACCTTCTTGTGTCCAAGGAGTATAGGTTGTTTCATTGAACAAAGCTACACACCAAGCATGGAGCAGGGGGGAGTTCAAATGGCAAAAACAAGCCATCAACCACAGGCAACGAGATGATATAAATGTTCCAGCTATGGAACAAACCAATGGCTGAGATGGATAGCCAAATGAACAATTGATAAGAACCAACAATTAAAAAATTGAACTGCTGAAGCTGCCAAAAAGGAAGATCTGTCTCTGCTGTTTGGTCTTCTAAATGCATTTTCCCAGGATATGTAGATTTGGATAGAGTAAGGTAGGTATTTGGTAACTAATATGGTTATACATATAGTGGATGTCTTTTTTCCCCCTCCAGGTTTTATATATACATGCATTAATAATAATAATTTGATTGTTTTTTAAGATAGGTGACACGTCTGTAATGGTAACTGCCGTGAGCAAAACCAAGCCATCACCATCTCAGTTCATGCCATTAGTGGTAAGAAAACATTTATTAATTTACATAATAAAAATGTATATAGCATATTCTTCTTTTTCCGCTTTTCTTATTAGCCCCCTGGTTACAATCTCACTACAAGTCTTTGTACACATTCTGTAATAGTGATCTAGGATATGTTTGTGTGCTTATTTTATTTACCCCAAATTGGGTAGAACTGCTGTATTCTAACTGCTATTATTCTCATACCTGGCTGAATGTGGCTTCTCTGTAAGGGCGCTGGAATAGGTTATTCTACCATGTTAATAAGAATGTCATGAAAGCATTATTGAGTTTGTGGAGTGTGTACTTTTTAGGTTCGTTGTGACAAGCTCTCTTTTTGCCGCCCTTTTTTCGCCTAGGTAGACTATAGGCAAAAGGCTGCTGCTGCAGGAAGGATACCTACAAACCACCTACGAAGGGAACTTGGCTCCACCCCTCATGAAATTCTTACCAGCAGGATAATAGGTACTTGTTTGCTTTACTGATATTTTATAACACCAGCATTTGGTATACAGAATTGTGTAAGTTCTTTCCCCAGTGAATCTGTCAGTCTGCTACCCATTCACCCTAATACAATCTGACATGGGTGCATTAGAGCCAGTTATGGTTAATAATTTTCAGATATTGTTGGGTGAATGTGAAAACAACCTGTAAGCAATATTGGGGAGACTTATAAGGAATAAAACTGGGTACAGGTTGACATTCAAAAATCTGTCAACCTCCAGACCTGAGGAGTGCCGTATAATGCTGTATATATTTAACAGAAATGGACTACCTGTACAGTCCTTTAAATGAATGCTGAATCCTTAATGGGCTATACAGCAGAAAATGATTGAGAAGGAATGAGCAGGAAAGCACTTGGCTAGCAAGACCCAACAGCTGATTCTGGAGCACAGCACCATCAAAACATAAACGGCACCTCCAGAAAACAGTGTGAATTTGAAAATGCGCTCCGAAACCCATGCAAGAAATCTGAGAGAACCGGATTATTTGTGGCCGGATTTTTGAATGTCAACCTGTATATCCTTGCAAAATATGCTCGGGTTAGGCTCTTTTAAAATACCATTACAGATATATAAATTTTTGTTTGTCCACCTTAAATTACATAAGTAATTAGTAGTATAAGTAAATAGTACATAAATATCTTCATTTGCCACGAAGAGAGTAGTTAATTGCTTAAAGTGAAACTGTAAGCAGTAGTTGGTGAGTTTCTGCCATAATCAGCAAGCATGCACAATATGCTGGCCGATTATGGCACATACTTACCTGTGTGCAGCGGCCCTGCAGTGATACTGGGTACAGGACCACTGCATCAGAGGAAGCCGCCATCTTCGCTGCGGACTTTGAAGTGAACAGCGAACTGCTTTGGCCATTGGATGGCCACTGATGATGTAACTCCATGCACTTCATTTGTCTCTGGCATCTGGCTCTGTATGAGGAACTTCTGCACACAGAGCTGAGGTCTACAATACACAGTGTAGAGCTAAAACAAAAATGCCACCAGGAGCCAGGGCTTTATTTTATTTCTCCTTGACAGTAAGCACTGGAGGTAGTCCCCGGATTAAGGAAATCTGATATATAGACGACTCCTAGAAAGGAACGGGGCTTCCCTGCTCCCTTGTGTGCAGGACAGTGGCTTGGAGGTGGCGGTTTGCATGACTTGCTGAAGAAATCTTTTGCTAAACACAGCTGAGACTGAGCTCTTCTGCAAGCTCTTGTAACTTTTTAATGACCAAGACAAACGCTGCCGTTGTTTCTTTTTGTATATCAAAGCACAGCTTGGTCCAGAAGTTAATGAATTTCTAAGCTTCATAAAATTTTTTTTTGCTTTTGTTTGTGATTAGCTCACAGAGAGGATTTTGTACAGTAACTGACACCATGCTGCCTAATGATATGTTGAGACAAACATCTGTCCTAGCTGGATTTTGTAAACTAATGTACCTGTTCCGACCTACATACAAATTCAACTTAAGAACAAACCTACAGTCCCTATCTCATATGTAGCCCGGGGACTACCTGTACTTGCTGGCCACTTTTAGTGTTTACTTTAAGTAATCAATCAATTTATTAGCTGGAAGCCACTTACAGCTTTTTTAAATAAGTTACTTCTTATATAAAAAAACATATTTACATTAAAGTGTTTTCAGTCAGCATTGTAGTAGGTTTTGAATATCATTTCAGATAATATTTCATTCCAATCATAGTCTCCTGGTGGTAGTAATGTGTTGCATTAATTATGCATATCAGCTCCTTCTAAAGGAGTCAGTGCAAATAATCCCTGCAGGTAAATCCACTTGGCCAGCGAGTTTCTGGTGTAAAGAAAAAGAGCACTTACATCAGCATGGACAACAAATGGAATTAGGTCAGAAAGATATTTAAAACCTATTACAACCCTGAATAACGGCACTTCTTTTTAAAACGCTTTGGGTAGTCTCATGTGAAGAAGCTGTTAAGACGTTTGCCCCTACCAGCTATTGGATATTTGTTAACTTTGGATAACTTTGGTAACAAAATTGACAGATAACATTATTCAGAATAACAACATAAAAGATATTTTATTTTTCTTTCTAACAAGTGCAGAAATACATTTAATCTACTATGACTGACACTTTTTGCAATTGAGAGTGGTTGATTGTTGCCAACTCACTAAGTAACGGTGGGGAAAAAATGGCAGCCTTTGTCTTTTTTTTTCTGTCTGTATACTTGTGCTGGCCAGTGACATTTAGTGTTGAATTTAGAACTGACAGTAGTGCATTCACACAAACGTCATGCAAACAGGACACTTGATATATATTTGATTTGGTTTCCAACAAAATGTAGTTTCTATAGGTATGAGGGGTAAGAAGCACCAAAGCTGAAAAGCATGACATCTCTCAGGGAGAGGTGTGAATGGAACTTGAAAGGGTGATAATGTATAAAAATTAAATGTGTTTGGTTTGATCATACCATACTCAGCTATCGCACATTTTATGCGGGTTGTAGATCTTGTGTAGCAGGAAATCTCTTGTGATTGATGCAACTTTTTGTTCACAGATCGGTCGATCCGTCCCTTGTTCCCAAGTGGTTACTTTTATGATACACAGGTTAGTCTTATGCATTTTTAAAATGAAATACGTCAGTAAATATTATTTTTTTGGTAAATATATAGTGTGATTTAGGGGTTATGAATAAATGTTTGTTTTAATGCCTTTTCAAACATTATCTTCCTCATCAGATCCTGTGTAATTTATTAGCTGTGGATGGTGTTAATGATCCCGAAGTGTTGGCCATAAACGGAGGTACCAAGTTCTGTTTCTATCATAACCATAACGCTAATTAATGTACAACACTGCATAATATGTTGGTGCTATATAAATCTTGTTTATTAATAATAATAAAATTAGGGCATCACAGTGGCTCTGGGGTAAGTGCTCTGGCCTTTGCAGCGCTAGGTCTCAGATTCGAATCTCGGCCAGGACACTATCTGCATGGAGTTTGCAGGGTCTTCCTGTGTATGCCTAGGTTTCCCCCGGGTACTCCAGTTTCCTCCCACATCCCAAAAGCATACAGTTAGGTTCATTGGCTACCCCCAAAAATTGACAGTAGACTTTTTTAAAGACATATGACTTAGTTAGGGAGATTGGATGTGGGCCCCTTTGAGGGACAGCTAGTGAAATGACTATGGACTTTGTACAGCGCTGCGTAATATAATGGCGCTATATAAATACTGTGTAGTAATAATAATAATATTAATAGGGGTCTTTTTATAATGCAGTAAATCTGACATTCTGTCCCCGAAATGTTCTCAGGTGGAGAATCTTACAATATGGTGTTCATTGGGAAGAATGTCACCCTTACCGATGGCCAAAAAGATCTGGTGTTAATTAAACTGACCTGAGAATACAAATCGCTCAATGAACCTTTTTTTTTTTTATGTACTACTACTAATAATAATAATAATGTATAAACCTTTTATTGCTGTTCTTCCTTTAGCTTCTGCTGCACTTGCACTGTCAGACATACCATGGAATGGACCTGTTGGTAAGTAACAACATATACCAGTTATAAAACATTGTTTAATAACCCTACTTTTTTGGTTTTTGTCAAACTAAAAAAATGTTTTTATAAAACTGAAAACAGATTTATTGTTATTGATGGAAGTGGAGAATTATTATACTTTTTTTTTTTTAAGCAATGGCGAGTTACTAATTTAAAAAACTCTCTTTAAATAGCAGACAGTGTTCAGCCACTAGACATTTTTAATTTCTGTTGATGTCCCCTGTTGGATTTCTTCCTATTTGTCCTGATGTCAACAGGACAGAATAAAGTAGAAATACAAAACTAGTTGTCACAGGAATAGGTTTAGAGATGAAATTGTGTTATTCTAATGCTTTATTTATACTGATATCTTGGATTTTTTATTTCTATATTTATGGTCTTCCACGTCCCATTCAACTTGTTCCTACTTTCTGCTCTTTTAAAAGAGCCCTTAAAATCCATCTTTTCAAACTTGCCTACCCTCCTTCTGTCTCTTTAGCCCTCTCTATCCACCCACCATTCCATATCCCGCCTTCTATTGTTTGCTTCTTTCCCATCTCCTAGATTGTAAGCTCCTTGGGGCAGGGACCTCTCCTCCTCCTGTGTCACTGTCTGTCATTTGGAACCCCTATTTAATGTACAGCACTGCATATTATGATTAATAGTTTATTAATAATAATAATAATAATAATAATAATAATAAAAATTTGGCTCACAGCAGAAATCGCATGCCTTGAAGGGAGGAGTAGTCAAGTTAATTATTGAGGCTTACATTGTGGTGTATGTCAAGCACGCTCATAACAATCCTCGTATAAGTGCAGGATGACATTCAAAAATCCGGCAACCTCCGCAACTGAGGAGTGCTCGTTTTTCAAAGGTTTTTTAAAGGTTATATATGCTGTATATATTAAAAAGAAATAACACTAAAGGAAAAGCAAATTAAATTTTAATGTTCACCAACTAAATAAAACAGTTTTTACAGAATTTTAGTTCAGCTAAACAAAACAGTGCCCCAGAATTTTAATCATTACTGTACCCTCAAAAAGAAGCTAAATAGCAGATGGGCTGTCCAGGATGATCATCTTCATGACTGACAGTAACAGCATCCTCAGCAACAGGGACAGCTTCATTTTATGGAAAAGCAAGACCTAACAGCTGATTCTGGAGTACAGCACCATCAAAACATAAATGGGACCTCCAGAAAACGTTTGAAAATGCGCTCCTAAACCCATGCCGGAAAACTGAAGGATCCGGATTATTGGTGGCCGGATTTTTGAATGTCAACCTGTATATACATTGCGCTGTGCTAAGTGTAGAACCATCTTTACGAACCGGAAACAAATACCTTTCAACATTTGGAAATACTTTGCTTTATAGGTAATTAATTTTAGGCATTTTTTTAGACTAAAAGATCTCGCTATTGTTACTTAGTCGAAGAAGTTATTTCAAGGTTCTGTTGTGATTTTTCTCTTTTAAGGTGCCACTAGAATTGGTTTGATTGATGGAGAATTTGTTGTAAACCCTACCAGAAAACAGATGGCATCTAGTTTATTAAACTTGGTTGTCGCTGGAGGTCCACATAGCCAAGTAGGTAAGAACCAAATATTGAGTTTTGAACCAATCTGGTCTCGCACTGCTGGAAAAATGCCCAGCCCCATAGGATAGCTTTTTTTTTTTTTTTTTTTTTTTTGTCTTGTCAGATCAGGAAGAATATCTGAACCTGAATTCTCAGGCTCACTTATCAGTATCATCCATTAATGGATGGATTAATTGCACTTTTACTGTTAATATTTTCTTTTTTATTAATTTGCTATTATGCAAATGGCGGAAGGACATCCAGACTCCGCTTTGCTGCAGCATTAGATTTCTTGGTGCTTGCAAAGAGTGTGGACAAAATAAAAAAATCTATTGGTTAGGCTCCTAGCAGTTAAAGGGCAGACACATTGCAGTGCTCAACACAGACTTTTTTTGAAGCTGCATGGGAAGAAGCTGTAGGTGGGTGGCAGCCTATGTATTGCGACCCAACTTGTTAGTAACCACCCAAAAACAGCCGGGTGGTGCGTCCCAGCTAAAGGGGGCTGGGGAGAACACTGCATTGGAATGCCACTGCACACTCGTAGCAGCTCTGAGTGTGCATTCTAGGCCAGAAAACTTGCTCAGTCTGTTTGGGCAAAGTCAATCACTTCTTGGTAGTCATTTGAGCTTGCTTGCACCCTTCCGCCTCTGCACATTTATGTTGGCCAGTGAGGCAGCAGACACTTTTATTTCACAGCCTCAGTTATGGGACCTCACGTAATATGCCCTATATGTATTGCTACAGAAGCCTGGCAGTACAAGATATTTAGTGACTGCAGCTGTTCTCCTGGTGTGGTTAGAGGTTGAGACTGGAAACCTATTGCCAGATCAGAACCTTTATATTTCTTTACAAATCAATACTTCTGCTGCTCATCGCTGGGATTGGAGGGACAGGCAATTACCAAAGGAATTCATGTGGCCCTGGAATCTTAGATTGTGTCCTTACCATTCATTGACGCTCCTCTTCTGTTTCAGTGATGCTTGAAGCTTCTGCAGAAAATGTGTTACAACAAGATTTTTGTCATGCTGTGAAACTGGGAGTTAAACAAGCAAATCAAATAATTCAAGGTATACAACAGCTAGCCAAAGATCACGGGAAACCAAAACGCGTTGTACAGAAGATGTTCGTACCTTCTGAAGAGATTATCGAAACTGCAAGAGGGTGAGCCAAATCCTGCTTTAAAAATACATAGGTTACTCTTTTTAAATATACATTTTGTAATATGCAAATTGCCTGGCTGTTATGGTAATCAAAAGCTTATTATGATGTATTGATGTATTACATAAATGTAGATGAGCAGTCCAGCCTTTCCTCTGACTTCACTAGCTGAATGTTTGTTTTGAGAGACATCCAGGAATATGTCATTCGTATCAGCAATGTCAGCCACTTAGAGCTGCGGTGGTCCGCGGCTCGGGGCGGTGTGCACCATATCCTTCGTTTGGATTGCAGGCTCAGGCTGGTCGCCCACTCTCCTATCTCAGGCTCAGACCTGTGATGGGAGAGTGGCCAGTTTCTGTCATCATGACGTCAATCTGGGGGAACGTCTCCTACCATTCGAGTAACATAAGGCTCCCCGCGCATGCGCAGTCCAAAGTTTGTGAAATTGGTGGTCCGTGACCTCCAAAAGGTTGGTGACCACTGTCTTAAAGTATAAAGTGGAGTTTTGATCTTAAGCCATTGGGCCAGACATTTTGTTAACAGTCAAGAATTCCATAGGCACCAAGTCTGCTTCATCTCTGTTGGTATCTCATATCCAGGAAGTGGATATTGACCATTACAGATCACAATTGGTGTTGACCCCATGGAGAGAAAAGCAGGTAAAGCCATTCTCAGAGGGGTAACATGCCCCTTACCAAAACCCTTGGTATGTCTTCAGACAACAACTGCCCATTTGTGGACATTGTAATACATGATGACTCTTTTATACATTTCAATAAACCACCACTAGATGGTGCCATTGGTTATGTATTTCTGCTGTTGTACATAATGATTTCTCACAAGTTGAGGTCCCTAGGAAGATGTGCAAAGGAGTAAGACAAACTACTAGGCTGCCATTGCTGAACATACCAATCGTCTGTTACAGTGTTTCTTATCCAGGGTTCTGCAGAACCCTAGGGTTCCTCCCGAGATTGTTACATTATCCTTAAACCATGAGCAATCTGTGCCTCTCAGGTCGTTTTAGGTGCCCTTTTGGCTATCTGTAAGGGAGAAATTCTTCCCACTAGCCAGCAATGTAATAGGCGACAATTCCATCCACCATCATGCTAATGTACTGTGAGCTGTGGATATAGTATTTATATCTTAGTTTCCCTAAAGACCTGAAAAGTATTTCAAGATTTATTCCATGTAAAAAAAA
>NC_092861.1:122177631-122180091 GCF_032062135.1 Pyxicephalus adspersus | reverse complement strand
TGGCAAATAGGGGATATTTATTATATTCATATATTAAATTATATATAATAATAAGTATATTTATTTTGGTCATATTTTTCATTATTTTTGTTTTGTTAGCCACTAAAATAAATATAGCCAGGCTTTTATTAGTAGCCGTAGAGTACCCCTTAACATAATTTTTTTTTTATAAAATAAATAATTGAGGAATGGTGGGAAGAATTCCCTTATTATGATAATAATCGGGAAAGAATGCCCATTACAATTTTAAGTCCAAATGCCTTTCTTCCAGACGGCTAATATTATTACTGGCATTGAAACCAGAACTGTACAGGCACCATCAGATGGAATGTGAAACGGCTAAAGCGCAGGGAGCCCTGAACAACCACGGGGGGGACACTGGGATTCTCTAAACCCTAAAAACAACTACATACCCTCATGTATGAAACAGTATAGCTTTCTTATAATAGGAGGGGTCCACGTCACACTTTCATCATGGATCCAAAGAGGGGTTTATTCCTCATTTTTGGATAGTGGACAGAGTCATGGAAATGATTAATGTTTAACCTTGGGGCAACCCTGTATCCAGAACATTACAATGGGCCTTGCGGCATAAGAAACTGATTTGCAAATCTCTACCCGCTATCCGAACATGGAATCTCCATTGGAAAACAACAGTTGTCATTGCTGTAGGTGGTTTAGTGATGCTTCAGGACAGATCACTAAACAACACATGGGAACATTTAAACAGAGGGTAGATTTTCATTTGAGATGGTCACAAATGTTTGCCTTGGCATCTGTACACAATTTTAGCCTTGCATGTGTTAAAGTGTTTTATTTTAAGATAGCAGTAAGAGGCTTCACTTCCATATTTTGTATTCTTCTACTTTTTGTATGCAAACTTTTACATCAGTATTTTTGTTATAGTTTTGATAGATGAAGCAACATATTTTACATATTGCATTTAATATAAACTTTCAGCGTTTTATGTTCTGATTTTTTGTTTGGTTTTTTTTTTTCAAGACTTGCATCTGAGAAAATCTATGCAGTGTTTTCTAATTATTCTTATGACAAAGTAAGTAATGTTTTGGCAATCAAGGTTTTTGTATTTTAAAACCCAACATTGAAGAAGACAAATTCGAATTGCAATCAGGTTGATAGGTGAACAAGAACATTGTAACTATGCAAAGTTTACGGGCCAACTGTTTTGTACAATGCATGACTCTTCTATAATAGAGGATCTATTATATGTGTCCATGTGGTACCCAAAATAGAAATAATAAGAGATGCCAAACTACATTTCCAAGCTTTCTTTAATAGAAACTGTGTGTCTGCATGTGGTGGCCAGACTTGTAATCATAGGAAGTCGGTGGTGAGCTGTTGTAAGACCTCTGTCTGTTAACAGAAAACTGAAAGGCATTAGAGGTTCATAGCTTCACAATAGATTTCTGAATTCATAAAGTTCTAAAGGTGATACTTACAAGTTACGCCTATTAACATAATTGCACTAGAATTTGCCTTTGTTCAATTTTTATTTTAATGAGTTTGTTTGAATGTTTTTTTGACATACAACAGTGGCTCTGTGAGAGAATGTAGAATCATTGTTACTACCACCAATCAATAGGAGTGTGCTCTCTGCATACCAAAATATATGTCCTAAAAGCCAATGTGTACCGAAACAAATATATATTACAAAACTAGCATACGCCCTTCAGGCTGTGAGCCCATGTCTACCATGTCATACCTTTCAGGTTCATAAAAGTACAGTCTCTAGCTGATCAAATACCTAACCAAGTTTTTAAAAATGAACTTCTTCTTGCATGCCAAGTGGTTTATATATTTACGTGTGTAGAAAGTGTTTTATAATACAGTATTTCTTTTATCTTTATTCAAGATATCGAGAGATGAAGCTATTAACAAGATCAGACTTGAAACTGAAGAAGTGCTAAGAGGTATACCTGACTCGGCAAACGTTCAAATAAAATATAAAATTATGACATTCACTGTGATGCACAACACACACATTACGATGTCCAGTATCACAATACTCAGACACCACCAACAGTCCATGTGCTTTGGTTTTTTTTTCTTTTTTTTCTTTTTTTGCAAGTGAGAGCACAGCTATATTGGTTGTATGAACCTTTATACTCTTGTAAATCCATATAATAAACACACAAAAATTATCCTTTTCAAGGATCCTTTCATGTTCCAATAAAGCTAACCCCCAGCAATTCATTATTCTACGTTTTCTACTGAAACTCAAATGCTCTGGGAATCATTTTCCATGTATTAAATGTTTGTAAAGCAAAGATTATACACATAAAAAATACTTAAAATATAAAAATATTATTATATACAATAAACTAATCCAAAACTACTGTAGTTTCCCTTTAATCCATGGTGTATAACAAGCAGCCAGTGTCACAGTGTTTTGTTTTCTTGTAGAGAAATTCCCAGAAGCTGAACCGTTTGATATAATGG
>NC_092861.1:122149676-122175637 GCF_032062135.1 Pyxicephalus adspersus | reverse complement strand
CCATCTTTTGCCATCTTGATTGGCTAGGCTAGTTCATTTATTCAAGGCATGGGCAAAGGAAGCTAGGAATGCACATGCACAGCTCAGCTATGTCGCCAGACTCCTGGAGTTA
Source organism: Pyxicephalus adspersus (assembly GCF_032062135.1). Classification (NCBI taxonomy): domain Eukaryota; kingdom Metazoa; phylum Chordata; class Amphibia; order Anura; family Pyxicephalidae; genus Pyxicephalus; species Pyxicephalus adspersus. The sequence continues at coordinate 122,175,525 of NC_092861.1, read as the reverse complement.
TCAGACAGACAGACAGATTATTGCAGAAGGGGCATCACCTGTCCCTTTGCAATAATGACCTGCCTGATCGGGCATTTGTGAAAGGGGAACCCTAGTGAAGTGGAACTTTGGAGAGCTGACCTTCCTAAAGTAGTCAGATTTGCTTGCAGGTTCAGAGGCACATTACAAGTAAATAAAAAATAGTTTATGAAAACAAAAACTGTTAGCATTTCAAATAATTAATCTTCTGTACCTTCAAGTTAGCGACATGTCTTTTCAATATTTTACCCTAGATTTTTTTTGTTTTCAAGATTAAAACATTCATCTGTATCTCTGAGTTTTATCTTTGGCGAATGTTTAGGACTAAAGTATGGTTGCCAGCACAAAGCTTATGACAAATCTCAGTATGAACGACTCATACACTTGACATTTAAACCATCGGGCTTCTGTTGTTTTTAGCATGATAAATGTGAGATTGTTCTGTAATTGCTGGAAATGGGGTGAGTGGGTGTTCACAAGCTGCACAAAATACACATATTTTATGTTCTCTTTTTAAACACATTTCTGTCTAAGAATTGGCTTGAATCATGTGTCTCTTGGAAAAATTTAGTAGTAAATGAAATGATGCAAATTTTTTTTCTACGTGTATTGGTGTAATATTTTCCATTTGTTATCTTCTTAGTGGCCTGAAAGACAAGAACTTCATGCTTCATTATGAGGTAAACTTTCAGAATGACCTGACTTGTAGCGAGCTGTATCTATACCGCACTGTAAAACCTCAACAATATCACCTTTTAAATCTCTGTGCACACCCTGAGAAAAGATTCTGTTTAGTGGTCACAATTAGAATGGTGATGATGTGTGACAAAACCTTGTTGCTTCTTCTTTTTAATCATTGCAAGTTAAAACAATAAATCTGATGGCAGTCAGGTATGACTTGATCTGACTGCTGAACAATAGCTCTTTATTTACAAATCAACCTGCCTAAGTGTGCGTCTTAACATGGACTCTTTGGAAGGGTTGCTTATTCTATACACTGCAGAATAACAAAAAAAGTTAGTTTGCCTTTCTCCTAGCTTCTTATAATCAAAGCCCAGGAAATGGTTAGTACTTTTCTTTGAGCACGGTGCAGTAGTGCAGTCTTATCATAAAATTGGGGTTACTCACCATTCCCTTGGATTTCAGGAAATGGATAGTTACCCTTGGTTGAGACTTGTGTGTGTGTGTTAGAAGCGGAGGGGGGCTCTATTCTATACTGACTAATTAAGATATAGGAAGAAGTAAGGCTGATGACCAAAAGAAGGACCAATTAAGACTCCATTTTTCTAATGTGATTGCTTCAACCTGGATTATCGGACATTACATATCAGCTAAATAAGCCTGATAAAGTTCTTACAATGCAGTAATGAGATTTCCTCTTTCACTACATGAAGTCTGAAATCTGACCAGTTATTAGATATGTGCACCTTAAACAATATTAAATGGCCTTAATAATAGCTCCTAGCTCTTCTAGGTGGTCTTTTCTTGAATTTTTCTTTTGATACAAAGAAATAGTACCTCTGTCCTTTGACAAACTGTTTTTGTAAAATCCGTATTTCCATTAGACAACATAAATGTTTGTTTGTCTTTCAGTTTCCACCTTACGCAACAAACGAGATTGGCAAGGTCATGGGGATGAACAGGAGAGAGCTGGGCCATGGTAAGAATTATATACAAATTTCTTTATACTAAAAGGTACATTTTGAATCTCACTAATATTGATTTAAACATGGAAAAAAAGGCGTCATATACGGATAGCTGTCAATACTGATATGCAATTATGAAAGACAATACGAGTGGCCTGGAGCCCAGTAATTTACCTATGCATGCAAAATACTGGTAAAGTAAAACAAGCTATATGTACTTAATTGTATTTGTTTGATGAGCTTGTTGACACATTTTTTATCAGTATATATATATATATATATATATATATATATATATATATATATATATATATATATATATATGGGTTAGTTTTTACCCATGCACCACCTCTGTTAACCCCTAACACACCACAAAATATGCAGCATGGTAATATGGTGGTTTATTATAGTTCCACATTGATATGTAGCCAGCTCTGAACACTGTTTGATATAATTCTGTTTATAGGCGCTCTTGCAGAAAAAGCTTTAAGGCCAGTCATTCCGAAGAATTTTCCCTTTACAATAAGAGTGACTTCTGAAGTACTAGAGTCTAATGGTAAGTGACATGAAAAGAAAGAGTAAACTAAAGTTTAATCTTTCTATAGGCAGACATTAAAATCCCAGGGTTACCTTTAAAGGTTGTGATGGAAGCCATCCAACAGGCAAGTGGTAAGTGATTGAGCGTCCTTTAATTCGTACATTTTTTAAAGTTTTCAACTTCACCTTAACCCTATTTTCAGAAACATTTGGAAGAAGAGGTTGGAAGTGTTATCCTCCTCAATTCTCTCAGGTTTAGTTTAATTTAAAGAGGTACAGAACTCTGGAAGCTGTGCCCACAAAAGGCTACCAGAGGGCAAAGGGATAGTCACACATTACACTGGGGCTACCTAAGTACTGCAAGGGTTAATCTAACATTGTCTAGGGCAGTGTTTCTCAATCAGGGTTTCTTGGTGTTCTTTGAGCAATGAGCAATTTGTGTCGCTTGGGTCAGTTTACCTAACATCAATGATTTTTATGATTTTTATGTAAGGGTGGCATTCTTTCCAGTTGCCAGCAATGTAAGAGGCCTTCTTCTTACTGACACCATGCTAATAATGCTCTGTAGGTTGTAGATATAATTTATTTAGACGGAGTTACCCTTAGACCTGTTCCCCCAATAAAGGGTCTGGTCCAGTAGGAACAGAATAAGGTAGTATTCTTGCATTATTCCATACTTTCCCCATGCTTCTTCCCAGCAGGGTGACCAGTCTCCAACACCCCCACCACCTTTTCTTTGTTCCTGAGCTGATTGGGACTCTCCAATCACATCATGTACAATGCACAACCACTTCTGCTGCATTGTATGCAAGGATATAGTGGCAGCCCACATTTAGGAAGCGCCAGAATAGAGTAGAGTACACGCTACCAGGGGGAGGACGGAAGTAAGTAATTCCACTTATTTATCATCCCCTTAATAAAACAGTTACTTTGCAGTGCAGTGGGGACCTACTGTAAGGGTACATTTGTGTTTATTTTTACATAAGATCTCTCTCCATTTAATTTTGTTTTCGGTAATAGAGCTGTATACAATTTTGAATCCATACATTTTATCTTATCTAGTGGCTAAAAAAGAAATTCTGCAAATAATGAATAAAACAATTGCAAAGCCCAGAGCACAGAAGAAAGAAAACAGCCCTGTCGTAGGTAATATTTATGAAAAATGTTGTGGTGTTGTTGTTGTTATTCCTGTGCTGTGATATAGGAACCATAGACATTAATGTAGCGCTTCAGTTTGATTCATGATTGTCAAAAAATGCTTTCATTTTTAAATAGCTGAAAAAGGTGTAGAAGTTTATTGAATTATTCTACCAAATTTTTGTTTACATCCTTTTGTGGATATATTCCCTGCAACATTCAGCTTGGTTGCCACTTGCTTGTCTTAAACCAGAAAAGTTTCAATTTTGGGTATATTGTTCTAAAATACAAAGTCAATAAGGATACACCAAATAACCCAGACCAATAGCCATCATGGACTGTGTATCTGCTTATAATATAAATCACTTTTAAAACCCTGTGTTTCCAATAAATGTCTTGCAGAACTTCGGTTAAATCTTTATGATGATTAAAATACCCTCACTCCCTCCCTTCTCTATTGGGGAGATTTTCAGCTCTCGCTTGGGCAGTTATTAACATAGGCTCCCAATTAAAAGTTTCTCCTTTCTTTCTTTCTGTTGGCAACCATAACATTATGAATTTAGCTTCACTGTGTAATAGTAACAATAGTTACCTGGAAATCCTTTAAAGCCAAACAGATGTTCCAATCCTACTGTACTTTCCTAAACCACAAAAAAGACATTTTGACTTTAAATACACTTTTAGGAAAATAAGTGTTATGTTATAGACTTTCCTATTCAATATGTATTCACCCATTCATCATCTGTACTGTTTAGTTTTATGTGCATATATGATAAACCTAGGGTCTGTGAGAAAATAGTGCTAACTAAGTCATTTTTTTTTTAAATTAGAAAATGTCAAAGTGCCCATATCCAAGAGAACGAGATTTATTGGTCCTGGAGGATATAATTTAAAGAAACTTCAAGCTGAAACAGGCAAGTATTGAAGTACACACATTTTCAATTTATAAAAAAATAAATGGTATGTTTTAGCTATATGTGTAAAGCTAAAATCAAAGTATTGCATCCCATAGCGTACTGATGTCTGATAGAAAAGTAGAATGAGTGTGCTGACAAATAGCCCCCACACAGGATTTGTAAAAAAAAAAAAACATATAAACAGAAAACTTTGTAAACTTCAGCTGATATATACTTTTTTTTTTTTATTTAAAAAAAGGCGTAACTGTGAGCCAATTAGAGGAAGAAGTGTTCTCTGTCTTTGCTCCAACACCCAGTGCTATGCATGAAGCCAGAGAGTTCATCAGTGAAATCTGCAAAGATGATGTAAGTCCACCCATGTTTATGCTACATGTGTTACCCATTATGTGCTCGCTTTACTATACTCATGCTAAATGACTTTCTGTATTGCAGCAAGATTTCATCCTGGAGTTTGGAGCTATATACACAGCCACCATTACTGAGATCAGGTAAAGAAGAACCTTTTCAAATCCTAAACAACACACAAAATTGTAAATCACGTATTTTTCTTAGGCTTATTGATATCTGTGACAAGTTATAAATGGTTTACCTTTTTCTTTTGTAGGTAAGAGCACAATCCTGCCCATGTGCTAACAATATTTTATTATTATTACACAGTATTTATTTAGTGAAGACATATTACACATCGCTTTACAAAGTCCATAGTCATGTCACTGGCTGTCGCTCTCAGGGGCTCACAATCTAATGTCCCTACTATAGTCATATGTTTTTAATACAGTCTAAGTCCATTTTTGAGGGATGACAATTAACCTACCTGCATGTTTTTGGATAGTGTGAGGAAACCCACGCAAACACAGGGAGAACCTGCAAACTCCATGCAGATACTGCCCTGACCGAGATTCTAACCTGGGTACCGCAAAGGCCAGAGTGCTAATCACTGAGCCACCATGCTACCCCTATATCAAATATACACATGTAGGTTTACATATTTGTTTGAATAGAACTGTGCTAGTCCCCTATTTACATATGCAGTGTAGTTTCTGGTGTTTCAGCTCTTATAACATTTTTTCATCTTTGTTAGCTAATATATAATTTATGGAAAAGACATGTATTTAAAACTGCTGATTCTGAAGGTACTGCTATGTTAACCAAGGGGAAAAAAATGTTCTCTTTTAGATAAGCTTTTAAGAGATGCAGTGAATTTATTCAATGCTGGTCTGTCCTACAAATCTGATTCATTGGAAAACACATTCAGCTTTAGCCAGTGTTCTCTCATACCTTTGGGACCTATACTGTGTCCAAATACAAGCTTGCAGCTTCTGTTTTCTCTATTCTTTTACCTGTTTTTAGGTGGAATTAAAAAGTACGGTAATACTTTTTTTTTTCTTTATGGATTTCAGGGACAGTGGTGTGATGGTAAAGCTGTACCAAAATATGACACCGGTTTTGCTTCACAATTCACAGCTTGACCATCGAAAGGTAATTTTTATTTAAACCACTCTTATTGATACATACACAGATCTCATTCTACTGCCCCAAATTATGTACATTACCTAAAGTGTGATTATAGTGTATTTTCAGTAGGCGCACATCTCCATATTTAATACAGTGGTAAAAACTAGGAAGCCCAGGCTTTAAAAAATGCAAAGTCAGTTGGTTGGGAAGGTTATTAGGTGTGATTGATCTCCTAGTCTGTCTTTACTAAAATTACAGGTAGCCACCCCTTGAGTGTCAATACAGGAATAAATGAAGGAAAGAGAAGGGGACTAAAGGCTAAGTATATTGCTTAAAACAAAGTATATAATATACAATTATACAGATAATGTGTACACTGTCATTATAACCTTATAGGGTGTGGACTAAACGCCAAGACAAAAACATCTAGTAATGTCTTAGTATTGTTGACTTCTTGTGACTCAACGCGTTTCACCTATTTGGCTTCCTCAGGGATGTATGTAAGATGCAGTTATAATTAGAGTGATACTAGATGATAAATCTGTGATGAAATACCAAAGGTGATGCCCAGGTATGGAAACATATGGTTACTTAGATATGAATTGGTGAGCAGCTCCGAACATTAGTAGAAAGGTTCCTCATAGGAGGGGCTCCCAAGAGACCAGGGTCCTAAGGATGTTTGAAGAAGTTTGGAGGTCTGTGTGGTCCAAGTGGCAGCATAGGAGCATATCAGCACATAAGCAGATAGCCAGAGGCTTCTAGCTGGCTCCTACTCCTACTCCTTCCTTCATTTATTTATTCCTGGTTCAGAAGGTTTTCATTGTTGATTTAAAATGTTGTTTAGTACAGCACCAATTATTCATAATGTAACAGACAGAATTTATTCTTTTAAATATTTTTTATTTATCTGACTCTTTAATCTGGTTTCTCTCCAGATAAAACATGCAAGTGCACTAGGTTTTGAAGTTGGTCAAGAAATTCAGGTATTGTATCCATAAATGTGTTATGAAAGCATGAAAATCACTTACAATTGTGTGTGGCCCATTAATGTGTTAATAGATCACAAACGTTGAAGATATTGTCTTTCACTGACTGATAATTAGGCTGGCTAAAATGTATTTTTCAGATATGAGTGGATATTGGCGAATTTGTCCTCTGCCCAAAACTGCAGTATAAAGATCAAGTATTAAAGAATTAAAAATGCAAGCAGGCAGGTACTTTATTGCAGAATGGACAGGCAAAATCAATCAATAAATAAAAAAAGAAAACTTTGCATTAGTTTTAAGTGCACGTGCCTCTCCTTGCTCTGCCAGGGACACAGACAACTTTACCCAGTCTTTTTCTGGGTTCTCAGATCTAGATAATACATCCTCTGTCACAGGTGCCACCATCTCTTTCACTCTTCTCTTCCTAGCTGCAATCTTCCACCATTTTTATCTTGGCTGGGGTGACCTAACTCCTGCACAGGCACATGGGGGTTTGTTCATTCCCAGCATGCTCAAGGGAAGCCAGGATTGTTGGTATACTGGCAACCAACACTAAGCTGCACATACACATCAATGTCACTTTCTGCAATAAAGCCTTACCTAGTCACAAATTCTTAAAATGGAACTACCTGATCACAAATTCCTAAAGTGGAACTTGAGTTCCGCTTTAACCTTTCTACTGGCTTGTTTAAGTCTACAAAGACTGTTCCTTTTGCTCATGGTAACAAGTCTTGATTAAATTTGAAGACAAAAATGTGTTTTATTGCTGAAAGCAGTTCTTTCTTTAGATAATGTGAAATAAAAGTCTCATAGAGAGAATTATGTACTTATATATTCTTGTGCAGCCTAAGGTATGTAGAGGTACCAGTTGTATTTTCTATGTAACTTAAAATATTGGATCAGTCACATCTGTGCCCTTAGACCTTGCTCACATTAAAGTTACCACAACATACAATAACACAATGTATATGTTGCTTCCCAAAGCACCATATAGCATGCTTTGTGCATTGTGATGTGCTATGTTTTAAAATAATGCCTTGTCCATGTATTGACAACCATTTTAGACTAAATCCACTGCCTTGTGTAAATGCTTCAGCACACACATTGGGGTGTGAGGAAGCCTTTATTTGCATTGTGTGTTGTCATAGTTGAATATACTGTATTGCTGTCAAATAAAATCAGCTGCTGTTCTTGGTAGTACAGTGGTACATTATGTCTGATTTATGTATTTTTAAACCGAATTTGTATTCCTGAACAGGTGAAATATTTTGGCCGAGATCCAACTGATGGGAGAATGAGACTGTCTAGAAAAATTCTTCACTCTCCATCAAGTACTGTGGCCCAAATTCTCAGTGACAGGAATAGTATTACTATGGGAAACGGTGACGCTTCATCTTAGACATGGGGACTTGTGCTGCCATCACTCTGCACAAATTAACATTTGTATTCTGTATGTATATTCTGTAGATAATCTATTTTAATTCACTGACAAAAAATTAAATGGTTTGTACTTAATTTTTACATGTGTGTTTTTATTCTTTTTCTTCATGAGACTATAGCCTGATTTTTTAAAGCTCTCCAAGGCTATAGAGGATACACTTTTATCAGTGAAGCTGGGTGATCCAGCAAACTTGGAATGGATTTCTTCAAAATCATTTGCTATTTGTTTTCCATTCTGGACCAGATCCATTCCAGATTTTCTGGATCCCCCAGCTTCACTGATGAAAGTGTATCCTCTTCAGCCTTGGAAAGCTTTAATAAATCAGGCCCTATAATTAACAACCCATCATAGCAGCAGCACATTCGGTGCTACAGGCCTACATGAGAACTTGGCTAACTCATAAGTAAAAAAAAAACTGGGTAATTCACTTCAGGCAAAAAAATGCCAAAAAATAAGTGGTGTTTTTAGAGGTATAGACAGCTGTGGTCATACAGATCTCCACTTTCTTTTCAACGTTGGCTTCACCCTGCTTTGCCCCTAAAATCTCCTTGTTGTTAAGAGGGATCTTCCATCACATGAATGAACCAATACTAGGTAAGAGGGACAAAGCTGGTTAGGAAATGATGTCTCCCTATCCCTGTAATTGACATGTAGTTTTCACTGAAGGGATTACCTCTGTGCATTCAGGGTGTACACGACACAGTGTACAGGTTATTAGTATCAGCAAATTAGGCTTGCAAAAAAATACATTGCATACAAAATTATTAAAGAAAATTGTTTTATATAATGATGGTATTTGTTAGTGTATTGATCATTTTCCTGTTCTACGTAAAGTGGAACTAAAGTTGAAAATGAGTGACCAGGCAGCTCTTTATTGCATACAGGGACAGAAAATGTCTCCTCTGCAATAAAACATACCTGGCTGATCGCTGTCTCCTGCAGCTGCTGGGACTGAATTCATTCCTGCATGCCCCTGCAGGAGTTCCATCCTGATAGCTGAAGACTCAGGCAGAAGATTAGGTACAGATGGCTGCTCCCACATCATCAAGGACTGGTGTTATTAAAAAAATTGTGATCAGGCAGGTAAGGGTATTTTATTGCAGAAGGGACATTGCCTGTTTTGGGTTTGGTTCTGCTTTAAAGAACACAAAAACAGAACCTTTAATAATGGGGAAAAAAAGCTGTTGTAAAATGATTGTATAAAAATCTGCCCATGGTAAAAACCGACATAAGGCTCATTTCTCAAAGCTCAGACAGCATACACATGTAAGACTTCTGACACTGGAAATGTTCTTTCATGATTGTCTCCAGCAACACCAGATCAAACAAGCGCTGTGCACACGGTGCTGTTATGTTTTATGAGGAGAGGAGGATGAGATCTTCCTCACCAAAGGATATTACAGCAATAGCCCCTAATGTTATTTATTACATCAGATCACTAAACAACGTCAGCGGATCGCTGTACACATGCTAGCTTTGTGCCCAAGAAAAATATTAACATTCATCACGGGACACTTACCTTACACATGTTTGTAGGCTAACACACCTAGATCTTTATTTTCATGATCAGCAAATTGTACACAAATTTAAAAATGTTCTTGTATTTGTGTTATAACTTTAGTAGGTGCCACAGCAAAATGTTCCTGTATCATGTTAGCCAAGACAATACAAAGGTGAAAGAAAAAGATTTTGTATAAATGAGTAACTGAATTGAATGGATTTTTAGTTAGGCTGCGTACACATGTTAGACTTTTGTCATTGGAAAGGATCTTTCACAATCCTTTCCAATGACAAAAGACTGAAAGATACATGAACAAGAGATGTACATACAGCACTTTTCTGCCATATGGAGAGGGAAAGGGGGGAACTAGTGATCAGCACCCCGCTGCATTCTCACCCCTTCACTTGCATTGAGGCCATATGTGCATCTGCCAGGACAGATCTGTAAACAACTTCGACCCGTCGCTGTACACATGTCAGATTCTCATCCAATACCAGCCCTGAGGCTGTAATCAGATGAGAATCATCTGACATGTGTATGTAGCCATAGTCACTAAAGGTCAGATCATTTGTACAATTTCCTACTATTAAAGCTTTTCAAACTGGTTATAAACTCCGCTCACACCTATCACACCAGGGGATGGATGCAGATCTACAATGGTGACGGTTATTTTCAGTTGAGCCCATTAAAGTTTAAAAATTCCAATATCTTCCACCATTTGTGAAAGGAGCTTCATGTCATCCATCCATCCTAAAGCAGAACTAAACCAACTTATTTAGTGGCTTTCTAATAGAAGCTCAGGTTGGAAAAAAACAATACATGTTTAAAATAAAAGTAATTTTTTCTACAAAGGTTTATATTTGTATTCTGCATACTATTACCAAACTTGTGTATGCTATGTATAAGGCATGTCACTGGTGAGAATAGTCACCATCACTGGTGCCATCAAGTGCAGAACAATGGCATCTGTAGATCATAATAAAAGCTACAGACGTCAAATGTTTGTTGCTGAAAATGATCCTTCTTGATTGATTCCAGTGACTGATGAATGAACAAATACTGCATACGCATCACCATTATCTTCAATGGAGAGGGTGGGGGGGAGTGAACAACATTTTGTGCTGTCCTCTATAGGGGAACCCATCAGTCATTCTCAATCATTTAGTTTTGATGGATTGATGAACAATGATGGGGTATCTGTACATGCTGTAGGTCAGACTGTGGCACAAGATGAGTGCAACCATTCATCTTGATTCACTTGCTGTTTCTAACTACAAAGGGATGGGGGGGGGGTTAGTTCCACTTTAATAAATTTTGCATTTTATTAGGTGACTGTACAGCTGATGTTTCCTCCTTGCAAAACTGTTTAAAAAAATCCCATAAACATCCCATGATATGGGGTTTTATTTATAAAATGGGGGAATGAGATCTTCCCTCAAACATTCCCTCATAGGAATCATCCAAGTCCATGTGTTTCAATGGCAATAATTGATTCCCCCCATGGAATATTTCAGGGAATGTCAGATTCCCTTGTTTTATAAATGGAGCCCATGGAATCCTACTACCTCCATGGGTAGCGTAGGTGGCTTTGCAGGACATTGACTTAGGCTGGAACCTTTGGAATAGACTGAATGCTAGAATAAAGCTGCATGGATATGGCTGACATGTCACAATTGTTTGTTTTTCATTGATGTATTTATTTTTGGAACAAGGAAATGGACCTTAAAGTATATCACGGTGTAATATGTTGGCGCTATATAAATCTTGTTTAATAGTAATAATAATAAGTTGTTTAATGTTTGGTTGTTTAATAAAAGCACAAAGGTCTAGCTCTCTGCTTCTTCTGCCTGCCAAATGATTTTTTTTCTGCTTATCCAGTCCTGAGATTTACATGGCCTTGTCACAATGCAGAGCCAGGTGGATGCCATTACTTTGTTAGGTGGTTTTGTCTCTCTCCCCACCCCACCCCAATATGCAGACTGGACATCCATCTGCTCACTCTGCTCTCTCCCTATGTCATCATCTTTCTTGTCGGGACATTTGCATTCAGCACGCCTGATTGGCTCCCAGTCCTGCCCCCCTTCCCAATCAGATGACAGCTGTGTAGCAGTAACAGGTGTCTAATAACGAAGAATTTGGGAATTTACATTGGTTACATATACAGGATCAATAAACGTAATATTGTAATAATGAAAACAGAGCTGCATTAGTTTGTGTCTTTTTTTCTGCCTGTGGTAAATCCTAAAAATACTTCACATATAAAATAAATGTAAATAATTCTGCATTACATCTCATGGCTGATTGGTTAAATACCAGACAGGTGCCGATCCAAACCTTTCATCATCTTCCATGGCACATGACACATAATGCCATTTAATCCATATAATGAGCTCAGGCTGTCATGGACACACCCCCAGGGGGCGGAGCATTCCCTCTGAATCAGCTCTGCAAGAAAGAACTTCAGTGTTTCTCCACCAGGGTTCCTCCAGAGGTTGTTAGGGGTTCCTTGTGAAATGAGCAATTTGGGATTATAATGTCAGTTTAGGAGACACTAATGATTTCTTTGGCTATCTTTAAGGGAAACATTCTTCCTACTGACCATCACACTAATGTACTGTGGGCTGTGGATATAGAAAGTATAATATGGATTCCCTGAAAGTTATTTCAAGGTTTCTCCCCGTGTTAAAGATAAAAAAAGCTGGGGTATTTGTTCAAAATGTTACTTATATAGCTGCTACATTTAAGAACATAATAGGGGGAAGGGGCAGAGCAGCTGGGCCAGCACGGGCAGCAATCTGACACTTCCAGAGATGAAGATAACTGTGACATGCGGACAGAACAAGTACTGCACATACTTTTACTGCTGGCTGATAAAAAAATTGATTTGTTGCCAATATTATAAGAAAAAGACCATAAGATCTTTATTTTTATTTGAAAAAACTGAACTGAAAAGGACATTGATTTAAATTTTCCATCAAGACAGATTGCAAGCAAATAAAATAATTCTGGAAAAGAAAAGTGCTGCAAGTAAACATTTTAAATACTTTTTCTGCAAATGTTTAAACTGGTACCAGGGTCTCTTTGAGTTCTAAGAAGAATTCCTTACGTAGACAATGTACAATTTCTGCATTGATGAATCAGTGTCTGAAAACAATCTTCAGGGAGATTGGCACGCGTGTGAATCATATTGGTCCCGAAAATATTGGCGCAGTGTAAAGGTGACAGGTTCTCTTTACGATTTCTGCCCACACTAAAGATGTCCGCTGAGGGTTTTCCCTCCATGTCTCGCCGGGGTGTCGACATCGCCCCCTGCTGGTAGTCGCTGTTTCGCAGACGTCACGGGAGATATTCTTGGCCTCGTAGCGCCACCGTAGCCCCTGCCAAGCCAATCCGGCCAACCTGTGCTATTTCTCGTTGGAGGAAGAGAAAGGAGAGAATCGGGTTACAAGATGGCGGCTGTGTGATCTGCGAGCAGGTCGGAGGGGGCTGGAGAAGGAGATTTGTGAGAAGAGAAGCCAGCCGAGGATTCGTCCGCACTGATCCCATCAGCCATGGTCCGCGGTGGGGGGAGCCGAGAATAGAACGCTGCCGGGGGGAGAAGAGTGCGCCATCATGTCTGACACCAGGCGGAGGGTGAAGGTCTACACTCTGAACGAGGACCGCCAATGGGACGACCGGGGTACCGGCCATGTGTCCTCCACCTACGTGGACAGGCTGAAGGGGATGTCTCTGCTGGTCCGGGCTGAGTCTGACGGTGAGGAGGACGGGGGGGTATCGACAGCAATACCAGGCCGGGGAACCACAAGTCCCAGCGTGCCGAGGGGGGCTATTAGTAACGCGGAACCAAAAGTTCTGCATGTCAGGGGGGAGGCGGGAACAGGGAGACTACAAGTCCCAGCGTGCAGGACCCCCCCCCCCCCCCCTTTATAAACTGAGGTACCACAAATCGCAGCATGCTCCGAGCTTCCTGACTGAGAAACCAAAAATCCCAGTGAGCCCGGGGCCCTTCCAACTCTGAGGGCCAATGTTCTATGGGGCCTCAGGCTTCTGAGGTGTGGAACCAAAAGTTCCTGGGAGCAGTGGGGGCCTCCAGTTCTGAGGCACCACAAGGCCCAGTGTTCCTTAGCACTAAGGCCCAGCAAGTTCTGGGGTTTCCTTGGGTGACTTGGGGTCTGGTGGAACAACCAGAAGCCCCGTCATGCTTCACAACCCTTCAACAAGTCCTGGGGCCCCAGACTACTGGGCTGAGGAACCAGAAGTCCCAGCAAGTTCGCAGGTTCCTTTGGGTGCTACACTGAGGAGCAGAAAGTTCTGCGTGCTTTAGGCTTCTCAAGTTTTGAGAAACAACAAGTCCCAGTGTATTTGGGGCCCCTAAGTGCAGACCTGAGGAACTAAGTCCCAGAGCCATCTGGGGTTTCTTTGGCTGCCACACTTAGTAGTAAAAGTTCCCAGCAAGCCCTGTGGCTGCGGGGGAACCAGAAGACCCACCATGCTTATTGACCCTTCAACATTGAGGCAATGGGAATCTGCACAACTTCAGGGGCCCCTGACTACTCAACTAGCGGAGGTCCTGGTGACTATTGGTGCCCCTCTGCTGCTTAATTAGAGGTTCTGATAAGTTTGTGAGGGCTAAATGAGAATTCCTATCATGTCCAGACCTGTAGATGCAAAGGGACTACAAGTGACAGCATGCTCTAGTTATCATAAACTACTGACCATCAATTCTGTGGGGCCTGGGGGTCCTCAAGCTATTGTAAAGCCAACACTGGTTGGGGTGCAGACTAAAACTCAAAAGTCCCCCAAAACAAAAAAAAATCATTTAACCTTTAATTCCGCAGGACAGTCAATCGATCCGGAGGTCTCTTCCGTCGGGTCCCGCGTCGTCCCGGCATCGGTCTTCGTGCCGGCACTCTTCTCTTTTTGGTTCTTCTTCCTATGTCACCTGACCCAGCTGCGAGATCAGGTTACATGGATGGGAAAAGATACTTGCTGATCTCACTGCGCATGAGTGAGATCGGCAATTTTTTACCTTTTCACGAAAAGGATCACCCAGGAGCCTCCCGGGATGCGTGATGTAGGTATTCCGGGAGGCTTTGCGCTCCTATTCATTCTCCATCGCCTAGGCGATTGAGAATTAGGGGGCGAGACTGCATCCTTTTAATAAAACAAACAGAATTTTTACATTACATGGAGGTCTTAAGAGTCCCCTAGTATCGGAGATCTGCACGGTCATGTGATGAAAAGATACGGGGTGGCCGGGTTGTCTTCTGTCCACCCAACACTAAGCTTGTTTCTAAATCCATTTCCTTTCATCTAGCCTGAAAAGTTTTCTGTGACGTCCTCATCACGCTGCAGAGAAAACAAATAGTTGAAATATCTACGTTTGTCAATACATAAACATGGCTCATCCTTGGGACTCGGCCCATTGTTTACTGTGAAACCTTAGTAAAGAGGTGCTTGCGTTATACAAGGACACAGCGCTATGTGCACCACCCAATAACACACCGGTGTACATTGTGCATCTTTAGTGCAGTAACACTAAGGCTGCATACACACGCTCAGATCTTTCACGATCCTTTCCAACGACAAAAGACTGAACGATGCATGAATGATTGCTGTACATACAGCGCCATTCTGCCCTATAGAGAGGGGAGAGAGAATGACAGTGGCACCTCGCTGTGCTCTCTCCATTCATTTTGTATTATGACCGTTTAGGGATCCGCCAGGACAGATCCATGAACGACGTCGGACAAGCACTGTACACTCAGATTCTCATCTGTTATTAGTCGAGAATCATCTGACGTGTACGTAGCCTTAGGAGGATGGGGATCACACCCCAATAAGTCTTTGGTGCACCCAAATCTCGCTGTGCAGATTGGGCTCCTGGCCTTTTAGGTGAAGACGCTGAGATGTGCAGTGCCAAACGGGTCACCCTGTGAGGATTCCAGAAATGAAGGGAAATGTAAGTATAAAGCTGGCTATATGATAGTGGACGATTTCCATCCTACACCTCTCAATATCAATAAATAGATATCTGATGGAATATTGATTGGAACGCAGTCACCACTATCTCTGTATGGTTTAATCCAGTACATAGTTATATGGCTGTGGATTGCCTGTCACCCCCCTGCCTTACGCTCAGTCAACTAATGACTGGGCTGTCCCAATCAAAGTTATTTGTTAGCAATTATAATTACCAAGTTTTTATATAGCACCGAAATATTGCACAGCCATTTACAAACTCCATAGTCATATGACTCATGTTCAATCAAATATTAGTGAGTGCCCTACCTTTTTAAAGATTTTATTCCAATGTTTTTACTACATCAAATATCTACCATAGTACAGGGAATAGTATATTCTCACCTTAAAATGGAACTAAAGCCGCTCAATTTACCTATCGCCCCCCCCATCTGCTTCTTCCTAGGAAGGTCCTTCAGCCATCTTGATTGGTTGTGTCGGGATGATGTAACTCCCACATGCCTGATTTTATAAACTATTTGTTACACATCTAAAGGCCCTTGCCGACCCATGGTGAGCCACAGCGTTATGCCACAGGTTCAACCTAGCTGCTCCCATCCGAGTAGATGGAAGCGAATCTGCAATGTGTTTTACATGTGGCTGCAGTGAATCGCTGTGTGGTTCCCGAAAGCAACAAGTTACTTTTAGCTGGGTGGTTGCTGTTTAGGATTTGCGCATGCTAATGTTTGCCTTGTCATGCAGTTTGCCTCTCCTTGCTGCACGGCAGCAGCTTGCTATGGGCCCTGGAGCTGCCAACAATGTGGTTTTGCACCACATCTCTGAAAAGGGCCCTAAAAAATAAAAAAAACAACTTGTAATTCAGATGCAACACATTGATTTCCTTATTGTGCATCAATGGTAATTCCTCTAAGTTAAAACCTATTGCTTGTTTGGATGGCTCAGCTTGTGCTCAGATCTGGGACTTTGGCTATTTTTAGAAGTATACCTGCAAGGAAACTTCTTACCAATAAGGATATGGCTTGTCATTGTACTTCCTGCAAATATATCACTCATAAGTGGTCTGTTTGCCAGTAACTATATGAACACAAGTGACAGATTTTGAAGATAACTTTACTCAGATGGTTTCTGGGAGGTCAGTGGGTTGATCGCCTGCCAGCTGTCAATCTGATGCCAATGCTATCTTGCTCAAAATTGATGGGCTTCTGTTGGTATTCATTTACTGCTCACCATGAATCCTTCTTACCCTTGTCTGGCAGTCATCCAAGGCTACATGTACATGTGAGGCAGAAACAGCTCGGCTTCCCAACCATCCATGTAAACTTAGCCTTAGAAATGTATTTGTGCGTGACTGTGCCCCCCTATTAGACAATATGTTCTGTGATCTTGTTGTGGTGCCTAACTTTATCTATCCGTACAACTTCATAGCAAGTGCTACACGGCCTAATGGTAAGTTGTTTGTAGCCCCATGGCCCCATGCCATATCTATTGTATCAGCCATAGAGTTTTACTTTTCTTTACGTGTTTTTATAGTAGCGCCTTTTATTTGCAGGCGAGGCATTCTCATGGGTGATCCAGATAACCTGGTTGGATTAAAGTAACACAATCATGGCAATAGCTGCAGATCGATGCAGCGTGTTGGAAGAGTAGGGGGAGGATTAGTATAGTCAACTCTTAGTTCCAGCGGTTGGGTCTCTTCCGTTCTGCCCCTGCATCATTCTGCCTGGTTGTAGTTGCCACTGCCCATTGCCATTATTCTAATTGAGTTATTCAGTCTTGTGGACAGGAAACTAATCCCCAACAGCAGGAAGCGTAAACTGCAAGTAGGCTGAATGGTGCAAGTAGGCTGAATGGTGCAGTGAGTGGCGGTGGGGACACGGACAGTGGCTGGTAGCTACACCAGTTCTCCCTCCCTTCAGCAAGTCACCCCATTCTACTCACCGGTATCCCTCTACAATTACATTACTTGCTTTCCTGGGTAAGGATGGCTTTTTTTACTTCTTTATATTTACGTATACGGTAAGCTATGAAACATTATATTTTGGTTCTTGGGATTAGATATACTTTTAGGACACTTCATTTAGTTAATATTGCAATGTATTCAGCTGCTTTAGGAGGTGCATGGCTCCAGGTTAGGGGGGAGGGTAGGATCCAAAAGCATCATTGGAGAGTCCATATGTGATAACATTATGGTGATTGATATGGCTGTATAAACTGGGTCTACGTCTGCCCATGAAATACCATGATGGGTCATAGCTTGCTGGGATATTGTGCTAGTGGTTGGAGGATTTGCCATAGATCAGCAGCATGTGAAAGCTCTGTACAATATCTACAAGTACCTTTTGTATAGGACAAGTCCCAACAAATCCCTTTGTCTACTATGTCAGTATGCAAATAGATCATTTTATGTATCTTGTTTTTATCTTTTTTTGTTAATATTTTTAAGTTGTGAATTTATTGTTCTTGTGATATATAGTTGTGGTTTTAGAAGTTTAAAGCCAAACTCCCTTATACTGCAGCTGATCAGTGATTTTACTAAACACTGACTTTCTTTTAGTATACTACAGAAACTGCAGCAAGCCTGGTAGAGCTTTATTTCCCTGAAAGGGGTATGGGTAGCATCCCCTAGCTGTTTGCTAAGCTTTCATTGCTGATCTATTGATTGATCAGTACCCTTGGTAAATGTACAGTGCATTTTGGGAATGGTGGAGGATGTGTTCTCCTCCCAGGATAAACTGCTTTAACCCTAGCTTCCAAATGCTGTCACCTAGGGAGGAAGATGACATAAGTAACCGTGTGTATGATGTACTACCATTTACCATTCATCTTATACAGTGTTTGGTCCCGCACATCCAACATGAGTTGTGAGAGAGCAGGAAAAGTGGGTTTAGGTGCCTTGGTGGCTGTTCTACAAGAGAACATGTAACGTTACCCATGTGTCTCTTTTTCTAGCTTGGTACCGGTATACTTGGTATAGTTTTTTGGGAAGGGGCTTTTAGGCAATAAGACTTTTTTTCGTGGCCAGTAGGCTGGGAGGTGGTGGGGGACAAATGCAGCATATACAGGAAAGTCAGACATTGTAAATAATTTTTTATGCCTATATCTTGGAATCTGCTAATTATTTTTACATGCAGTTTAGAATGCTAAAACTTAAAACTGGGGGGGGGGGGGGAAGTAAAGAAAAAAAGTGGGATATAGGCAGGGTAGCCAATCATGACTTTGGAAAGGAAAGGTGCAGTGAACATCAAAGCTTCCTGAAAATTCTAGTTGCCTGGCTGTTATGCAGATCCAATGGCTCGAGCACTTCCAGAGGCAATAACCTGGAACAAGAATGTTGATTTGTAGGTAGAACTTCGTGATCATGTTTGTTTCTGGAAGAGGGCTTGGCACTGAAGACCAGCAACAACTCTTTCCTCCTCTTTTTCTTTTGTTATGCATTTGTGCAAGAGTTATTGACAGTGAGTTTGGGCTGTCTATGGAGAACCTGTTCAAAACAAGCATTTCCTGAGAGAAACATTCTGAGCCTCAGGCTTCAATACTTATAATTGTTAGATAATCCAGAACATGTATGATGCTAGCAGCCTCCACCAATACTTGGCCAGGTCCATGTCAGGTACTCAAACCATTAAAGTTATAAAATCATAAACTCTCTGTAACACCCAGGCATCTAGCATTTGCAAAAATATATTGCCAAGGGTAGCCTTCGTATTGCATTTCTCTATAGAGGTGTTTTTTTTTCCAACATAAAAACTTTGTGTATAGTGATTTATTTTTGAAATACATAATCAAATCAAATTTTGGAAAGTCCCAACTTTTTGTAATTTTTATAGAGGAATCGTGCTTCGCCCACTAATCTAAGAACTCTGCCTGGATCACTAGTGATGGGATAACTACTGGGGAAATTTTAAGAAGCAGCAAGAGAAATGGAGGAAGCAAAGATCCAAAGAATTCATCCAGCAATAGCAGAAAGATGCATGCAGTTCAGATTCCTCTAACGCAAACCTCAGAGTAACAACATTGACAAATCTCATGCGACTGGCAATCTCAATCATTTTTATATCGGGACAGTCCAACTTCAGTGCCCAAGGGTCACAAACAGGCCATTACCTATAACTGGTTTATTTTCAGACTGAAACTGCAGTCATTGAGCCATTCTGCTTTATAGACACTGCCACATATCAGTACTGAACATTTCTAAATGACCCCCATGGCAAGTCTTCCCCTTTCTGGATAGCTCAGGTCTACTATATAAGTTGTGTTTACAAGCATTCCTTTGACATTTTTTCCACCTTTTTCATTTATGAATGGTGAATTGTTCAGTGATGTTTACTATGTCTCTGGGAAAGTGAACACAGCAGCATAGGCATGTATTATAAAACACCAACTCGCAGCGTCTAATATTAGCTCTCTACTTCATAGTGTGCCGGGTTCTTTACAGCTCCATAGTTCCATGTTCTGACTTTCCGATTTCATTTCTTACGGTACAAAAACAAATGCTACGTACCAGGCAATAGTTGGGCAATTTATTCCCAAAGTAAAGAAAAGTCCAACTAATTGATCAGCAGAGAAGGTTCTAGCAATCTCGTTACAATTTCAGAATTATTTTCCTGTACCTGGGCTTTCATTTTCCTATACAGTTTTATGATCAAAAAGAGCTTGTTAGTTTTATGTAAACCTTAACACTGAACTTCTTTATTAACTTTTGGTCTGATCAGTGTATACAATTAAAGTGGTTTATTATATCTTGTGAAAATTCCGAGCTGTTCTGTGCACGCTTCTGTGTTCTCATGAAGTATAATTGCCCTTCCTTATTCATATTTTGTTCCACAGAACAATCTGTTAAAAAAAAAATGGGATAACGGGATATTGAGTAGTTTAGCAAAATACATCTGGGTAAAGTTGACACCACTACATTACCATCCGTACCAGGGTGTAGTCCTGTATTGTAAAGTTCTATTGTCCTCACATTTTCTTCTTGGTTTTGTTTATGCTTCAATGTTTATTTTTGTTTGTATCTTTTCAGGTTCCTTACTTTTAGAATCAAAGATAAACCCAAATACAGCATATCAGAAGCAGCAGGTAAGAGCAAATACATTCAGAAGTGATGTTGTATGTCAGAATCTACAACATAAATATTGCTTAGTCCACCTTTAGAATTTACATCCAGCCTGGTCATATTTACCAGTAGCAAAGAAAGGTTTACATTTTGACCTTTTTATACGTTGGTTTAAATGTCGCGCACAGGACTTTTTTGTGTTCTATAAGAGAAAAAAATAAAATACACATTTAGAGTGGGTTTTCTGTATGCAACTATATATGTTTCATATACCAGCCCATTCAGTTTTCTTACACCTTGTTCAGTCTACCTGCACTAGTGTTTTTCATGCACTGTTTGTTTTTTAATTGATATTTTACAACTTATGCTGGAGAATGTATCATCGATGGTCTTTATAATTTGCGTTGAGACCATACATTGGAAAGACAGATATTCGTTAACAAATGAAATGCTTGACCTGAGTTGTTGGTATAAAGCAAATCTTTGAGTGTTTTTACTTAATTTTGTTGAATTTGATGGGGGGGGCGGGTGGAGTTATAACGCATTCTCTGAAGCTTTTGAACAAAATGTAAACTGTAAAATTATAACAAAGTGAACCTCATTTGATTTGCGTACAGCTTTATGCCAGCTTTACACAGTAAAATTTTGGATGTCTGTTTTTTTGCCCAAAAACCTGTTATTGGTTAAAATTAAGAAAAAATGCACCTCGTATAGCTTGTGTTTTACATTGATATAACTGTTTATTCATAGGACACGTTGATTGTTTGGTCTGAAGCTGAAAATTATGATTTGGCTCTCAGCTTTCAAGAAAAGGCTGGTTGTGATGAAATCTGGGAAAAAATATGTCAGGTAATATTTTCATTTTTTTTGTTCCCCCCCCCTCGTGTCTGCTGATAATTTTCACAGTATGCGGTAATACAGAGTGATAAAAGGCAACCCACAGATACTCGGGTTGCCTGGCATTGTCTTCTGTCAGTTTACACACACAGCATTGTTACTTAGCAATGATCAGTCAGTGACCGCAAATACCTGAGAGCACATGGTTTACTAAACCTAAGGTGTGCTTCTAGTTGTGATTCAGAGAGAACTTTGCTGCACTTACTTGGACTTGTGCAAAACATCTACAAAGATATGTATCATTTGTGTTTATCCAAACCGTTCAGAAATTGTAGAGACGGAATAGATTGCTTGACAGAAATTTAAGGACCCTGTAAAAGCAGACAATGTTAACAGAAATTCAATTTCATTTTCTTTGAATGTAATCTAAATTCAGTCTTCAAATTCACAAAAACCATACAGGGGAAAGCTCTACATTTACAATCGTTTGTCTAATAATGAAGGCTGTTACATAATTGTTGGAAGATGATTGCTCAGTCAAGGTGTATGGTTAGCTTAATGCTGCCACTTGGAAATGTTGTTGCTCTCATCCAGAATCATTTTATGGTTTGAAATGAGCAAACAAAAACTGGTGAATTTAAAGGTTACTGTGATGATTTTGATAATTTTATTGTATTGGCAGGCTGTCTATATATATATATATATATATATATATATATATAATTTATTATACAGGATTTATATAGCGCCAACATATTATGCAGCGCTGTACATTAAATAGGGATTGCAAATGACAGACTAATACAGACAGTGATACAGGAGGAGAGGACCCTGCCCCGAAGAGCTTACAATCTAGTTAGGTGGGGGAAATATATATATATTTCCTTGTTACCAGAATTGGTACAAGCATGACATTTTTAAATAGAAAAAGTTTTTTGTATTTTTGAAGCTTAGCATCTTTTAAAACATATAATTTAATTCTTCAGTGATACTTTATTTGTTGCATAAGTGAACTTGTGCATTTTTAATTATATGCACATTGGATGATCGCCGTTTCTCATGAAGATGGTCATTACCCAAAAGAAATCTTTACTATGAAGCAAAAGGAATCGCCTTAGGGAGACCTAAGGTGTAAAAAAAAAAAACGATTTGGAATTTGTATACATACGTATGGTTAACCTGAATTGGCCAATCTTTTATTTGATTTTCAGGTTCAAGGGAAAGACCCTTCAGTGGAAGTCACCCAAGACCCCATTGATGAGTCGGAAGAAGAGCGCTTTGAGGAAATGCCTGAAACTAGCAACTTGATTGATCTTCCTACTTGTGAACTCAATAAACTTGAAGAGATTGCTGACCTTGTTACCTCAGTCCTGTCATCACCTATCCGTAGGGAAAAGTTAGCACTAGCCTTGGAGAACGAGGGCTACATCAAAAAGTTATTGCAGCTTTTCCAAACCTGCGAAAACTTGGATAACACGGAAGGATTGCACCATTTATATGAGATTATTCGAGGGATTTTATTTCTCAATAAAGCAACTCTGTTTGAGGTGATGTTTTCGGACGAGTGCATAATGGATGTTGTGGGGTGCCTGGAGTACGACCCAGCCTTGGCTCAGCCCAAAAGACATCGAGAGTTCTTAACGAAAACAGCAAAGTTTAAAGAAGTAATCCCCATAACAGACTCTGAACTTAGGCAAAAGATCCACCAAACGTACAGGGTACAGTACATTCAAGATGTCATCCTGCCCACGCCATCTGTATTTGAAGACAATTTTCTGTCTACACTCACATCTTTCATTTTCTTCAACAAAGTGGAGATTGTCAGCATGTTGCAGGTAAATATCACTAATCTCAAAGATCATTTGTATATCTCCTTGGTTGCTGGATCTGTAAAAACATTCTTGTAAGTCTCTGTTATATAACATGGTATAATTTGCATGATATTTTTTTTTTTTTTTTTAATTTCCTTTTATACTTGGACCTGTAGATGAAAGAAAACAAGAAGGCGTTTTTCATGACTAATGCCCTGGTTCAAAACATAATTTCAGTTTTGCTCTAACTGACCACATAACATAATCTCATTGTAATTTTCTGAAAAACATAACCTTTTGTTTAAGCGGAACTAAAGTCCCCATGTTAGTGGGTGGATCGGGCAGGGACAATTAAGCCACAGCCTAATTGTAAATTATGTCCTTACCTGAAAACGGGGTTCTTCCAGTCCGTCAATAGCCTTACTCCCTCTTGTTGTTCTATCACCCATGCATACTGTAGTTTTGTCCCTGCATAGACAATCCTGGCATCTTGACTGATAGCTTACAATTAGTAAAGGTACTGGCGTAAGTTATGGTGTTCCTGACAGCTGCTTGTTCCTGTGCACTGACTCGCTAAGGAGTGCCAGGTGGTACAAGCTCTATAGCTTGTACCTTTATTTAAAGAATGGTAGCTCCATGTTTTGAAAGAGAGGGAAGCAGATCCTGACACTGAAAAGTTAGTATATCACATTATTGATCACAAATGAGAATAGGGGTTGCATCCTTCAGAAATTACGTTTGTTAATATGCTATTTCCCCAATACAGTATTTTACCTCCCCTTGAGCCTCTAAACCAGATCAAGTATTTTAAAGGGAGAAAAGTCCTTTATTTGTTAAAAATAAGTCTGAGACTAAAGTATTGGTGTTCTCTTGTGGATTCTTCACAGGTATTTATGAAGAATATGTACTATAGATGGGGAAGGAAACTAGTTAGCAGTTATCATTGGTCCTGTGGTTATGTAGACAAATTTTCCTGATGTGGATTGTCAGTTAACCTTTTAGAGCATCTGCTGACTCCTGCCAATGGGTGATGTGTAGTTTCATCCCCATGGATTAGCTGGAAACTCGAGGACTGCTGTCTGGTGATCACTGCAATTTGACACTGATCTTTAATCTTCATACAGACCCTGAAAATTGTAGCTGGAAATGATCCTTGGTAACTATTTGCAGCTACAGTGGAACACATGAGTGCTACATAGACTGCGCTGTTTTGTTCTGTGGCGAGAAGAGGAAACGAGTGGTTGTCCCCATTTAATCCTCCAACAACTGGCTCACCAACAAAGTTTGGGGACAACTGTACAGACACTAGACTTTGCCAGATTTCCATCATCTCAAATGAACATTGGTAACCTGGAATAGGGGTAAAATTGTATAGATATCTAATTTTCTTACATAAAAATTTGCCAAATACAAAACACGCTAAGGGAATTAATTGCCTGTCTGATTATATTTTATGGTCCTAGTAGCTAGCTATATAGGTTCCGTTTTATTGCAGCAGAAATGGTATGTAAAAATTAGGATGGGTATTTTCCTGCATTTACCCGCACACTTTTGCTTTGTGACAAATTTTCTAAAGGGAGAGGGCTGATGCATGGCTTTTTGTACCCTTGCCATAAAGCATCACCAAAGTAAAGCAGTGAATAACTATCATGGTTCTTAAGGGAAGAGCTGTCCATTCTGGAACATGTGCTAAGTGAAAGAGGCAACAAAATTTCCAAGTGGTTTACAAGCTACATTGGTTGCCTATGACATTTTATAGATCTGTTGTGTTAGCTAGAGACCATCTGTACTACAAAAAATACATCAATGGGAGCTTGTCACATTACAAATATTAAAGCTGCCATTGCGGACTGTCTTTTCTGCTGCCTATTGTGGTACTGGTGCAGTATTCAGTACCAAGTTCTTGGCTGTGGCGTCAGCTACATTTTAGAGGACATATTTTGTGGTCAAAAAGTCAATGCGGGCCAAATATCTAGTCTCCGAGATTGCCTGTAAGCCTACGTCAGTGCATCTTATTCCTATTACTGATTGCTCCATGTTATTAGTGTCTTTTGTTTGTCTTTTGGCATTGTTTCGTCATGTCACAGCTGCCCCACTGAAGTAGAAATAACAGAGACCCTTCCTCCTGCAGGGTTCTTGAGCAAAGTTTCCTGGGTAGTAGGAACAATTAGCAGCTCAATAGTGGCACCAAATCTCATGAGACCATACACAGTATGTGGGCACAGAATTGTCTAGGACAATTGCATGCCAGTAAGCACTTTGATAATAGCAGATAGATCTAAGGCAAAAATGTAGATTTTACAGAGTATTGCTAGGCCAAAATCCTTTCCTATGCTTTTTTATTTTAGCTACGGTAGTAGAAACTGTCCACGTAGCCCAGGGGAAGTGTTAAGCTACGTACACACTTCCAATTATTATCGTCGGAAAACGAACGACGAACGTTCCTGCACGATATATATGAACGATCGTATAGCACCGATACTGCACATAGAGGTAACGACACGATCGTTCGTAGATATTGTACACAC
>NC_092861.1:122143692-122149403 GCF_032062135.1 Pyxicephalus adspersus | reverse complement strand
GTGTACGCACCTTTAGATGGACATGGATTGCCCTGTGTCTGCATTGCTACAGTTGTTTATCAGATGGGTTTCATTGTAAGACAGTGGGATGGCCAAAGGTTCATCTCTTTAAAACATTTTAAGTGTTTTTGTACAAAATGTTTTAGGCTAGCACTGCCTAATATAAATAGTACTCAAAATCCAAAGTATCCGGTCTCTAAACTAATTCTATGAATAGACTACTACTACATTATCTTCTGAAGCATTCTCTTTATGTATGAATCCCTCTGTTGGGAATACAATAAACCTAAAATCATGAATGATTAACATGAACATAAATTAGTAGATTTGCATAGCTATTTTTTATGTGATCAGTCCTTACATCTATTGTCCATAAGTTTCATTTGATTAATATAGAATATAGCAAACATCTAAATCCATGCTTCCTACCACATGGCACAAATGCAGCTGTACGGTCACAGCACCTTCGGAAAGTGCAAACTGTGCTACGTTTTCCCTCCTTTAGTGTATTGCAATAGATTTGTGCATTTCTTGTATACTGTATAAAGCAGAAACCAATATAAGATTTGCATGTGGATGGCTTGGTTGGGAAACCATCCCAGGCTGTGACTGGGGAAAAAAACCTATTGACCAGTTGTTATTATTATTATTATACAGGATTTATATAGCGCCAACATATTACGCAGCGCTATACATTAAATAGGGGTTGCAAATGACAGACTAATACAGAGAGTGATATAGGAGGAGAGGACCCTGCCCTGGAGAGCTTACAATCTAGTAGAAATCTGGTAAGCAACTATGGAAGATGTACAGAAGCATGTAATTGGTAAAAAAAGCTTGTCCTGCCTGTATGCACAGTGACCGTTGTTCTGGACCCAATCTAGCCCTGGGTGGGGAACACGTGACTTTTATGCTCTGTAGACACAGAAATCTGGTTTCATAATTGACAAATGACTAGATTAGGGGATGATCACACTTTGAAATTTGTCAATCAGATTTCATAAAAGCAGTTTCCTACCAGCACAGGGAGATCTTGTTGCAGTTTCATAGCTTTTGTGTAGTAGGCATTCATTCAGTGTGTCACTTGTGTAGTTGCTGCTGCACTTTCTGTTGACTTTAAGATGTTGCAAAATGTGCTGTATTAAGGGGTACTTGTGAATGGATTTGTACTAATACCATTTTAAAAGTTGTACAAAGAAAATGTTTAAGTTCACCATTACTACTGAAAATGCTACTTCTGTGTCCTCAGTATGCCAGTCACTACTCTAAAAAGCTAAATCAGTAACGGATGTTGGTGTGGGCATTCCTATTTGGTTTGCAGAAAGTACATGTAGGTTTAGTTTACATGAAAGTACAGTATCTGCATTAAAGTTTTAATAAAAAAGTAGAGATTTTTGTGTACAGTTAATCAGTAATTTCATTGCCATACCACACGCTAAACTATTTCAGCATAATAAACTGATTTTACAACTTGTACACTAAAATTTCAGAACTTACAGTCCAATTATATTGTGTTATAACATTTGGTAAATGGCACCTGAACTGCTACCTATGGTAAGTGTCACCTTAAGAATTACGGCAATGAGTGGACTTTTCATAATCAAAATGTCACCTCATAGACCCATAGTTGTTTCTCACCAATGTTTGTAGCAAAGTTAATGTCCCATAAAGCCATTGCAGTCTTTTATAAACATTGTTGGCTGTTACTGTTTAGTTTAGTCTATAATGTATACTGAAATGGCTGACCTTGTTCTTTTGTGTTTTTTAGATGGTGTACACAACTTAGTTACCTTCAATGAAAGGTCTTGCAAATACAATTTTGCAGGCTCAGTTGTTTTACCGTATCATCATTTTACACTGACCTCTTTTTACAACCCACTGCCTTCATCCAGTACTGGCTGCTTCTTGCAGGAAGCATTAGCAGAACAGCTTGGAAGCTGTGTGTGGGTGTATATGCTGTGCCATCTTGTTCAGATGTAAAAAAACAAAAAAAAAACAAAAGCTTCCCAGACTTAATCTGTATAAAGTTGGGTGATATAGGTTCTTATATCTGGTCAGCTAATCGGTATAGCCTGCATATGGGGGGGAAGCACCTCTGTGGACTAGACTGTTTTTGAATACATTTTGTATATATAACATGTGAATTGTAGCAGAGAAAGAAACCCTTTGCAATAATAAACTACTTCTGTAGACTTGGATCTTGTTATACAGCAGGCAGTTATAGAAGGTGATGCAAATGCTCTGGCTGCCAATCTACTACTGCCCTATTTAACTCCTCAAATAGGAGATCTTAGGCACTACAAGGGAAGGGGTTGTTAAACAACATTTTTTTTTTTATTCACTCTAGTTCTGTCTCTATATATCCCCATTCTGCTATTGGAATACGGACCAACGTTTCTGTTCTAGACTATGCCCTTCATTTTCCCGCACTTTTCTCTATATCCATGTTCTTTTTTTTTTTTTTTTTTTCTCTTTCCATAAGAATTCAGTAACCTGATGTTAGTAGATCATTGTTAATCATTAACACCCACTCAGTTATTGAAAACACTTCATAAAATGGGTGAGTCATTTGCATATATCTTTAGGGGTGTAAGCACCCTGGGAAAGTGGTAGACTGCAATTATTCCCCCTGCATCCATACCCTGCACATGCCGGAAGGAAGCAGATGAAGCATGTACTCTAATTCTAGAAGGCAGAACCTTGACAAGCTCTGTTAAAATAGGATTACTTTGAGTTATAATCTAGTTCTGGAAGATATTCCAGTCCAAGTATGGAAACTGTGTGCAGGTTGTATGTTATAGTAATCATTCCGATTTTGTAACGTGATTTAAAAAATGTTTTAGCAAGTGAACCTATGTATCCTTTTTTATATTTAACAAATGCAGTTTTCTCCCTAGCCCCTTTTAGCTGGGCGCACCACCTGGCACTTTTCAGTAACCACCTGGCTTTTTTTGGGTGGTTACTAAAGAGTTGGGTCACAACACAGGGGCTGCCATAATTTCTGGGTTTAACACTGAAATGTTTATCTAATATGTATATATATATATTTTTTTTTTTTTTTAACAGGAAGATGAAAAGTTTCTGTCGGAAGTCTTTGCACAGTTGACTGATGAAGCCACGGACGATGACAAGCGGCGTGAGTTGGTAAGCAGCCCCGGACTTAAACACCTTTCTTTGTGGTACAGGGAAGGGCAGAGTGTTGTGTAGTTTCTTGCTGCTTTAGCTGTTAATTTTTTTGATATTTACACCCAGTATTTTTCTTTTCAAGGTCAACTTCTTCAAAGAATTCTGTGCATTTTCACAGACATTGCAGCCTCAAAATAGAGATGCTTTTTTCAAAACGTTGGCAAACCTAGGAATACTTCCTGCTTTGGAAATTGTCATGGTAAGTGAAACCAAGTTTTTATTTGTTGTGCTATAAGGTCAAAAAGTGTTATGGTTACAGCAGCCGTTTTTAACGTGGGGGAACCTAAAAATATCATTCAGGTCTTCAGTGAACACCTTCTATTATTACTATATCCACGGTACAATAGTGTGATGGTCGATTAGAAGAATGGCACTTAAATTTGAGGAACCCTGGTTAAGAAGGGTGGGCTACAGACTTGGCAAAAACTTTTTAACTTGTGACATTCGAACTAAACCTACAATGCAAAAAATGTATAACAATCTTTACTGGTTGTCCTTTTATTATAAATTAACACCATTCCCACTTCCTTGGTTTCCTATTGGTCTTTTAAATGGACCTTGGGAGGCATTTTTTGCCTGGAACTTCAAAAACGTACATTAGCGGTGGCCTGAAAAAATGTATTGGCTTTGAGGGAAGCCAAAACAGGAAAGATGCTTTGAATTTTTTTTCATGTAATGAATCTGATTGTTAAAGCATTACCTTGTTACCATTATTTATTTCCTAGGGAATGGACGATTTACAGGTTAGAGCGGCTGCTACAGATATATTTTCTTATCTGGTAGAGTTTAGTCCTTCCATGGTTCGAGAGTTTGTAATGCAAGAAGCCCAGCAGAGTGATGATGTAAGTACAGAAATTTGAGTAAAACTAAATTCATTTTACTTTGTCTAAAGCTAAGGTTGTGGTAACTACTGATTTTATGTTGTATTGTAAAGAGATATTTGCAAACAGATTGCAGAAAGAAACTTATGAAGGAAAGACATATCAGATTTAGCAGATTAGTTTGTTTGCTAAAATTTAGATGTGCCCATTACACACAATGAAATTTCTGTTTAGATAAACCACAGAAACTGTAACATGTATTGTGGTTATTCATTAATCTGTACTCTTACCTGCTTTAAATGCACAGTGGAATGTTTTCACTATATAAATAGCAGTTTAGGAAGTAGTCTGTGAGCAGAAGAGCCAGGCCTGATAATGTGGCACACTATGTAAAAGTTAGATTTTTATATTTCACTATCCTTTCCAATGACAAAAGACTGCATGAACAAGCGCTGTATAGTGCAGTTCTGCTCTATGGAAGGGGGAGAAAAAGCGAGCTGCGCTCTCCTCCCTTCACTTGCATTCGGGCTATTTGTGGATCTGCCAGGACAGATCCATGAATGACGTTGGACAGCCGCTGTACACGCATCAGATTCTCGTCCGATAGTAGCCCTAAAGGGAGAAATGGACGAGAATCATTTGACATGTGTATGTAGCCTAACACCCTGACCCCCAGATTTGTCTGTTTAGACAAATCAGAAGCTGTCTGTTTAGGGTTAAAAAAGCCAAGGGCAAAGTTAGTCTATTATATGTAAAAAACAATGAGAAAGAATAAAGTTGTTCCATAGTTTTGGACACGTTTCCCATGGCTTTTGTTTGTATAAAATTTGTTCCTAATTGGGCATTGCAGTACAATTTTTGTTGGTTTGCAGAAAATCAAGGTGACCTAAACAAAATGCTTGGGCCAAATTGGGTATAACCCTTATATAACAGTCTTTAGATTTAGATTTACATATATGGCCCAGTCTAGGATTATTTCAATTTTCTGTGGTATGGTAATAATTTTAAATCAAAAGGTACTGTGCATCTGATAAAGTATTGAATGTCATGTGTATTCAATTTTTCCTTTTTTTTTTTTTTTTTTTTTTTTTTTTTTTTTTTTTTTTTTTTTTTTTTAACCTCTATTTGGAATATGTAGGATATGTGGGGTAGGATATCAGGACTATGTTAGTGTAGTGCACATGTATGCTGACCCACAATGGTGCCTTTACTCCTTGACTTTTACTTTAAAAGGAATTCCAATAGGGGACTTCTGAGTAAATGACAACAGTTCCTGATTTTCATACTTGTTGAGCAAAATTGAAGTAGAAAGAGTAGAAGTACACTTGGCAGCATGATAGTCAGGCAGCTAGCATTTTCAGAAAGGACTCTGCAGTGGCAGCTTCTGTTTGTAGGACTATGACATTTCTTTAAGGACCTTTTTTATGTATGAGTTTTTCTGATCATCCAACAGAAAACTGAGAAGAGCGAGTTCTTAAATTTCTTCTACAATCATTGTATGCAAGTCCTCACTGCACCCCTCCTGGCTAATACATCTGAGGATAAGCCAGACAAAGGTAAGCTTTTAGCAGCCGTGCTGCATTTGGCAGGGTGGACAACATTTTAAATTTGAAGCTATGGACTTTTTGCTTTCAATTGCTTAAAGTAAACACTTCACAAATTCCACCTGAACAGATGATGAAAAAAATGCATTGAGAGATATTA
>NC_092861.1:122141706-122143247 GCF_032062135.1 Pyxicephalus adspersus | reverse complement strand
GGAAGGCTCTTGGGTGCTCCTTCTGTGCATGCCAGAGCATCTCGGAGCCTTTTCGTGAAAAGGAAAAAAAATTGCCAATCTCACGCATGTGCAGTGAGATCGGCAAGATTTTTCCAACCTACGTCACCCAATCTTGTGCCTGGGTCGGATGACTTAGGAAGAAGAGGCGAATATGGCAGCGCCTGGACTGGAGCACCAGCATGAAGACACATGCCGGGGCGATGCAGGACCCGATAGAAGACCCATCCGGACAGATCAACTTTGCCGCAGAATTGAAGGTAAGTGCATTTTTTTATTGTTTTGGGCTTTTTTCAGTTTACTTCCTATTTAAGGGTACAGTAAGGAGACTGGTCAAGCTAGATCTGTATGGAGATCTGTATAGATCTTCAAGGTGCCAGTCATGGGGAGCTGTGCAATTCAGAGGCAGGTCTGATCCTGCGCTTGTGGCTAAATTGTATTTGCTGATGGGGAACAGGTTGTAAAAGAAAACTTGTTGCTTTGCCCTGTATGGACAAAGCACAAAGTTTAATTGAATGGTGTCTCAAAAAGCAAACAAGTATATGGGAAAAGGAAAAAGTTCTCATTATTCACTAATGAATATATCATTTGTTACTTCTTATTCAGACTAAGGTTGCATACACGTCAAGTTTCTGTTGCTGTAAACATTCTTTCAATTGACACCTAGAATGAATGAGCTCTCTTCACCTTGCTGTTTAGTCCTGTGGGGAAAGGGGAAGGACATGCAGAGGAGACACCCCACTACATCCTTTCCCTATAAGAATGTCATCCCCAGTCAGTCATTTTATTTGTTCGTCACAGCAGACCATGTTCTTGATTGTCTTGGGCGACCATTATTTGTTGTGTACATAGCCTAACAGTCATGTCCTGGGTTTTGCGCAGAATATTTATTCTTTTAAAAAGATTCTTACCTTAATCTTTGCCTTTTTCTCCCAGGAGATGCTGCTGTCACATCAAAGAGTAATACCATTTGTCCAGGTAGGCATTGTACATCTATTTATTAAACATTCTGTTTTCCCATACTTGTCAGAATTGGTAGAATATATTAAGTTAGACAATAGATATTATAGGTAATATCATTACTATCTGTGTTTCTATTTTTATTTGTACTCTTCATTACTTAATATATACCGATATGTTTTGTTTGTAATGATACCAGTCACTGTCTCAAGCTCCCCTGAGGAAGCCAATTAGCGAAATGCATCTGCATCAAGGGATTTATGAAAAGGTTGCTAACTGCATCAAGCATATTACTTCAGGAGGACTCTTTATGAGACCCTGCATATACATGCAGAAGAAAATGTAGAGCTAAAAATATCTGTTTGTTTTTGTATCCCACTCATGCCTGCCCATATAACGATGAGGCAAGGGACTTTAACTATTTTGTAACATTTTGTGAAACTAACAATTGCTTGATAACTACCGTATTTTCCGGCGTACAAGACGACTTTTTAACCCCCGAAAAATCTATGACAAAGTCAGGGGTCGTCTTGTACGCCGGGTACCAGTACTTACCTGCAGCG
>NC_092861.1:122115858-122139583 GCF_032062135.1 Pyxicephalus adspersus | reverse complement strand
AAAAAAAAAGGATCACTTTTTGCATCAAAAAATGACAGAATTAGAACGCTAGGGGGGTTAATATATGATCCTAAAGGGGTTAGCACAACCATATTTTGAATTCATAAATAAGAATGAAGATTAACTTGTATCTCTTTCTTCTTGTAAATAAGAATTGGGACAAGGCTTAGGTGGACTGGGAAATGGGACCACAATGTTGTGTTTTCTTCTAAACAAAGTCTCAATCATCTGGAACTTTTTCTGTTGCCTAATAACCTCATTCTTGTGTTTTTTGCAGATAACTATCAGACAGCCCAGCTGCTTGCATTAATCTTGGAATTACTGACATTTTGTGTGGAGCACCATACGTACCACATTAAAAATTATATCATGAACAAGGATCTGCTCAGAAGAGTGTTAATACTGATGAATTCTAAACATACCTTTTTAGCTCTCTGTAAGTTTACAAATCTTTTTTGAACTGCCTTTTCTAATCCAGTCTTACTGTTTGCCATGTTTGACAGTAAACTAGTTAATCTCCAACAATAGTTGAAGCTAAAAATTATAGTATAACCATTTTTTCAGGTATTTAGTAGTCTTTAATTCCTATTATATTTGTATTTCACCCCATAGGCGCCTTACGTTTCATGAGAAGGATTATTGGCTTGAAAGATGAATTCTACAACCGCTACATCATAAAAGGAAACCTTTTTGAGCCAGTCATTAATGCCCTTCTGGACAATGGTACTAGATACAACCTACTGAACTCCGCTATAATAGAACTATTCGAATTTATCAGAGTGGTGAGTATTCTGTAATCATTAATGAGTTTCTCATAATCATGAATCCACTTTTTCACATTTCTGGTGTTGGGATGACTTTAATCTGTCACCTAAGGTATGCTGTGCACTTAGCTAACCATGAACAGAGATGTGTGGGATTTATACTTGTGTTACCACAGTTAAACATCAAATGGGGATTCTTGCCTGTCCCTTTTTGTCAAAGGCGCCCTCCCCATCTTCTTCCTTTTCTTTTGTACCCTGATTTTCAGCTGACAAACGGGTAGTGATCAGGCAAGTAGGAATAGTTGTTGCAGAAGGGACAGCGCTTTTCCCTGGAGTTGTAGTTTATGCAGTGCTTTAGACTTTATGTAATAATAAGTATCCCAGAACGTCACTTCGGATAACTTGTATGCTCCATCATACCCTGGTGCCAGGCAAATCATGGCTAATTTCCTTTATTGCTAGGGATAGAGAAATAAAAGCAACTTTGTTTTCTCCATAACATGGGTTTTTGAATTTTTTTTCCCCTACCCTTCCAGGAGGATATAAAATCTCTGACTGCACATATAGTTGAAAATTTCTACAAGGCTCTCGAGTCAATTGAATATGTTCAAACCTTCAAGGGGCTGAAAACGAAGTATGAGCAAGAGAAAGATCGCCAAAATCAGAAACTGAACAGGTCAGTCTGATGTGTTTTTTATCTTTATTAGTAATAGTAGAAACTAATTTCTGTGAAAATGGCATATCGGAAAATATTTGATTTTTATATTTTTTGAGAATTGCAGTAACTTTTTTGAGTGCAAGACTGATTTTCATGTGTATTTCGGAGACACAGTTTAATGTGCAGTTTGCATTAAATCCGTGGAGAGGGATGCAGCCCCAGTTTTTTTTTTTTTTCCCCTTTCAATTACCTATTGCTTTTTTTAGTATGGCCTCCAGAGGGCAGCATTCTATGCTGTTTTCATAGCAAAATAATGGTTACCCCATTGTTTCTTACAGCAAGTCACATGCTACAAAACAACTTTTATGGCTCCTCGTCAGTGTGCACTGATGGCCATTCAAATGCACACCTATTTTCAATACATAACATTGCATATAAGTTACATTTTTAATTTTTCTATAAACACATCTTGAAAAATATATACACGTGAAACCAGTCACATGGCTTGTTATTTATGGCTTAATGCCATTTTAGAAGGAAACTTTGAAAATCAAAATCCCCCTCCCTCCCCCCCAATTCTTGATTGCCTAGGCCGGAGGTCAGCAAACTCCAGCCTTTAGGCCAGATACGGCCTTGCCGGTAGTTTGTCCTGGCCTAACCTCTCCTCCGCAATGCATACGGAGGAGAGGGAATGTTCCCTATTTACCCCGGCGGCAGACGTTTTTTTATGCAGGCCGGGGTAAATAGGGAACATTCCCTCTCCTCCGTATGCATTGCAAAGGAGAGGGAATTCTCTTCAGGGGCAGTTCCTAGTGGGGGGGCAGAGCCATTAGCCCAAGACTCCAGAGAGAGTCCGGCCTAGTGTGTTCCCGCCCACCCCTGAAATGGCCTAGCAGCCAAAAAATTTGATGACCCCTGGCCTAGGCGATCGAAATTGAATGGGAGCGCAAGCCTCTCAGGATATCTGTGTCACGCAACCCGGGAGGCTCTTGAGTGCTCCTTTTTGCATGCGCAGAAGGAGCCTTTTTGTGAAAAGGGGAACAAAATTGTTAACCTCATGCATGCTCAGTGAAATCGGCAAGTTTTTTACAATCTACGTCACCTGATCTTGCGCCTGGGTGGGGTGACGTAGAAAAAAGAACCTGGAAAAAGATGACAGTGCCCGGACGTGGGACCCGATGGAAGAGACCTCTGGATAGATTGGACTGCCCTGCGTGCAGGATTGAAGGTAAGTGTATTTTTTGTGTTTTGGGGAATTTTGAGTTTAGTCCCTCCAAGTTTCCAAAGATATTCTATGAAAGTTGATATGCAACATTTCTAACTACCTCTACTCAATCCAGGACTAGCCAAAGGCATTGGCTTTAGATACGCTTTCTGGTATTTATGATTTTTAGGTTTCGGTAACACTGGGTGTTCTTTATATTGTGTACAGTGTACCATCCATACTGCGCAGCAACAGATTTCGTAGGGATGCCAGAGCGCTGGATGAAGATGAAGAGTTATGGTTCAATGAAGATGAGGATGAAGAGGGTGAAGCTGTTGTACCGCCTGTTGAAAAGTCTAAAGCGGAGGACGACTTTCCTGACAGTTACGAGAAATTCATGGAAACAAAAAAAGGTCAGAACTTGTTTTTAAAAAGAGTTACTGTACTGAAAAAAGTACAGGCATTTTTCTGATGTATCTGATGCAGCACTCAGTGCTGGGTATTTTCCTAAACATTTCATGCAGAATTCACTTTGGAGCACAATATTGGATAAAAAATTCCAGATCACCAAGCTAAACTAGGTGCAAAGTACCCTGCTGGAGTGTGGACCTCATTTATGGGCCACTTGTGATCCAACCACAATACATTAAAGGGAGACCTAACGCAAAGAATGCAGGTTACCACATAACTACTACAGTTAGGTCCATAAATATTTGGACAACTTTCTCGAATTTTGGTTTTGTACATTACATTACTGCAGTTGAACTGCAGTATTTCAGCTTTAATTCAATGGGTTGAACAAAAATATTGCATGAAAATAAGAGGAACTACAGCGGTTTTGTTTTTGTTTTTTTACACAATCACTTCATTTTAGGGACTCAAAAGTAATTGGGCAATTCACTCAAAGGAAAAAAAAAAAAGGCTTTAGTTCCTCACAATTTTTTTTATTTTTTTTTTGCAATCTTTTTGTTCAACCCACTGAATTAAAGCTGAAACTCTGCAGTTCAACTGCATCTGAGTTGTTTCATTTAAAAGTTGTCTCTGTCCAAATATTTATGGACCTAACTGTATTTGTGTAAACCATTGTTCAAACATCCCACCAGGCACAGGTATTTCCACTGAAGGATATTGCCCTTATACAGGGCTTGGTTGTAAAGGACCTCTGCAACTAACCTGTATTAAGGAAAAACATCTCATTGGGGGTCTGTACATGACGAGATGTTTTAACACTAAGGATAGCCTGTAGTGCAGCATGCATTTTTGTTTTTGTTTTTTTCTTTCGTAGATTTAGACAAGATTTGTTTTGAGTCTCCCCCCCCTTACTAATCCACACATGAACCATACATTTACCCGCAATATAGTATCTCTTCCTTCTTTTCTTAACATTGATGGTAGAATTGTTTCTTTACAAACTGTAGAACTTGGTTGAGGTGTTTTATTTTGAAGCTTTGTTCTTGAAATGGCACTCCAATAGGACTTGTGGACTCCGTACCCCACCCGCATTTGACAAAACAGCGAGTCAGGCACTTAAGGCAGAAATGTCCAGTATTTCACTATACTCCCAGTGGGAAAACAAGAGTTGTGGGGGAGAGATGAAAAAGTGAGCATATGCTGGGTAGGAGGGAGTAAAATATCCTGAAATTCCTATTTTCTGATCATAAAATGGTTTTCTTTTTTTCTATTGTTTTTTTAGGTAAGGAGAGCGAAGACAAGGAAAATCTTCTTAAAAGGACTTCAGTAGGAGGTTTCAAGTTCACTTTTTCTCACTCGGGCAGTTCAGCTAATGGAGCAAATTCTGCGAATAGTAAATCAGTGGCAGCTCAGACACCAGCAGCAGGTTCTAATGGCTCATCTTCCAAAAACATCAGCTTAACTACCACCGTAGCATCTGCCAAGGTAAGGCTTCATTTACCTGCAGGCTGATCGCAAGCTTCAAGTGATACGTGTTTGCAGTGATGGAATGCAGTGGGCGGAGATGAAAATACTAGAAAGTAGCAGACAAGATAAACAGCTTAAGGATGACAAAGTTACAAGTTACTTGACCCTAAACCTAAATAAAGATACAAGACACATTTAGCAAAGCTCATTTTTTTTTTTTTTTTTTAAATATATCTTCAAATCTAGATTTTAATAAACGGTTTGGGTGGAAGAGGGGGAGAACAAAGTTTTTGGACTATTCAGAAGATGTAATGTGTGTGTGCTTTAACTTTTTTTTTTTGTTTTTTTAGCAGGGAAGTCTAATCGGTTTGGTGGATTATCCTGATGATGAAGAAGAGGAGGAGGAAGAGGAAGAAGATGCATCCCCAAGAAAAAGACCACGGCTTGGATCTTAAAAATGTACTCATCAACATTAGTTGTGGGTTAACACAGCAACTGATGTCTGAGGGTTTAGTGCGAGTCAGGACAATTTCCCTTAAACAATATGGAAGTAGCCAAACTCCGCTAGAACGTTGTCGAAGCCAAGCTTTCCTGGGAGCCCTTCCAGCGAATCCTTGTAGGGTTAAAAGGGGTATAAGTGATGGGTTAGCAACAACAACCAAGATGATTGCTTCAGTGCAACTCGAGCATCTTGTGTCTGGGATGGGGAAGGAATGGATCATTTAGAAGGACATCTAATTTTAATATTGCAGGGTTACCCTTAATGTATGTCGACTAGATGAAATAAAAAGCGGAGAGCTTTCAGTTGCATACTGGTAATCTTAGTTTTTTTTAATGGTGCTGGCCATAGTGTTTTATCAGTTGCCTATTTTATATTTAAAAATAAAAAAAAAATAAGAAAAAAAAATAAGGGAAGGAAATCTATCACTAAAGGCAAAAGAAAAAACACAATGGAAGTATAACCTCGGGACCATTCTTTGTAAATTCAATTCCCGCCTGGAGTGGTAGGGTTGGGAGGGGGATGACACATTGTAGTGCATGTTAAGTTTTAAAGAGAACGAAGAATCTTTTCAGTGTGTATTTTATTAAAAAAAATCTAATGAACAGACAGATGTAATAAGTAGCCCGTCCTGCATAACTGCACTTCCACAAATACTGATGCCAAGGATCAGTAGCTTCCGAATTTTAGTCTGGAAACTGCCCGATCGGCCTCCTTACCAGTGCCTCAATCTCTTGCAGTGTTAAGTTTTATGTTACTTACATGAACAATGTGTATATGTTGTGTTCTATTGCTTTCTGTCAACTCCCTTGGTTTGTCAACATCATAGCTGTGTTTTTTTTTTTTTTTCCATACTATACATTTAGGACTGAATTCACCATGGCTGTGATTAAACTATACCAAAGGGTTAACACCGCAAGCAAAGAGTTACATCAGCCATTTTGTTCAGTAACACTGAGACTGATATATGCAGCTCCAAGTATCTTCAGCAAAGGGTGTGACAGCTGCTTTTTATCCCGTCATTTTATACATAGGAATCCACAGCACATTCCATGGATGTAAATGGATTAGAATTATCAATGACTTGGTGGTTGAGGGACACTTCTTTTTCTTTTTGTTTTTAAAAGCAGCATCCAACCTGTAAATAATTTATTATCCACCCTTATATGATCTGAGATCATGCTGAAGTTTATTCCTTTATTTACAGACATACCTGGGACAGCCTCAGTCCTCACTCTCCCTCTCACATCAGCAATTCTGTTTCCTTCGGAAATAGTTTGGAGCAGTTTCCCAATTTTGGAGATTTTGTAGTTTTAATTATAATTTTAGCTATTGGTTGGAAAGTTGGGCTGTCTGTGTAGATATGAAGTATAGTTCTTTTTTCCATAAGAAAACAGAAGTTTATTTTGTATGAAATACCACTGTACTTGTTCTACACCATTTGTATACATGTGGTGATATTAATGCTGAACTGTAAAATTCAGGAATTAAAATGTGACCCTGTAATTCCAAAAAGTCTTGGTTTTGTTTCATTTGATGTGTAGGATTGATTTTGTATTGGTTTCTATCAAATGGTATTATAGGGGATATAAAACGGGCTTTTGTTATGAACATCTCCCATTCCATCACTATATATCTGTCTCGTACTCTTGTGTGATGCATCCATAAAAATTCATATAGGTGAGCAGAGGAGATAGAATGGCAGAGTTTAGAAGGTGAAACCTAGCTCATACTAGCTTTGAGTAAACCATTAAGTAATGGTATTTTCTCTTTCATTGAGAAGCACAACTTGATTGTAGGAGTGTGGAGGAATCTTGGGACACCTTGGTGGTCAGAGGAGTCTCATCTCCAGATCCACATACTGAAGCTTTCGACAACTGGACTCTGCAGTGTTGAATGATCCCACTGATTGGTCATCTGATCTGGATTCAGTCAGACCAAGCAACCACAGTGATTTATATCAACCTTGGAGGAACCAGAAGTCTCACCAGTGGCCAAAGGTAGATTGGATGTTCAAGCAGAACTTCATGTTTTAACCATGTGTATTAGAGGATTATACTGTTGCTAGGCTTATTCTCATTCTTTTTAAAGCTGGGTCTGGACCAGTGTTTTGGCTTCTAGCACTTTTAAAGCTTTCCACTTTTTCTATCTTAATGCCATGCTCATACTGTCTGTACTGTACTGCTTTGCCTGCTGGTGGTGGTAGTAGTCCTGGGCTGCACTAGTGGAAGTGGACATCCAGGTCCCGGCAGGACAAGGCCAGTCATAGTAAGACCAACTGTGTTTAAGAAGTGGAGGGGGTGGTAGCACCACCTAATGTCTGAAGAGGTGTCCAGAATTTATCATCCTAGTTCTGTGTCCTGCAATAAACTACTAGAGAAATACATTCTATTTTTCTGAATCTGCAGATTACAGGGCCTCTCAGATGCAGTGTATATTTTGGTGCCCATAAAGTATAAGAAGATGCTAAAACAGAAAACAAATTTCCATAAGGCTTCCTAGGTAGGAAGTGATGAAAAGTACAGGGTGGTAGGACTAATCTTCAATACCATGAATTTGATACAATAAATATTGGACTATTGTGCAGTGTTCATAAGTCAAAACTACTTGCCATTGTTTTATTTTCATATCACCATTTAGGGGTCTGCCCAAATTGACATTCACTGTAACAATCCCACTTTGATAAACCTTTGCCTTCATACGTTGATTTTTTGGTAAAACTTTTCCACCATAATTGCAGTAAAATATACATTTTAGTCAAGATTCTCTCTTTGATGAACATGTCCTGCTATTTTCTGCATTTGTCCCTTTAATATTAATGCTTACAGCAACTGACAGTGAAAATACCAAGTACAGAAATACAAGCTTCCAAGATGTTATTTTACGCACACATAGATTACACAACTTTGTGATGTCTGATCAAGGGAGTGCCTGCATTGTAACCACAAGGAAGGGGCTGGTGATACCTCAGACATTACAAAAACCATTTGTATAACTAACGTTAGCACCTATAGTTGTGTTCAGAATAATAGCAATCTGTTTAGAAAAGTGAATAAAGCTCAAAATCTTTATATTCGGTTTTATTTCCATACATACAAATGCATTTGTTATTCCTTTACAGAAAGTAAAGAAAAGGGGATATTAGGTTGTTCAATATAAAGGCGTCTGCATTCATCTATACAAACATTCACAGTGTAAACTGAAAATGTTTTAAGGTTTTGTTTTTCAGTCACTGAAATATTTGTTTTATAACCGCTGTTTCTGAGAACTGCTGCACCTTTGTGTTCCATGGATTCAACCAACGTCTGGCACCAGGGAACAGGTATTCTATCCCAGGGTGATTGAACACACGTTTCTTTGTTTTGCCTCAAACAGCATTTTGATGTCACCTCAAAAGTTTTCTATTGGATTAAGGTCTTACTACTAACAGTTGTTCTAATCGTATATTCGTGTTTTATTTGCCAGTAGCAAAACTAGTAACATAAGAATGAGCAGTAATGAGTAACACACAGACATAAATATTATTATATTTTATTTATAAAATGGCAACATAAAACACCTCTGGCAATAAACATTATCCCAAGACCTTTTTTTGCCTACAAGTTCCCCTTAAACCCCAGTGTGTTGAAATGAAAAGAAGTGGCATCATTTATAATACTAAAACTTTATTACCTCCTTGTAGCAGAATAGTTGCTTGCACCAAGAGCAGCCTTGTTGAAAGCTATCAGGTCTGTCATGAATGGCTCTAATAATCCAAACTAAATTATTACAATTGTAGTTAAACTAAAAAAAAGTATTTTGCAGCATATAGCTGACAGTAAAACTAACTGTAGTTTGCAGGCATTGCAACGGGTTTAATGAATGCACAAAATAGGAATCATATAGGACATTTCTTTTAACACAACCATTTTTAAAGAAGCTTTATTTCTATCTAAACAGCAAATAAAATGCATTATTATTGAGATGTATTTTCAATTGTAACTAGTATAAGCACCTGCGATAGACTTGTTACCAGCCTCTTGCAATACTCCATATAAAAGCACCAGGCCTCAGGAGAGATAAATACACATTTACTGAGGAAAAGTCATAAGCTCCTTAGCTTGAAACTCCCTAACTGTCCCACAGCCCGGGTACATAGTCATGACCAAACTGTATTTCCTAACTCTAGTAGAAAATATTCACCACAATGGCTGTCTCGTTTTGCAGGTCTGTGTAACTGGCTCTTCTACACAGCATATAACATTACTGAGCTGCATTAAAAGACCAAGTCAGAATAAATGCAAAATGGGATTGATGGACTTCACCAATTCTTACTGTATACTTTAATGTAAACTACTACATTAATGGCAAAAAGTAATGTATACCAACTATATCACAAATTGCCTTTTTGATGGCTGAAGCCAGAGCATCATTTGAAGCTTTTACCCTGGAAATTAAACATTTTTCAGTAATTAGTAGTCTAAACATTAGTTTAGCAAAACAAGGCTGCCCCTGTGTGTATGTGTAATAGGTACTTATTGTCATGTTCAGCTGCAGGTTTCTTTGTATGAGAATATTTCCTAGAAAGTGATTAAATATTAAAGGCATATAAATATGTGTGTATACATATATATCTCATGTACACATGCTTAGCTTTGGCAATAGAATATATGGAAGAAATGTGCAGAGCATCAGCGGCCTTATTTATTAATAACTTCTTCTTTAAGTTTTTCAGCTAACTGTTTTCTTCTCTGTAAGTTTTTCTTTTCTTCTTCATCCATCTCCTTTTCCTGCAAAATAAATAAATGAATGCGCTGTCCACATACATGTTAAACTTTTTCTTCCAATTCAATTTTTGTTTTAGAAACCTAAACATGTAGACATGCCTGACACCTTCACAGATATATACAGCCTGATAGAGATTGTTCTAAAAGATATCTGAGTATCTGTATTTTGAAGTGTAGACATCCTGTGACACCACCACCCCCCTCCAATCTAAATCACCTCGCCCTCGTCAATGCTGTAGCTACAGTGATATA
Source organism: Pyxicephalus adspersus (assembly GCF_032062135.1). Lineage (NCBI taxonomy): Eukaryota > Metazoa > Chordata > Amphibia > Anura > Pyxicephalidae > Pyxicephalus > Pyxicephalus adspersus. Next base: position 122,129,562 of record NC_092861.1, on the reverse strand, counting down.
GTGTTACCCATCAGCCACCTCTTTTGTTCGCATCCAGGGGATCCTTTGCAATAGGGCCCCATAGACTATCGGGGCAGGTCAGGTCCTAGGTTTACTGCACAGATGTCACTGAATGTAAATGGGTTAACGTGAATGATTCTGTACAGAGGATTAGTTTAGGTCAGAAGAAGGAAACCTATAGTTTATTTGAAAGTACAGTTATCTTTTAAAGTCAAAACTGAGTCATCACCTTCCTTGTCCTAAAAGCCTTGGTAAGTGGCCAAGGTGAGACGTGAGCATACAAAACAAGAATAGTGCATCACTTGTAGGGAGGATACAGCTCACCTTCAGAGCAGTACCCGTCATTGGCACTAAACTATTGGGCTTTCTGTGAATGCATGGTGATGGGGACATTGCTGGGAACATTGGAACTTTACTGAAATTTAACTCACCTTAGTAAATTTTTTTCGGTGGTTTGTTTTAAACGTATCTTATTGCCCCCTACCTAGAGACACATTTGGGATTTATTTCATTTTATTACTCTTTGGTTAGCTTCCAGGTTCCTAACATACCAAGTATATACAGGTTTTAATGTTCTTAATGGCTTTACATCAAAGAAAAAAAAAACTCTGCATTTAGAATGGTCCCAGAGCCTGCTAAGGCAGCTCATATATTGTGGGTTGAAGATTCCTCTGTACTCCCCTTATACACTTAGGGCTTTGATTCTAAATTAGAGATTTCATAACCTATTGTTTTAGTAAGTTACCTGTCTGGAACATTGGGCCTTTTCTTTACACTCTTCAGGGATGTGAGTTTTTTTCTTTGAGTCTTGCTTTCTAGATAGAAGCTCAGCTCTTCTCTTTTTCAGGTATTCCGCACGTTCTCTGAGCTGTTCCTTTTCCACCTGTGTCAAGCTCTGGGCAGAAAATGAATAAACACTTTTTTAAGGCTGTAGTTTAAAAAATCAACAAAAAAAAAGTGGACCCTTATTTAAAAAATCATGCTTGCAAAAAAATTCAACAATACCCCTAAAGCTACTAAATTTAGGATCATACAGCAGCGACCCGCTCAAACTCTACTACCAAGGTAAAACATTAGCCAACAATCCTGGCTGTACTGTAGTGCTATAGGGCCCAGACAATGTATCTATGGATGGTCATGTATTGAGATACAGGTCTTGTGCTATTTAATCACATTACTTTTGTTGCCTTCAGTTCAATGAGGAACACAAAACTCGCTGCTAAACTTTAACTATTGCAGGTAATTTAACAAAAATAGATCTCATGCATGACACTGAATTTCTATGAAGAAGACAGCTCCATTCCTTTACACATGAACAAAGTCCTTTTTTTTGGTTTTCATCAAACAGTGTAAATCAGAATCAGGTCACCAACTGAATGCTATTAAACTCCTATGACATCATGCAGGTTCAGAAGGTTGCAAATTTTCAACAGATTTATTGTTTAGTTTTGCTGACAATGTAGAGATGAATATTCATAAGCCATCGCCATGTGGTATAGCCCAAGAGCAGCAACTGGGAGAATTCCTGACAATCTAAGCCCGATTTATTAAAGCTCTCCAAGGCTGCAGAGGATACACTCATCAGTAAACCTGGATGATTCAGCAAACCTGGCATGTATTTCTTCAAAATCATTTGCTATTTGTTAGCAAATGTTTTAAATCCTGGACCAGATCCATTGCAGGTTTGCAGGATCACCCAGCTTCACTGATGAAAGTGTATCCTCTCCAGCCTTTGAGAGCTTTAATAAATCAGGCCATCTGTGTATGGTGAGTCAGTGACAGTGAGTCATAAGTTAATGTCAGTATTCTGAACTATCAAGTTCTATATAGACATTGATGGTTTAGAATACTGACTAACTTTCACCATACACAGTAGAACCGGTTATCTGGCACCAATGGGGAATAGCCGATTCTGGGTAAGTGTAGTTTCGGGTTAACAAAGGTATATTCCTTGTCCCCATTCACATCTAGTGCCGAATGGCTGAGAAAAGGGTAACCCTGATGATAGCTCAAGCTTCATTAGGGGTTCCCTTTCCTCAGCCAATCACAAAGCGGAGCAATCAGCGTAACTCTGCTCTCCCTACAGCTCCGCTTTGATTGCTCCTGCAGCCCTATCGGGGCTGTGGTATGTGTTCTTGGATGCAGAACACATGCCACAGCTCTGCTAAGGCTGCAGGAGCAATCAAGAAAGCGGAGCTGTCGGGTGCCGGTTATCTGAATTTTTCAGTTATCTGAGTTCCGGATAACTGGGGTTCAACTGTATTCCAACTGGTGCATGTATGATCAGCTTATAGCGGACCTGACCTTGCCTTAAAATTACTTATACCACCTATGTTAGCTATTGAATCAGCCCATAACCCCTAAATCCTAGGCTCTAAACACGGCCTGAACATTCATTTAAAGTAAAGCCTCACTGCCTGTCATTCAAACTGAGGTTTTGACATTTGACAGCTAAAGACAGGGAATTGTGGATAGAACAGGAGAAGGTGAGAATTATCATGACTTTAAGGGAAGTGATTAATCTAAAGACTAGTAAACCTATTTGAAATTTGTGTAAGGTACCTGTGCCCCAGCACTATTGTTACTTTAGACGCTTCTTAGGCTGATATTGTGGACTTAGCACTGAGAGAATATGTAAATGCCAATTGCTGAACTCATACTAAAACATGCTAATTGCCTGGCAGTAAAGGGGATCTTTTTGCTTCAGTAGTGTTAGTCATACATCCAAAACAAGCACCAAAATATCTGTGTGCTAGTTAGGACGGTTAGTACCTGAACTGCATGGTTCATTCTCAGTCAGTGGTTCACAAGGTAATATAGGCAGAGGATCAGAACACCAACCAGGCAACAAGTATTTTTTTAGAACCAGGTCAGAAGTGGCAGCTAGCACAATGTCTCAGTATAGGCAGTAAATACAAAAAGTACCCACAGTGGCAGAACCCTTTATGCCAGCCTCTTTCCTTGCTTGCTCCATCCAAGCCTCAGCAGCTTCCGTGCTACTCAGCTCTTTAACTTGAGTAGCTGAAGATTTGTAAGGATGTTCCTCTATTTTTAAGGGCTCTTTTTTGGATTCCAAATACAGAGTTTCTGTTGAAAATAAAACCAGTTTAGAAATCCATACATAAACAGACGTTTCAGAATACAGAATTTAAAAGCAAGTTTAGTAAGCAATACATTTACAGTATGACCTTAGGTTACTGATTGAAATAACACAGAGCAAACCTGTGCATTTAAAGTAGAAGGTTTGCCTGATGGCAAGCAACACTTAGGGTTAAAAATAACTAATCTGATCCACCACTGCTCAAAAACCTAATACTTTAAGGTAAGTGAAATGCCTGAAAAATATTCTACATCCTTGAATACTAAAAACAGTAAAAGTTATGTGAGTAGGGGTATAGGGTATCCTGTATAAATTCTCCATAGCAGTGAGGTTTTTAGTTAGTGAGAGAAGGGCACGCATGGGATAAATATGGTTGTTCCACTGAAGCAGTGGAAAACATTGTTAACCTCTTGTTACTACATGTATAATTCCTCCTGTTATGTCACCATTGCAGAACTCATCCTGCGATGTACAGAGATAGCTGGGGGAAGGGATAAATTATAACTATTTTTCATATGCTGTAACACTGAAATATTCTTTATGTACAACTTAGGATCCGTGAAACACACAACCACCTAGGTGTATCTAGAGTAGGTCTGAAATTAGAAGACTGCCAGCTGAAAAATACATCTAATAGACAATAAACCCTATAACAACTTCATTCTAATCAACTAAGTTGTATTGTATGTTAAATTTATTATAACACTTTAACCTTGTGTACAAAAAAATAACACCTGTATAATAGCCAGAACTGCCATAGTCAAGGTATAAATGTAGTATAGATAAAATGTCAAGCAATGATTTATCAATGTTCAGTATGTTCAATGTTCAAATATATTTCAGAGATATGAAGCCTAATTCCTTTCCACCACCTTCACTTTACTACACTGTGGCTGGTGCACTCCTACTACAAGTCAGCATCATGTCAATGATTTGATGATCCTGCTCAGAGGAACAACTATTTGCGCTACAAGATGGTACCCAAGCATCACAATCACATTGTCAATGTTAATAAAACTGAAAAAACAATGTTAGGGGCTGCCATTGATCACCTATGACTACCAATAATGAATACATGCTGCTGATGAGGTAGGTAACTGCAAATATCAGAGACAACCAGGCATGAGACATTCCAGAAGATCAGCACTGGTAATTGACATATTTCTCTTAGTACATGTTTTCTTACAATAATGAGTGCATAAAAAAGTTATATCAGAGTATGTATATATTTATGAAGAACAATAAAGATCACCCAGAAAAAGTCAAACCAACTGAATGTCTGTGCTCCCCATGTTAAAGAACATTTGTATATTATTACCTTTCTGTGTTGTTGTGACTGCAGCAGTAATGGAAGTTTTGGAGGGATTGTCTATTAAACTGGCTGTCTTTCTTTCCTGAAAACAATACAATAAAATGACAAAAGCCGCTAAGGGTTTTCTTGATTTTTTTTTTCTTAATATTTACTTAAACATTTAACTCACCGTCCTGCGTAACTGTTCAAGCTCATATTCTTCCTTTGATATCCTGAAAGATAAAAAAATAAGCAGGATTATTATTAATAAACAGGATTTATATAGCGCCAACATACTACGCAACGCTGTACATTCTTATATATTAGTTGCTCTTCCTAATTTTAAAAAAAATAACACTTTAAAGTTTCATATGCAAATTAATAGGATTGAATATCTCTTCTTGCCTTACACCTTACCAAAAACAAGGTAAAAGTCTGATTCTAAGTTACATGTTGATTTAATTTAGAAAAAGCCTCCTACTACAGTATTTTTATTTCACAAGATGTCTTTTGGGGTGTATGACACCCAGGTTATCCCAAAGACAGTGAACATACAATAAGTGCAATGTGTCATGCATCAGAGCAATCCCAACAAAAGGGTACTGAAAGCTGCCGCAAGTGAAATTCCAGAACGTACATTTCTGCATATTTCTAAAACACACTATCAGTTGTATTAGGCAGTGTTGTTTTACCATTCACCACTCTTTCCTTGCTCACTACATACAGAAAAGCCATTTACCTCAATGCTTCAGTTAGCAGTCTCATCTCTTGCTGTTCAAGGTCAGAAATGATATCGGTACCATTCTGCAAACATTCTGGAAGCACACCTGCACAGAAAACAGAAAGAAAACACTTAGGAGATCTGAAATGTGACTCAAAAAGGGAACTAAATTCAAAAAACAAAAAGCAACAAGAAGACATACAAAATCATTTTCTCCTGCTGATGGCTTTTTGTTGTTTTTTTCTTTTTTTGCTTACACTGCTCAGCACATGTACCATACAGTGTGGAACCAAACTCTTTTCCTTACACCAAAACTGCACCACGGAGAATAGACCTAGATGCAGAAGACAATGTCCCTCCTGTGCATACTAGGAGTATGCATACTGTACATGTACATTAACAGTATTTTCTGGAAAAAAATGTTTTGCTTTAAAAACAAAAATGTAATATACTGGAGTTTGCAAGCTATAAGCTGTGGTGGCTTCTTTTGCATTTTCAGGCTTAGAATGTTTTCAGCTAGTACAGAAACAACCTGGTAAACTTGCTACTTCCAATGAGCTGAAACACAAAACCATGATGAACACAAGTTTGAAGTGCAGTAGTGACAACCATGGCAGCCCACATAAATACAGCAGAGCAGTGAGCATAGCCATCCAGGAACAGAAATAAATATAAAAGATTTAAAAATCTGAAAAAAAGTGCTGACAACACATCAGCAAGGCAGACAAGCTGTAATTTTTGTCCAATGTTTGGGTTTTGATACCCTTTCAGAAGCCAAAAAGGGGTCTGAGAGATTAAAAAAATTAGAACTAGCTGTAATCCTGGCCAAAGACATCACATATTGGATACACAAGCACCAATGGGATTGTTTTTTGGCAACAATAGAGAAAAGAACATGCAGAAAGAGACTGGTAAGTACTACCTCTGAGGCAGGTTGTTTACCTAATTCTAGTAATTTTGCATGTTGGAATTATGGAAAATGATTGAGAATTCTCAGCAGCCCACGTTAAAAATCCCTGCAACTCACATCACAGCCAGATTTACAATCTCCACAACTGTCCAGAATACAATCCCAAACTGCTGTTTAGACAATAAAACTCTTTTTTTTCATATCCCATACTAATACCAGTTACAAAATATAATGGCATTAGTTATTTATGTGACAAAATTATAGAAAAAACATAATGTTACCATTTCTTTGCTGAATTATTTGAATTGCGTGTAACTGTAGTTCGATATTCTTCTGCAGCATCATTTCTTTAAAATTTACAAAATCTTCTACAGCTAACACAGGTTGCAATATATTCTATAAGTAAGAACAAAAACGTTGTAGCCTCAAACAAAACTTTACTGAATACAATTTTTTTTCTGGTTGTAAACAAGTTCTACAAAAGCTTTTATGATTCTTTAAAAATAACAAATCCACATACATGGGTTCCATGTTCACCTCTTTACCTCCTGGTTGTATTTTAACTGGTGCATAGCTAGTGATAAAGAAGCAGGTAGAGGACTTTTATACATGGCTAATCCCCTGGATGACAATTCTATTCTTTTACTCAATTTGTATGGTAATAACAATATTGGAAATGTATAAATCATAATGCCCGATAGCTCTAACTGTCATGAAACAGGAAACCTAGATTCATTTTGATAATTACAATTAGGTATAACAATTATTAAACTGTTAGTATTGATCATATCTTTAGATCTGTGTTAAAGAGCCAGTCTAATGGTAACAAAGAACATAATGATGAGTTCATGAAAAATGCACCATAGCAGTATAATCCAGGGTTTAGAGTGGGTAAAAGAAATTAAGCATACAAAATCTTAAAAAATAAAGCACGTGAGGAGTTAATATTCATATCTACAATGTCTCCAGTGCCTCACTCAGTATGTGTTTATAGCATATCAAAAGATAACAACATAAATCATCTTCCTTGCAGATTAACATAAATAGGGTCAATGGGCAGATTACAATAGTATTATCTCCTAATCTACATTATCCTCTCTCTGGCAAAGACTTTCCGGAAAGCATTATAGTACTTTACAAACACGCTGGCATACTGTGGACTTTTTTTTTCTTTTATCTTTAGGTCAACAAAAATTCACTTTTCTGGACGAAATTACCTACATATAAAGAATGTATATTAACATTATTATTTATTTTATGTGCATTATTTATGTGCTGTCACACATACTACATAACAGAATGGTTGATATTCTCCATCTACACCTAACAGGAACTCCAATGCAGTTTGGTTTTACAGTGAACAAAACTTGGAACCGCTGACAGGTTTATTTTAGTATTATTAGTATTTTATTAGGTAACATTTTCCCTCACTTATGTATATGAGACACAAAGACCAGAAAGGATATTATTAATAATTTCCAGTATTTATATAGCGCCAACATATTACACAGCGATTTACAAAACCCATAGTCATGTCACTAGCTGTCCTCCAATGGGGCTCACAATCTAATGTTCCTACCATAGTCATATGTCATTAATAGAGTATAAGGTCAATTTTAGGTGGAAGCCAATAAACCTAACTGCATGTTTTTGGGATGTGGGAGGAAACGGGAGTACCCGGAGAAAACCCAAGCAAACACGGAGAGTACCTGCAAACTCCATGCAGACAGTGCCCTGGCTGAGATTCAAACCTGGGACATAGAGCTGCAAAGACTGGAGTGCTAACCTCTGAACTACTGTGCTGCCCATATTCACACCAAAGTGAGCAAATATCCAAATTTTGGCAGATGTCACCATTTTCCCCTTGCCTGGCTGATTAAAGGAGACAACTAGCATACAGACAGAGAGCGGAACATCTGATTAAAAACATAACTACATAAGAAGGTCACCTGAACTTCAGGAGAACGAGCGAAAGGTGCTGTACATGCTTCATGAAATTGCTCCTCTTTAATCCCAATTTCATTCAGATGCCCCTGTAGCAGCTTTTCTACCTGTGGAAACATGTTACATTGTAAATCATATAGCTCTGCACATTGGTTGGAGATATAAACACAAATCTATTAGCAGATATATACAGATGTGTTATAATTTATGCACCTACTAAACCAAAGTGGTATATTGGTGGTATAAGACTTTGTGTAAATTGTATACAGTACAGAGCAATACACCACACAGTGATAAATAGGAAAATCAGGCATTGCATAGAACGCAGTGTGTAACATTCTTACTATATGTGATGAAGTGCATTGCTACAACATACTGCTGCACACACTTCTGTCTTGCACAGCAAAGCAAATTCTTATAGTGTGAATAAGGCCTAAGGCTGGGTACACACGTGTGATAATTGTCGATGGATCCTTTCCAATGATAAAAGACTGCACAATGCATGAACCAGTGCTGTACATACAGTGCTGTTCTGCTCTATGGAGAGGGGAGGAGGAGAATGATGGAGTGACCTTTACTTTCAATATGATCGTTCATCATTCGTGGATCCACCAGCACGGATCCATGAACAAAGAGCGCTATACACATGCCAGATTCCCGTCCAATATCAGCCCTGAGGCAATAATCAGACTAGAATCATCTGACGTGTGTATGTAGCCTAAAGCTACGTACACACGGCAGATTTTTATCGCCCGATAATCGGCTATTATGCAGCGCTGTACAAAGTCCATAGTCATGTCACTAACTGTCTCTCAAAGGGGCCCACGATCTAATGTCTCTACCATAGTCATATGTCATTACCACAGTCTAAGGTCAGGTCTGGGGGGAAGCCACCTAACCTAACTGCATGTTTTTGGGATGTGGGAGGAAACCAACACAAACACAGGGAGAACCTGCGAACTCCATGTAGAAAGTTCCCCGGGCTGGAGATTCGAACCTGGGACCCCAGAGTGCTAACCACTGAGCCACCATGCTGACCATCCAGGGTCCCTTTAGAAGTTTCTAGTGAATAAAGCCGATGACCTGGGGAAATGTTTGGGGAGGTTAAGCATCTTCACCAGCACAGAGATCAGATAGTTCCACAGCTCAGCTCTTCAAACCACTTCAATAGAAAAGCCCTGAGCCAGCTGCAATACAGTACAAACACTTCATGGCTTGTGGTCATGGCTTTTGCAACCCCCATGTTCTAGGGAATGGTACCCTATTAGTTGTTAGGTACCGGGATAGAATCCTAAGACTCATTGTCAGACATTTACTAGTACGGTGCGGCCCAAGTTTCTCCATGTGCAGGATAATGCTCAGCCTCATGTGGCCAAAATGTGTAGACTGTCTCTGGATGAATGATGAAGGCTTTAATGCCACTCACTGGCCCCCACATTCTCCAGACCTGAGTCCAATAGAGACCCTCTGGGACACTATGTATCGGTTCATCTGACTCCGCCAAGTAATGCCATACATCAGTGGTCACCAACCTTTTCAGACCACTAAATTTACTGGCTCCAGACCACACATGCACGAAGAGCTGTGTGTCACTTAAAGAGGAAGAAACTTCCCCCTAGGGTTACATCATAATGACAGAACCCGCCCACTCTCCCATCACAGGTGTCCAGAGACATACCCCTCCACTGCCATGAGCCTACGATACGTATGGGGGACATGGTCTGCAGAGCCCCGGACCACCTGCTATAGACTGTGCAGGAACTGAGTGATGCCCTGATCCAGATTTGGGAAGAGATCACATCACCCATGGCACCGTTTTATTAGGAGCATGCCCATTGCTGGGAGTACACACAGGCACATGGGGGGCCATACACACTACTGAGCCATGAGTTGTTGTGATGAAACATGCAAGTTTGATCATTTTGGTTTATTTCTCTACAAGGTTGAATCCGGGCCTTTGTGAGTTAACGATTGCAGTTTCCATTGACTATTCTTATGTCAATTTATTTTTAATGAATTGCATGATGCAAATTAATTAGGATTTTCAACTTGTAAATTTCAGTAACTGAGATGTGATGCCTTCACTCCTATTGTGTGCTGCTTCCCCCACCTCTTAGATTGTAAGCTCTTCTGGACAGGGTACCCCTCCTCCTCTATTGTTTGTATCTGTCATTTTCAACCTCTATTTAATGTACAGCGCTACATAATATGTTAGCACTATAAAAAAAACTGTTTAATATTAATAATGATGTGATTTTGCCTAAAGGCCCCCTTACCAGTATGGAAGGGCGCTGCGTTGTATATAATGCTGGAATACATTGCATTAGGACAGCACAATCCTGTGAAAGGCCTATGGCATACCTACGTATTGCATGCTGCAGTAATACTGTACAGAACTCCAGATTTAATGCTCACTGACCCAAAATAACCAGAAGATCAGCATGGGGGAATCTTGGTCCAATACTGGAAGCTCCATCTTTATCACCTTGGCATGCAAAGCTTCTACCTATGCTGAGCTCACACACAGCACTGCAATCATCGCCCTGCACCCCATCCCTGTATGAGGCCCGCACTGCATTGTGGGTGCGCAGTGTGGGGTGAGCGCCTCCCCCGCTACCTGAGCATTTCTGTTCTATGAAGTCGGTGACGGGCTCTGTCCACAGCGGACATTTCAGGAAGCTCAGCACACTGTCCAGCACCCATTCCACATCCTCCGCCATGGGGCCCCCTGTCTCAGCCGTCTGCCGCTCAGCTCCTCCCGCTGTGTGGAGAACCAGGAGCCCGGATGAAGGAAGGGGGTGAGAACAGGAACGCGCAAGGGGTCACGGCGGAATGCGTATCCGTGGCAACCGACGTCATGGCGATGTGTAGTAACACAGGCGGGACCACGCCCCCTGTCTAATCAGCCTGTGTAGTGTCTCATGGCTGCCCTCACACTGGGCTATGCAGGGACTTGTCCTGACACAGCGAGCAGTGAGGGGGTGACCTATGGAGGACATTATAACACTTTAATAGGGGATAATGGGAACCAGCAGGGAGGAACATAGACAATGTATGCTCAGGGTTGTCACCTGAGGTGAATGTTCATGGACCTACTTGAATGGGGACTTCATGTCCTCATGTCACACCAACAGTTCTATTATTATAATCAGATGTCTAACCATAACCACCTACCTAGTGCCCAATATACACCATGTACATACCTAGTGCCCAATATACACCATGTACATACCTAGTGCCCAATATACACCATGTACATACCTAGTGCCCAATATACACTATGTACCTACCTAGTGCCCAATATACACCATGTACATACCTAGTGCCCAATATACACTATGTACCTACCTAGTGCCCAATATACACCTTGTACCTACCTAGTGCCCAATATACACCATGTACCTACTCAGTGCCCAACATACCATGTACCTACCCAGTGCCCAACATAAACCATGTACCTACCCAGTGCCCAACATACACCATGTACCTACCCAGTGCCCAATATACACCATGTACCTACCTAGTGCCCAACCAACACTGTGTACCTACCCAGTGCACAACACACTATGTACCTACCTAGTGGCCAACATACACCATGTACCTACCGGTCCCCAACATACAGCATGTACCTACCTAGTGCCCAACATATACAATGTACCTACCTAGTGCCCAACATAAACTATGTACCTACCCTGTGTCCAGCCAACACCATGTACCTATCCAGTGCCCAACATACAGCATGTACCTACCCAGTGCCCAACATACATCATTTACCTACCTAGTGCCTAACATACACCATGTACCTACCCAGTGCCTAACATGCACTATGTACCTACCTAGTGCTCAACATACACCATGTACCTATCTAGTGCCCAACATCTAACATGTACCTTCCTAGTGCCCAACATAAATCACGTACCTTCCCAGTGTCCAACATACACCATGTACCTACCCAGTGCCTATCATAAACCATGTACCTACCTAGTGCCCAACAGACAATATGTAACTACCTAGTGCGCAACATAAACCATTTACCTACCTAGTGCCCAACATACACCATGTATCTACCTAGTGCCCAACATACACCATGTATCTACCTAGTGCCCAACATAAACCATTTACCTACCTAGTGCCCAACATACACCATGTATCTACCTAGTGCCCAACATAAACCATTTACCTACCTAGTGCCCATCATAAACCATGTACCTACCTAGTGCCCAACAGACAATATGTACCTACCTAGTGCCCAACATAAACCATTTACCTACCTAGTGCCCAACATACACCATGTATCTACCTAGTGCTCAACATAAACCATGTACCTACCCAGTGCCCAACCAACTCTGTGTACTTACCTGGTGCCTAACTTAAACCATGTATACACCTATTGCCCAACATGAACCATGTATCTACCTAGTGCCTAGTATCTACCTAGTGCAAAAAACATGTACCTACCTTGTGCCCAACATAAACCGTATACCTAACTAGAGCCTAACATAAACCATGTACCTACATAGTGCCCAACATATACCATGCACATACCTACTGCCCAATATAAACCATATACCTACCTAGTGCCCACCATAAATCATGTGCCTATCTAGTTCCCAACATTACCAACATAACCGTGTGCCCAACATAAACCATGTACCTACCTAGGGCCTAACATAAACCATGTACCTACCTAGGACCTAACATAAACCATGTACCTACCTAATGCCCAACATAAACCAAGTACCTACCTAGTGCCCAACCAACACCATATACCTGTCTAGTGCCCAACCAACACCATATACCTACCTAGTGCCCTACATAAACCATATACCTAACTAGTGCCAAACATTAACCATGATTCTAATTAGGGACCACCATACACCATCTACCTACCTAGTGCCAAACGTAAACCATGTACCTACCTAATGAGCAACATAAACCATGTACCTACCCAGTACCCAGCATAAACCTTGAACCTACCTTGCGCCCAACCAATATCATGTACCTGCCTGGTGCCCAACAAACATAAACCATGTACCTACCTAGTGCCTAACATAAACCATGTACATACCTACCTAGTGCCTAACATAAACCGTGTACCTACCTAGTGCCTCACATAAACCATCTACCTATCTAGTGCCCACCCAACACCATGTACCTACCTAGTGCCCAACATAAACCAAATACCTACCTAGCATAACTAAAACTATATATCCACCTAGTGCCCAACATAACTCCTATACCTAACTCGTGCCTAACATACACTATGTACCTGCCTGGTGCCAAACATACACCATGTACCTACCTAGTGCCCAACATAAACATGGACCTACCTAGTGCCCAACATAAACCACGTTCCTACCTAGTGCCTAATATGAACCATGTACCCACTTAGTGCCTAAATCCTTACCTCCCTTCTTCCTGCCAAATCTTAACTTCTTCCTTCTGGATACCCTCCTTTAATTTAGGACACCCTCCTAAATGAAAGCGGAACTAAACCCACAAATTGTTGCCATTTAATTGCAGGGCACTGCCATATTTCTTTCTTCTTTTTTTCCGGAGATGATCTTTGCCCATCTTAATTGGCTTGCTGGGATGACATAACTCATGCAAAGGCACACAAAAGTTCATACATCCCCATACAGTACCTAAGCACAGAGCAGAAGCCAACCTTATACAGGGATCATCTATACACCATGGCCTGATTTTTTAAAGCTCTTCAAGACTGGATACACTTTCAT
>NC_092861.1:122111806-122112912 GCF_032062135.1 Pyxicephalus adspersus | reverse complement strand
ATACCTACCCAATACTCAATAATCAATACTCTACCCAAATGCAGATAAAAATGTTTCTTCTGTTTGACTTAAAAATATTACATACCTACCCAATACTCAATAATCAATACTCTACCCAAATGCAGATGAAAATTTTTTTTCTGTTTGACTTAAAAATATTACATTGGGATCTATTTATAAAGCTGTGAATCTGACATTCATTGATACATTCTCTGTTGCAGAATCAGGTATTGACATTGAACCACATGGATCAGAAAGATTCTCCATGATACCGTTCCACCAGCAGCTCCTCTGTTTAGCAGCTTGCAGCATCCCCAGCCTTCATTTATTCCTATGCACTCCGTCCATCTCTGCATGCCCAGCATACTCTGCATTGCTGGAAGGGATTAGTGAGTATGTCCTGCAGCCAATGAGCATGTTAGTTCCTAGGTATGATCCCTACTACTAGCTGCTAGTATTATTTAAAGCGTACCTACACTCAGAATTTTCCCTTTACATAAAGGGGTAGACAACCCTTTTATGTTAGGTAAAAATTCTGTTTATGTGTTTTTTTTAAGTGCAACACCCTTTCTTTTAAAAATAAAAAAGGGTGCAGCACCACCCTCTTAGGCAATCGAGAATGAATGGGAGCGCAGAGCCTCCCGGGACACCTACATTATGCTTCCCAGGAGGCTCTTGGCTGCTCCTTCTGCACATGCCGGAGCATCTCACCAAAAGGGAAAGAAATTGTCGATCTCACGCATGTGCAGTGAGATCGGCAAGTTTTTTTTACCATCTATGTCACCGAATCTTACATGCATCAGGTGATGTAGGAAGAAGATAGCGGCACCTAGTGCCGGCCTGAAGAGGGATACCGGGACGATGCTGGATCCGATGGAAGAAACCTTGGGAGGGATCAACTGCTCTGCGGCATTGAAGGTATGTGTATTTTTTTGGGGTTGTTTTGGGATTTACTAAACCTACGTACACACGTCAGATTTTTATCGCCCGATAATCGGCATCGGCCAATTATTGGGCGAAAATCTGCCGTGTGTACAGTCGTTGTCGTCCATCGTCCGAAAGACCGTCCTGCCGGATCCACGGACGATGGACGACAACCGATCCTA
>NC_092861.1:121964150-122111642 GCF_032062135.1 Pyxicephalus adspersus | reverse complement strand
GTGTGTACGCAGCTTTACTCTTTAAGCCTCTCTACTGCTAAGATCTGGTTGCTGGATCCTCAGAGTTTTATCCACTATTCTGCCCGGCACGCTCTCGATTCTGCTATTCTGGCTTTGAACTCCGCTTAACCCTGACTATGTCTGAGATTGCCATCTGCCCTGACCTCAGCCAGTTACATTACTTTTCCTTGGTTGCCACCTGCCCTGACCTCAGGCTGTTTTACTACTCCGCCTTGGCTCACTGTATTTCTGTCTGATTAGCCATTCCTACATTGAAACTATCTGATCCCTGTCACCCCTGATGAGGAGAGCCTGGGGACCTGGTAACCTCCTTGCAGCAAAGTAGTTCGGTGGCCACCAGAGTCACTGACCTATCATTGCAGGCTGCTATGGTTAAGACCAGGAGCCACTTAGACTTTGCACCTGCGGTAATCCTATGTCATTTGCCGGGGGGGGGGGCAATCCGTAACACTCAGGGAATGTTTCAGGGGATATTAGTTTTATTCCTTTATAAACAGACCCCATAATTTATGGCTAGAATATGATAAAGCCAAAAATGTAATTATAAATTATGAACTTTATATAAAAAATAGCATTTCTAGGGGTCAAATAAGACATTTACATCAGCGAAATGCTGCTGTCTATATTATTATTCCAGCATACATTGGAATATTGAAACAGTTTAATTAGGTTAATTCGACTAATAAGTTACAGAGTGTGAAAAATGTTGTGAATATACAGTATAACTGAGATTCTATCCCTGAGATATTTTGACAATCTCACTTTGGGTGCCATAGGATCTTGGTCCTGGCACTAATTAAAGCAATATATGCTTCTGGAGCAGAAATTTTGCAATATCATCTTTATCCAGCAGATGGAGCAATCAGCCTGTCAAAACTATTCATATAGTTCCTGGATTTCTGTGAAGATCAGTTTAGTTTCTTCACACCCTTCTCTTTATATTTGGTTCTGTCTACAAGATAAAACCTTTTTTTTCCGATATTTAATGCAAGATACTGCAGTTGGGAGATCATTGCGAGATCATTATGAGAGATCATTCTAAACACAGTATAAGCCAGAATAAGAAACTAGCAACTACTTAATTATGAAAAGTTAGTTTTGGATGCACTTAAAGTGGAACATTCACAAAATAAAAAACACCTATCTTTACCTGTGTAGAGCCCCTGAATCATCCACAAACCCCGCGCTGTCTTTTTGGCACTGGACGGAACGGCCATCTTGGGTTGTTCCTCACATAACCCAAACGGGCCCTTTGCAGGTGCGAGTTCAGGTGTCTTCCTCCTAATATAAAAAGAAACTGTGCCAATCTCACTGTGCATGCATGGGATTGAGCCCTTTTTTTGTATATATTACAGGAATGCTCTTTGATGATGCAGTGAAAAGTCTTTAGAATGTGCTAAGGGAGCAGCCCACACAAGTATCCCAAGAGGCTGTGGGTTTCCCCTTCAATCTTTACTGCCATGGCATTAAAAACAAAAGGAGAGGGGTCCTTCCCAAAAAGTATTATTAAAAAATGCACACCTTAAAATAAAAGAGATAACCACAATTTTACATAATTTTGACAATATGATGATTGGTCTGCTTTAAAGTAGAATGTAACCCTATCTAAATCATAGACAAAAAGCTATAATTTTCTGCTAGAAGTGAATTTTTACCTTAATAGTTTCCTGTAAATAAAAGTTTTTGGTGTTTTTCGACTAAATATTTATTTATATGTAGAAAACAGACTTTTTCACTTGGGATATGTTCCTGTATGTCCCCGTGACTCCCCCTGTAATGTTGGTGACAATACCATATTCAGAGGCTTTGCAGTTGGTGACAATACCATGTTCAGAAGCTCTGCAATTAACTTACAAAATTGGCAATGGAAATTTCTGAAATTGTCTGCATTACCAGGGAAAATTACTACACTTAAAGAAATTTCCAGTGCAAGTAATTTCACAAAACTTGATGGCCTATCCGTACTGGAAATATTCCTTGAAGACGGCTACCAAGAACCTTCACGTATAACTCAAGAACATTTGATCACCCACTATCCACACATCTCCCAATGATTTACTTATAGCCTTGACCATGTTCAACACAGACATCTGCAGCCACCATACAGGGTGTGCAAGCCATGAATATGTGTGCATGAGATCAAATGAGGCAAAGAAGGGAGTGCATAATTCATGTTCAGTATACATTTCTACATGCAATGTGTATGTGCTGAATATGTGTTCACATGGTGTAGTTATATGTAAGGGTGGACACAAGCATTGCAAAGTCCCTGCAGTAAATTATGACCTTTTTTGGGCAAAAATATTTTCTGCATTAGTAATTTCCCTATGTAATAAAGGTCCTGGAAAAGACCAAAAGTTAGAAGTGTCACTACTGGATATTAGTGAATGTTCCCTAAAGTCTAAACTGTAATAGAGTCCTAAGAATAAACATGTATATTCATTGTTCAATGGTTACCCCAATAGGAAAGAATAGAACCTTCTTATTTGGGGGATTAAAGTCAGAAGGGGTGGGGATTGTCAATCTATAATGTCTACCATCTTTAAAGTGGAATACAATGTAAAAACTTTTAGGCAGGCAGGTTGTTTATTGCAAAAAAGACAGGTAATGAGGGTACCAACATCTTCACCTGGTCTGTTTCTGGGTTTGTGGACTTTGGCCAACTAGTCTGCTCACAATTTTTTGAGTTTGACACAAATCCATAATCTTCACCTGGTCCGTTTTGGGGTTTGTGGTCTTTGGGCAACTTGTCTGCTCACAATTTTTTGAGTTTGACACAAATTCTCACCATTTTTTGGGCCTTTTGTGCACTCTGTAAGTTGGGAGTGAACTAGTTGGGCCATTTACTAGTCCCCTTGATCAAATTGGGTTCACCAGTAAAACAGATCACTTCTTCATTACATTGCATTCAGTGGTGTTTTATTGAAATAATAAAGCAAAAAGGCTGCCAGGTCTTCTGTATCTAAAAAAGCTAGTTTCCTGATAGCCATACTTTTTCAGTGTCTTCATTGTGTTTTTTATTACTGACCTAAATCAAGTATGCAGATAAATTTGAGACAAAACCCTTTAATCACATTAAATATATTTTTTGCCGTGGCAGGTTTCGATGTAATATGAGAAATCACCAGCAGGTGGAGGTGTATTTACAGATGCCTGTTCTATGGAAAACAGATCTGAGAGAGGGGAGACCCCTCTGTTTTTTGGAGACAACTGATTTCCATTTTCCCTGCAAATCCTCTGTAAAGGTTTCGCATAATCAGATTGAAGATACAATACATTTAGGGCACTGTTTACTATTGTTTTATTAAATAAAGATCCACATATACATGGACAGACAACAAACACAGGTGTCATTAGAATAGATTTTCAGAAGGGAGTGTAGTTTTAAACATTGAACAGTGCCTAAATATTTATGTCTTACACATGTCAAGAACAGGTCATTAGCTAATTTAGTTTAGGTAGTTTCAGTGGAGTTTTTAAGCCGAAACTAGAAATAAAAAGGTCAAGTAGGTTGTTTTTAAAGCAGAAGTGAGTCAGGCAATTATGAAGCAGCTACGAGGAGGTTTTCAGTGAAAATGGTGAGATGTACAGGTCACTGATTTCTAACACAGCTAGGGTCAAGTGACATTTTCTTTGTCCTGATGTGGAATTGTGTTGTAAGGAGATGTACCAAAGAAAAAGACATGAACCAGAAAACTCTGATTCTAGGACTGTTTTGAAATCTGTACAGAAAATTACCTAATGTTTTACCCAGGGGGCTCTTCATGTAGTTTAATAATAAAAAGAATCTGCTGACACCTTATAAAGAAGCAATGTGGTGGAATGTTGGTTTGGGAAATGGAAATAAGCTATTGATAAACAATCAAGAACATGTAGATCTGAAGGTATATATGGCAAGCTTTCATTTGTCCCCATGATGGAAGAATGCCTCTATTCACTACCAGTGTTTTTATTTTTTTACATCTGTTTTTTAGTCCAGGTTCACATATCTGCATATAAAAGTTAACACGCATTTCACCAAATTTACCACAATGGCTTAAAAATGCAACTTGCAACTGCATAGATGGCTCACATTATGTTTTGTGATGTGCAACATGCAGGTCTGTTGTCATGCTTTGGGAATGTAAATTAAACTGCCCTTCAAAATTAAAGGAACTGCAATTCACCCGTGTGTTTGTTACCAAGCATTGAAAAAGCATGTGTTTCATATAACCCAACCCTAAGGTCCATGTAAATCTTTACTGAATTATATTAGTTTATTAAAGCACTGTGTGTTATAAACAATTGTCATTTATTTATTTTAATATGTATTTCCTACTCTTTTCATTCCTTTTGTCATCTTATTGCTACTTTTGCACCCTTTTATGCAGCCATTTCATGTCTACTCTCATGTACTCCCATGATGGCGTCATGATTTTTTTAGGACAAGCTTCCGGATAGAGACACCAATGGACCGTGCCCGTGTGACATATGCTGTATCAATCTCTTTGATCCATTTAAAGTCTGTGTAACAAGGTTACAACACAGGAGCCCATGTGGAAGACAGGGACACAGAGTCACCTTATAACAGGAAGCACCCAAGCAAGGACCTTCACAGGAAGACCACCAGGTAATATTTGGATGAAAATGGCAGATTTTTAGATATTGAAAATTACTTAAACACCATCAAAACATTAAAGCTTATTGGAGATTTTAATTATTGGGGTTGAATGGAGTTTCTTGAAAACTTCTGCTAATTATATCATTTATCATTTATCATTTATTGAAAAATGTCTGTAAGAATTTTCAGAGCACTACTCTGTATAGGCTTTTTACTTTTTCTTACCTTATTCCATGAAAGCTGATTACCATTGGTTTGGTTTAGTGTTTACACTATACAAACTGTCTCCATTGATCCACCAAGCCAATCAAATGTTATTGATGTGTAGGTGTCATTATGTCTATATGTTGTCTTACCTGACACGGAGAAGAGTGCCTCTCTGCATGCATTGAGCTGCAATGTGACTTATGAGAAGACATATTGTCAGCTGGCTTGGACTGGTGATATGATAATGAAGATGTTATATTATAGAGTCATGATCTGGCTGTTTTTATGATTTCAGGCCCATGCGCTGAGATTAAAAAGGCTCAGTCATTTTAAACCTAACTCAAACAAACAGGACAGTAAAGGACAAAAACTGTATTCATAGCAATGGCGGTAAAAAAAAGAATTTGATACTAAAGAGACAATGTGAAAAAGAATAGAACAAAAGGAGTAGGGGCGCCTACAGGTAAGAAATGATTGCCAGCAGTTATGGATGAATTGGATGATGATCCTTTAAGCTGTGTACAGACATAGGGCAAAACTTTGATAAAAGTTTGGAACAAATAATTAGCAATACTAATTAGATTTAGCCACCCTGTTAATTTTTACAAGGCCACATCCCTGATATATTATAACAAAATAGAGGTCCGAGGGGTTCCCTCAAAAAATGGGACTTTTCAGGTAAACCTTTTTAAAATTAAATATCAAAAACCATAACTTTATTAAATACTAATAAAAACATTACCATAAAAAAAACTAAAAATGTGCAACAAACACTACAAGAAAATTCCTGTCCGGGTTACCCAATCAAAAGGGTACACTCTGTTGAATCGACGTGTTTCACAGATTAAATCGGCTTCTTCAGGAAAAGAGACATGGATATCTGAAGTTTGTAGCACATGGGGCCCCACCCAAAGGGTGAGACCTGGTGAGGACAGCAGCTTTTAGAATGTATCTCAGTTGGTATTGTTTTCAATTATCATTCAAAGTTCTCAATAGTATGATACATATTGCCTATCTTCTTAATTGGTCTCTTTACGTAACATGTTTCCATTCAATATCAGCAAGTATTCACAGCAAAAGCTTTAAAACTCATGGAAACTTCCACTTTGAGCTTCAATGTTTCCCTTCCATTATAACAGTCTGCATCCGCCCGCTATCAAAACATTTCTGCAAATGGCATCCCCCCGTCCCTCTTACATTTTTGATCAGTGGGAAGATTGTCACACTTACAGATAGCCACAAATATTATTGCAGTCAGTTGTCCTAGCTGACCTAAGAGGCACAAACTGCTCATTGCTCAAGGAACCCCTTCTATTCTTAACTAGTATTTATATAGCGCCAACATATTACGCAACGATTTAGTAGAAAGTCTAGAAGTCCATAGTCATATCACTAACTGTCTCTCAAGGGGGCTCACAATCCAATGTCCCTACCATAGTCATAGGTCACCACAGTCTAAAGCCAATTTCAAGGGAAAGACAATTAACCTAACTGCATGTTTTGTTTTGTTTTTTGGGAGGGGCGGTTTTTCAGGAAACCAGAGTACCCGGATGTACATGGAGGACATACAGACTACCTACAAATAGTGTCCTGGCTGAGATTCGAACCTGTGACCTAGCGCTGCAAAGGTGCTAACCAACCCTTACAACCTTTAGAGCAGTGGTTGCCAAGCTTTTTGGACCCATGGACCACTAAGTTTACCGGCTCCAAACCGCACATGCTCGGGGGAGCCGGGTGGAACTCAAAGGTAAAGAAACCTCCCCCACTTTGACGTCACGATGCCAGAACCCGCTCACTCTCTCATCGAAGGTCTGCTTCCTTGAGCCTGCGGTCCATATGGGGAACATGGTCGGTGCATCCTCCTAGCGGGGTCCTCCATGGGTTGGTGGTTGGCGACCGCTGCTCTAGAGGAACCCTAGATGTAAAACACTGCACTAAACATTCCCTTTACACAACATTCCTTTCCTCAAGCACTATTTGGATCCGTACACCTGTTGTGCCAACATGAGCGGGGTCCCCACTCTCCTTGCTAATTTTTATTATTAATATAAGTCTACCTATAACAAAATATTTATTTAAGAAGATTGAATTTTATATACAATGACAGCAATGACATGATGGAGTTATTTTAAGCAGGATAATATATTACAAGACTTGAAAAATCTGTCTCTCCTACTCTACTTTTCATATCTACTAAAGGTTTTTACTATTATATATTGCTGAACTTTTTTGGAGGAAGAACTACCATCTTGGACAGTGTTTACTGAAGTTCAGCTGACATTCTGACTTTTTTTCCCCATATCTGTCAGAATAGTATGATTTAATCTTTTAATCAACATCTGAACTTCACAAGATTATTACAGAGCTTTATGCCGCTAAGTGTATTTAATCAGAAAAAATGTGTACATTTTTCATTCTGAATAAATAGTTCATCATTTTTTTTTCAGTTTTGAAATCCCTAAAATCAGATATTAGATCTTTAAACCTGTCTAATGCCGGAGTCAGTAGAAATAGGACTTGAGGCTAATTAATGTGGACTTGTTTTATTGATACAATTTGTCTTTCAGATTGCTTTTCCAACTGGTGATGTATAATTAGGTTTAAACTCACTGCTATAATGATAAACTGAAAAAAGAAGGAAACCAATTAAAAAAAGAAAATTATGATGGTTTGTCAGGCTATGATGTATAATGTTGAAGGCTATAACTTCCAGGTTCTTTCGTTCTCCTATTGGTCCATGCTATTGAGCAGAGGTCGCCAACCAGTGGTCTGGCGAAAAGACATTTTCATCTGTCATGGCAATTAAAACTCAGTAACAGCCTTGGCTTCAAATAAAAACAGTTCTTCGGCATGCAGTGATGTCATTGGAACCAAAAATCCATAAACTTTTTTCAAACAATCACAAACAAAAATAACACTAAAAAAGTCTAATACTTAAAAAAGCTGTAAATTAGTTGTAGTTTGTAAAAGAAAAATTAGTTTTAAAAATTTTGTTACAATTAAACAAGCTTTAAAGATTTTGTTATGATTACATAGACATTTATGGTTTGGGTATATTTATTGGGTGCATTTCATATTAATAAAATGGAAGTTCTCTGATCATTAACTTACAAATGTATTTAGCTTTTTAAAAAATTTCATAATAATGGTCTGCGGGATTTAAAATTATGAATTTAGTGGTCCGTGAAGTCCGAAAGATTTGCAATGGCTGCTATAGATGCTCTTCAGCTGTTTCCCCTTTTGGTGCCTGTATGAACATACACTCAAGCTATATACAAATGCTAGATGATGAGATGACATTTGTGATGAAGGGATGAGCGGGAATGCCTCTGGCATTCTCGTGAAGATTCCCTTCAACTTCCGATGTGTCCGCGAAATTTTGGCAAACTGATTTCGTGAAACCATCGGGAGATTGAGGAAATCATTACGATCCCCGTCGCTAGAGGTTAATTAACCTCTAATGCCCTCGGATCGCAGTGGATTCTCAGGGCTGCATTTATTCTTGCAGCCCTGGGAAACCTCCTGTTTGAGATACCCGGCACTAGAGGTAATTAACCTCTAGTTCCGGGGATCATAATGATTTCCTCAATTCCTTGATTCCTCTATTCCTCTATTCATTGATCAGCACAGCCCGCAATCTTTTCTTTTTATAATTTGATCTCGTTTGGCGAATTTACGCCGGCTGTTCTCGCTTACAATTTTGGTAAGCAAGAACGGCCGAATTCGCCAGCGGGATCGAGTTTTAAAAACTGACTCGCTCATCCCTATTGTGATGGCATTTTTAAAGGTTTCCAAAAAAAAGTATTTTTAAAGTTTTCCAAAAAAATAAAATAGCACTGGCAGTTAGGTGAAGGTAAGGGGAGAAAAAGTGACACCCCACTGTGCTCTCCTCCACTGAAATGCACAGCAGTCATTCCCTATTAGTCATTCCATCAGGATCAATAAACAACATTGGGGGACAGCTGTATCAAATTTTTGAGAAGAGCATGATCATACGTTTTTATCGTTTTTATTAATTTCCTGATGCTTCTTTACTGTCAAATCAGTAAGCTAGTGTTCTGCTGCAGCTGCAATAATGATTAAGGACTTGTCTGTGCTGTGTGTCTGGGATGTCTTTAAGATCCAACACAAAAAAACTAATGCTTTTACAAATGAAAATAATTCCCGTATATATGTATGTATTTTGACTTAGTATTTTAACTTAACACCTTGCCTGGTGTTAAGTTTCAACCTAAAAATATAGGTTGTATGTATATATATATATATATATATATATATATATATATAACAAAAGTGTATTATACAGTATTCCACCCAAGGTATACATTTCTCCCTAATGTGAAAGGGTCAGTTTATGGTGGAAGAAAAAAGTGTAAATCTGAAATTTAGGTGAACCCTTTATTTCTATAAATCTGTGATTAAAGGTTACAACATCTTTGGAAATTGTATAATATAACAAATGAATTATTTGTAGAAGAAAAGCATATTAGAAGCATTTTAGAAGCATTTGCAATGATCTACATAGGATTTGCAAACAATAAGTAATAAAATAGTTAAATCATACAGAGTCACTCTAATTGCACAGACAGGCTGCAAGTAAAATGAGTGTTGTGGTTTATGAAAAGTTATGAAAAGGCTGCAAAACAAGATAAATATAATACATCTGTTGGTTGTTTGCTGTAGCTCACATGATCTCCTCACGTCTGCTTCTATCACCTAGCATATTTAGTTAAACAAACAAGAAGCACATCAGTTCTTGTGCCATCCCGGATCCAGGAATTTGCCACTGAGGAAACATGTAGATAGAAATGATGTTAGCTTTGTCAGGGTAATTTCAAATGAGATATGATTTCCTATTACCAATCTGTTCATTTTATTAAATTCAGTTTAAATAATAAAACTTTACAGTTTTTAATTTTACCCTACATGCTACCGTAAGTACAAAGTACACACACTCCTGTGCCTGTACACCATAAAAAATTATTAGCCAGAGGTCTGGGAACAATTATACTTTATTGCAGCTGGCCCTTCATAAAAATGTAAACGTGGCTCACACGGGCAACATTGACTCAAAGCTTGGTTCACTGGGAGAATAAATAATGTAGCAAACATGCAAGGACATGTAGATTGGATAAAGGGAGGATGGATTATGTTTATATACTAATCTAAAAATGTCATTTATTCCTAATCCCTAACCCTAGGTGAAATGCTTCCCCCTTATGACTTCCCCTCCATTCTCCCCTTTACCCATTCTACCCATTCAGTAAAAAATGGAGAAAACCTTTCTCATATTTATGTGTTTTGTACAGCAGTGCCTATTTTGCCTGTTTCTCCACTGGAGAATAGTTGGTGAATGTTAGATTCACTGTCTTATAAATTGACCCCAATGGGATTTTCCCTATAAGAGAGAATATGACCAGTCTTTAAAATAGTTGCCAATATTCTTAGATGTTTCCTGCACTATATTATGACACTGCTATTTGAAGTCTTCTACACCCTCAAAGGACCCCATAAATAAACTTTTCACACTGAAGTAGAAGAGTTCATGTCACAATGCAGGAAAAGTGGGAATCTCAAGACAGGCATTCCCACACCACAAGCTAGACATCAGTTTCAAATGCCTACACAGACTGATAACTTTTATTTTTTATTTATTGGATACATTTACTTCTGAATCTTTGTATAGTATATTTGATCAATGTAATCTTAAAAGGAAGGCTTTAAATATTTGAATCAATCGCATTTAGTTGTTTATAAATTCTTTAACCAATTTTTATAAAATTTATTTTGTACTACATATACATTTTTAGTTTTACAAAATAAGTAATAGTTTCAATGCGACAAATGATTTCCAGAGCACTGGGGTTATCTGAAAAGAGGGCAAAGCACCTCCCATTGAGAGAGGCCTTTTCTGCATTGCTCTTTGGCAGCCCACTCAATCTGCAGCTGCCTGATCCTCTGCCTCCCTTAAAGTCCCTGTACGTGTGCACACATGGAAGGCATGAGCTTAGGCTGGGGAATCTGCTTCCCCTGGCCTTGATCTATGTCTTTGCCCCTTTTTGCCCTGATCTTCCCCCCATCAAACCCCTGATTGACTGGTGCGCTATTTTAACCAAGGGCTGCCCCATAGTCTATTCCCCATGATAACATTTTTTCTGTATCTGCTGGGTGCATTTCTGTTAGTATTTCTGTAGCCAACCATCTTATATCTGACTTTTTTGGTTGCCACCTGCCCTGGTCTCTGTTTAGTCTTGACTTTGGACTGTCTCTTAGCTTTAGATACCTCACCTGGCTGGCTGACTTACCTGTATGAGCCCACATTCTCATTTCTTCACTACTCTCGCTTCTTGCCCCTTGGATACCTTATCTGGCTAACCAACAGCATGTATGGCCCTTGACTTACTTTTGGTCTGCCCTTATCCCTGTGCTTACTGTACATCTTTTGTCTTGCCCAGATTTTCATTTCTGCTCCCGGCCACTTGTCAGTCCTATCGTAAACGCCATCCTCTGAGCACTTTTCGCAGATGCCCGTCCTGGAGGCAACAGAGTGCTGGGAGATAGCACTACTTGCCTCCCAAGGCTGAGCAGGAGCTTACCAAAAATATGGTGGAAATAAGGGGGAATGGAGCCTGACACTAAACTAGAATTTGACAAGCTCAGAGGGAATCCAACCAAGCATGTGCAATTTTCAACCTGAGCCATAAATCTCCATAAACAACATATTTTTACAACAAAGGAGCAAAGAAAACAGCAGAGATGTACTGTTTGCCTACAATAAACTGTAGATGTTTCAACTAATGCACAGTTTTTATTGTAAAATTATTGTTAGTCATTTATCATTTTAGCTAGTGTTGTACTTTAAGCTAAAATTCACACACAAGTAAATAAATCATATTAGGACTTTAAAGAGTATTTGATAGAAGAGAGTGTGTGCTGTCTGTCTGGTTTTTCTGGGTTTTTGCTTCCGCACCCATCTGTCAGTTAAATAAATGTGTGGCCATTACAGGTATACTTTAGAAGCTGTAGCTCTATCGTTGTCTGAAATATCAGGATAATAAAACTAACATATGGAATGAGCAGGATTTGACCTTGAAGAACAGATGACAATGTGTGTCTTTTGTTTATTGCTGTTTAAACTTAGCAGCTGTCTGAATGATTATAAGCTCCAATGGAATGATAACATTAATCTAAAAAAGAAAAACTTTGTAAGATAATATTAATTATAAAATATCTGCCTGTTTGTAGATAGACTAATTTTGTTAGTGGATGCATTTTCTGTTATGTAGGCGTGTTTGGTGTATGGTATATAATTTATGTACTTATTTGTTATATAATTCATCTAGTAAAAAAGTGGATGACAAAGAAAGAAAATTCCAGGTGGGAAATTTGACATGGGTGGGCATATCCTGGATAGATATAATTGAGAATGATCATAACATAGATAGAGCGGACATACAGTGGAGCAAAATTTCTATCAATGGGTATAGTGGAGGGGTAAAAGTAAGCACAAAAAAGTCTCCTGTATTATCAAATATAAAAA
Organism: Pyxicephalus adspersus; assembly: GCF_032062135.1. Lineage (NCBI taxonomy): Eukaryota > Metazoa > Chordata > Amphibia > Anura > Pyxicephalidae > Pyxicephalus > Pyxicephalus adspersus. The sequence continues at coordinate 122,099,274 of NC_092861.1, read as the reverse complement.
CATTTCCTTTGAGATAATAACCCAGGAAAATAATGTTAAAGTGCTGAAAGGTCACCCTCAATAGAGAGTTGGCTGGATTTAGCCCTAATGCAAGAAAGTTAAGCCTATAATAAAAAGTGGGAATAGTTTCAGAGAGGTAAACAAAAAAATTGACTAGCATTGAAATTGGCATTCAAAAGTAATATAACATATATTGCAGTGTTTAATTTTTTTGCAAAAGTATGATGATTTAATTGTTTACATGTTTACTTTAAAGTACATCTACCATCCCATTTAACTTACTAAACCAATAATATACCTGTTAGGTTGCCCTTTGGGGTTGCTTGGACATTTTTTTTACTTATTTTCAGGTGCCATGGGGCTCCCACGTTTCTCCATTAGGCAAATATTGATTAAATGCTACTGGAATCAGTAAGGGCCTCTCTCCAATGTTAAGGTGCTGGGCTTTTTCTAAGGTACAAAAACTAAGGAATTAATTTCAATAATAGAGCTCACTTGGGTTTAGGATTGCTTGCTTACTTTGATGATAGCTAGGCTTAACTTGATTTAACCATGATTTTTTAAAGCTCTTCAAAGCTGGAGAGGATAGCTTTCATCAGTGAAGCTGGGTGATACAGCAAACTTGGAATGGTTTTCCTAAAACCCATTTGCTATCTGTTAGTAAATGCTTCAATCCTGGACAAGATCCACTCCAGGTTTGCTGAATCACACAGCTTCACTGATGAAAATGTATCCTCTCCAGCCTTGGAGAGCTTTAGTAAATCAGGCCCTAAGTATCTTTATTTATCCTTCTACAGAAGAATCTAAATTACTAGAGGTGAAAAGGAAAGCACTCTTTTGTCCTGACCAACTGGTTCAATATGTGGATACCCTTTTTTCAACCTGAAGTCCCACTCTTGACAACTCATCCACAGGGTTATACAGTGATGAAAACTTGAGCAATATTGATGATGCAGTTGCACATGAACCCTCCCTTAAGAATAATACAAACCTAACAATTACTAAGATGAACCCTTATTTAATTTAGGTAACCTTGGTAGAACCCCAGGGGGTTTTGGTTAGGGACTAGATGAAAATAGTATAAGTTGGAGAACCCCTTTAATAGAATTGACAACCATTCAAACAGATCCTTAACTTCTGTGTTATGCTAGAACATACATAGACATACATTACATGAATATTATGTGCTGTTTAAATCATTTTTAGTCTATTTAGGTTGAAGTGACTCTCCATCTTGTTTACTTTATAGTGTTAAAGTCTATGGTTAATCCTTAGTTACATTTGTCTAAATCTTAATGTTTATTTTGTACTTGTGTTGCATTCTGTAAAAGTGCAAATATTGTCAGGCTAAATATTAAGCTATGTACATATTATTGGGAAGCACTGTACTAACTAGCTTTGTGGTACAGTGCTGAACAATTGCTGGTATTGAACATTCTATTTTATTTGCTATGGAGCCTTCTGTCAATACAAATCTGAAATACACCGGAGGAAAGCTGCTAACTTGTCATAACATTTGCTATTAGCCTGACCATTAGCTTCCACTTCTGGCAATGCTTGGTCATTTTATATGTAAGCTTTTTACTGTTTTTTTTATTAAAAATAAAATTCTCAGTCCGTGCTAAAGTTGAGCAAAATGTTCTATTCTCCATTACCATATTTTGATGAGATGTTACATACACATTCAATCTAATTGCCATTCCAAAGGAAGGATTCTTCAGTCATTACAAATCCAACACTGGAGTCCAACACTGTCACAATATGATGATCCATGTTAATTCTCAGATACCATAATTGATCCATCTTGATTGATTACTTCTGGTGATCATCTGTTATTTTCTTTTGTACCTACAGATGCCAATAGACAACAAACAATCATGCACACAACTAGGCATGCATGGCCAAGTGCTAAAAAAAGTGAGGTCATGTAAACGTTTGTAAACATAAACAGAACATTCCGTATTCCTAAATTGTCAGGGAATATGGAACAAAAGTAGTTTGGATTTTGTCTACAGTCAGTACAGCAATCTGATAAGTTCTGCAAGCAATCAGGCCCTTGCCCTATGTAAGGCATCATGGGTTGATAGGTTCAGCATAAACACTCATTCATCCAAATCGTTCTTCACAATGACTATTATTTAACTTCTGTTAGGAGACGCTCTTCTGGCCGACAATCCCAGGCGGTGTCCGACTGCAGTAGAGCGCCCCCAACCTATTCACTTTGCTGTGGCGCTTACAGGAGCCGAGGAGTTATAGGAATTAGTGCTTTACAGCTTGCAGCATCCTTGTTTCCTTTTAGCTCTTGGCATCCCCTGTGCAGAGACTGTAGAGTTTAAGGGGAATTTGGAGCTGTGCTGCAGCTAATTAGCAGAATGGTTCCTGAGCAATCCCATGCTGCCATTGGCTGCTGGGTCCTTAAGGCCCTCTGGTCTCAGATTCCAGTGCATGCTGTAGTATTTATCTGGGCTAATATGTGCTGGAGTGTTTCTCTGTTATTTGCTGTTCCTGACCTCGATTATACGCAGCCTGGACTAACCTCTGCCTCTGACCTCGACTCTGCTGGTGCCTACTCCCCCTGTTCCTCGTTTAGTGGACTCATCACCCATGTATGACTTTGACTTTGTACTCTGGATTTGTCTTGTAGTTCTTGTACTGCTTATCTGTGGGTCCTCTGCCAGCCCATCCTCAGGTGCCATCCTTTGCGCAAGTCCTGGGGGCAACCGTGTGCTGGTAGACGCAACCAGTCTCCTGAGGTTGACTGGGAGCTTGCTAAAGGTGAAGACTGCAGCGTTAGATTGGGGGGCTGGTGTCTGGTAAATACTGGTGCTAACCATGGCCTTACACCTTCTGGGGGATCTATCAATACTTTGTTGCTTGGCTCATGAAAGCATATACTGTAAGTGTAAAGAGACTGGTTGTTGGGCATTGCTCATCCTGAAAGATCTTCATCTTTGCCAATCATAGAGCTTTATTGCATTACTCCTTTAGTTACCTGGCTCTCCAGTCTATAACATGGGGTGAGGGGCTGTAGATAATAGTAATACAATGGACAGGTACAATACTGCTTGAAAGAATGCAAACCTACCCCCTCCTACCATCTGCCTGCACTGTATAGGCAATGTTGAAATATCTGGGTCTAACATAAAGTATGCCTTGAAAAGGAAAGTTTTAATTTAAAAATTTTATCCACATGTTAGTGAAGGTGAGGGTCAGGACAAGCAAAATATAAGCATATTAAATATAATACCATTCAAAGACCTCACATCTCCTAAACACCTGTTCATGGTGCACCTAGCTTTTAGATTTGAAGTCTTTACTAAAGTTATTTACAAACCCAGGGGATCCTGTTTTCTTCTCAAGCAGCACATCTGGTTCTTCACCACCATCTTCTTTCTTGTCTCTTATGGAATCCTTTTATGACATATTGGTGATGTTATAAGGAACTTCAAAAGAGTGAAATAATTGTGCGACAGCTCTTGCTTTGCACATGTGTTGGGTCATTTATTTGCATTGAAGACCTCTGATGATATGGCACCTCAACTTGTGCATGAGATCAGGTGCCAGCAAGATGTCTTTGGTTTGAATTCTACAGCCTCCTGTGGGATTTACCTGTAAATCATTTCAGCTTTGGAAAAAAAAACAAAAGAGGCAGACAGATGACGATGAAAAACACTGAACAGTTAATAAAAAGAAAAAGGAAATAGGCTTTTTTTAAAAAAAAAGTTGAATAAGGAGTAAAAAAGTTACCTTTTTTTAGGTGAATTTCATTTTACGAGGGGGTGCGAAAAAGTTCTGGGCTCTGCCCCCTTCCAGATGAAATAGAAAAATGAGTGTGGGGGCATATGACAGCCTAATATATTAGTATATAACTGTGCAAATATCAGGTCTTTGCAATTCCTAAAACTGTTTTTTCTTTTAGTGAGAAGCTGTGATGGCAGAGGCACAAGCAAGTTTCATGTCGTTGGCGTTACGGGCCATCATGAAGTTTTTGTTTTTCCAGGGAAAGTCAGCAAAGGACATTCACACTGAGATGTCACAAACACTGGGGGAGAAGTGTCCTTCCTACAGCACTGTCAAAACCTGGATATCTTGTTTCAAGACTGGGCATTTCACCGTTGAAGATGAGCCCGGCAGTGGGCGCCCCCCAACCTCAACTGACCCGGCAACCTGCAATGCTGTCCATGAGCTGATTATTGAGGACCGGCGAATATCCGCAAAAGAGATAGCCCACATACTTGACATCTCACTCGAGCGTGTTGGGTTTGTTATCATCTCTATCCTGGACGTGTGCAAGCTTTCAGCGAAGTGGGTGCGGAAATGTTTGAACAGTGATCAGAAGAAGGAACGAGTTGAAGCATCCAAAGCCGTTTTGACCAATTTTGAAGCTACACAGGACTTTTTGGCTAGTTTAGTGACTGAGGATGAAACCTGGCTCCACATCTATGATCCTGAAACCAAAGAACAGTCAAAGGAATGGCACCACAGCGGGTCCCCACTGCCAAAATAGTCATGGTGTCAATTTTCTGAGACAAAGACGGTATTCTGTTGGTGAACTACCTACCTCCGGGCTCTAGTATCACCGGACATCACTATTTATTGTACAGCGCTTCGTAAAATGTTGGCGCTATATAAATCCTGTTTAATAATAATAATAATAATAATAATAAATGCTAACCTCCTGGACCAGCTGAATGAGGCAATTAAGACGAAACGCCGTGAAAAGTTGACCAAAGGGATCCTTTTTTTTACAGGACAATGCACAACGTCCAACGTTGTGGCTGCAAAATTGGACACCCTGGGTTTCCAATTGGTCAATCAACCCCCATACTCACCTGATCTGGCCCCTTCGGACTATTATCTGTTCCCGAATTCGAAGAAACACCTGAAGGGCAATGTTTTGAGGACATTTCTGACGTCAAATATGCTGCTGAGAGCGAGTTTGCGGCCCAACCTCAGGACTTTTATTTGAACGGTCTAGAAAAGCTGCAACTACGCTGTACCACGTGCATCAGTCTCAGCGGGGAATATGTTGAATAAATGTGTTTTTTTATAAGTCTGTCTCTCTTCTTTCTGGGCAAAGCCAGGAACTTCTCAGCACACCCTTGTATTCTTGTAAAATCTTTGCAGATTACACATTCTTTGATTTTATTCAATGGTAAAAATGTACCTTATTTTACTGTTCTAATACTATTAGATATGTTTTTTTTTTTTATTCTTGTGCAGCTAATAACAATTATTTTGCACTCACTATTTTTTTGTAATCTAATGTGTCAAATTTATGTTTTTGAACATTTTGCAGGATCACAGGGATATTTACCCAAACCTTAAGACTACAGCTAAAGTTTGGTCGGAGTTAGTTAGCATTTTATTTCAGCAGTTTGACTTTGTAACGGCCTATGTAACATAAGCTATGAGAATTTTCTGAAGACACTATGGATATGTTTGTTAGCTAGATCCTGTGGTGACAGCAAACATTCCTTACCAGGACAGGAGTTTAGATACCTTATTATGTGGCACAGCTGTGACAACTCTCATTGGCAATAGGACTGTGGCCTGTCATTGTATGTTTACCTGCAAATGAATCTGAAAGGCCACAACCCAGACACTGTGTACAAGGATGTTCCATAAATTAAAAGCATTTATTTTAGTGCCCTATATTCTATTCTCGTGGGAAACTTATCCATATACCTTCACAGTAGCAATCACTATGGGCAAAAATGTCTGCTGTGTAATGGGTTTCATCAATAATGCTGCTGACATGAACATACATTACACATAGCAAGCAGTTCAGGATGGCTTAACAATGCATTTGCATTATGCTGTTTGCGTGTCTGAAGCATCCAATGCTTTGTTTTTCTTATTCAAATGATTTGTCCTGAGTGACATTTAAATGTATAGGTGAAGTAAACATCTCCAAAGCCAGGAGTAGTTCTTGCCAATCATATGGAAACACGAATATATTTTTTAGCTATTTTTTACATCATATCTCTAGTTTCTTTTGTTTCCAGAAAAACCCCACAGACCAGGTTTTACACGTTTGCCTGTATAAGAGATTCACAGCCAGATAAAAATTAAAAGATATTTTTTAATTCATAAAATTAATTGTAAAACGACAATGACTATGAATACTTATATGGGAATTTGCAAGAAAATTGGAGGTACATTTAATAATTTTATTGATTTCAGAACTGGATTAAATGGTGATTTTAAATATCTTGCTGTAGTTCACTTTTAAGATTAATTGAAAATAAATCTATCATAAAAAATATTGTACAATACAGAATATTTTAACTAATATATTCTCTGTTTATATAAATTATTCCAATAATACCTTTATAAAAGTAAATATTGCAATTAAATTAAAATCTACATTTAAACATTGTAACATCAATGAAAACAATTCACAATCCAGATTTATCTTGTCCTAAAAGAATAGGGGATGTAGTCTTGAAAATGGGAATACCGACGATGAATGTATATGGATGAATGTCCTAGATAATTTAGATACAAATGCTCTTTAGCAGTAATCCACAACTTGGTTTTCTCCAGAGGTTGCTAGGAGTTCCTTGAGCAATGACCAAGAAATAAAAGTGCTTGATAGCAATGTTGTGTAAAGGGAAAGTTTAGTGCAGTGCTTTACATCCAGGGTTCCACGGACCCCGGGGCTCCTCCAGAAGTTGCTAGGGGTTCCATGAGCAGTCCTTGAGCATGAGCAGGCTGTACCTCCCAGACAATCTTCCCACTGACAATAATGTACTGTGAGTTGTGGATATAGTAGTTATAATAAGGGTTTCCCAAGATCTGCGTTCGACCTTGTTAAAAAGTTTGAGAAAGGCTGTTCTAGAGCAATTGGAATTTTTTTTGTATTCTTAAAGCTGAACACCAGAAAGAATAAACAGTGGGGTGACCCCTACATTGTAAAATATCTCTATAGAAAATATGAAACAATACTTTAATTACTTTATTGGCACATTCGATCCCCCCTCCTAATTTTAGGAGCTTCTTTGATTTCAAACACTCTGACATCATCACATACAATGCAAGACCAGCAGGCTGGCATTGTAAAAAAATGTGCTAAAGGCTAGACTACTAATGAAGTGTAGTCCCATTTTGACAAAAAACATTCCCAGTCTGCCTCCAGCAGTGGAAAGAGTCATTGTTGGAGAAGAGGGCCTACTTCCCACAACGTGATCCCTGTGTTTTTTGGGTCTGTGCACAGTAAGCTTATTTGGAATCTGGAAAGCCTCTTTTTATAGGTGGGCTCCCAGATATCCACTTCCCCACATTGGGGAATAAGTACAGGGGTATATAGTGCTCCTTACACATTCCTAAAAAATGGTAAAGAAAGTCCCTAGAAAAAAGACGCCACACATTTATCTATTTTTAAAAAATACGCTCACCCAGGGGATTTCTCAATCCTGCATTTCAGGTAAGAGACCTCTCCCTCAATGTTGATCCTCCTCTATTCCACTGACAGCCCACAACATTTTGCCATGACAATGATCACCAGGTCAAATAGAGAAGTTAACTCTCCCTGACAAACACGTAATAGAGCCCCTAACTCTTCACTACTCTATATTAGTATTTCTCAACCAGGGTTCCTCCAGTAGGATTTTCTTGGACCATGGGCAATTTGGATATCTCTGGTCAGTTACCACTGACACCAATGATCTTTCTGGCTATCTGTAATGGTGACATTCTTCCTGCTAGCTAGCAATGTAAGGCATTCTTCCTACTGACCACCATACTATTATACTGTAAGCTGTGGATAAAGTAATTATAGCAGAGAGTCCCTGAAGACCTTAAAAGGTATTTCAAAGTTTCCCCAATGTGAGAAATGTTGCTCTATACTATATACTACTAAATAAAACTAGAAAACAAAGCTAGAGGTAGACTTTCAGTGTGGGAATGGACATTAGATCACCAGGTAGGTCATGTATGTGATGGATCTGTGAGTCCTTGTGTATACTGGGATGGTAGTAGGAGAGCTCAGCCTTGCTCTGTAAGCCAGTGGCCGAATGTAAACTACAAATTACAGACCGCTAAAAACACGGTGGATGGATAGGGGTGTTTACCTTGGATCCCCACAGTTCTGCGTGATAGTTGAGACCAAATGAATTCTCAAACATTTATCTCTCTTTATAGTCCCATAACCCTGCATGCCATGACTGCTGTTTGCTTTAAAATTCCTTAAATACCATTTTGTCAGTCAAAATGCTTTTTTTCTGTTCTTACACTTTGGCGCACTATGCAAGCATTGTTGATTAACAATCACAAGTGTCCTCACATCTACTTACAGTATATTGCAGAAAAAATAAGATGATGTGTCAGACCAGGTCTGCGTGCTGAATACTGAAAGTCTAAAAGCTGTGTACACACACTGGATAATTGTCACCCAAGACAAATGATTATGCTCATCTCAAGAAAATCTATCATCGGTATAGCAACCCTCTAAAGTTGTTCATCAATCCATCCTGGTGCATTGATGAATGACCAAGTGGGGTTGGCTGCTGTATTGCTGTAGAGAAGAGCACAGCAATGTACTCCCTGCTTCCCTCTCCATAAAACAGAATGGCACTGGGTGTACAGTGCTCCTTTGTTATCCTGTCACTGGAAAATATCACAAAAGATTATTTCTAGTGACAGAAATTGTACGTCTGTGCAGGGTTTTAACTCTGGTGTCTACAGGACTGCATATTCAGGATTCAAAACCCTGCACAAAAGCTGTAACCAGGCAGTAGAGGAGGACAATACACAAATGAAGAATGTTAACTAAATTTCTATGACTGCTTATCTTTTTCTGGCTTTAGTAAGTGTTATCCCTAAATAATGCAGTTGTCCAACATTTTGCCTTCACGCTTTATGAAAATAAGCTCCCTAACCCTCATTACATGGGTATGTGGTTTTAGTGTTATTGTTGTGACTTAGATGGTGCGATTCAGGCCCAGTACAGTACCTCAAACATTTGAATGGATTTGCATTTTGGTTTTATGGGTAACCAAGACACTTGACAGCTGCCCAGAGAAGATAAAATCATTATCACATTTCACTGTAACAGCTTCTCTCTTCTTCCCTTGAAGAAAAATAGTTACAGTTGGGTGTACATATGCAAGAATCTAATTTAATCCTAAATTACGAAAATATACATCTGCAAGGAGTTTGCAGGTTCTCCCTGTGTTTGTGTGGGTTTCATTACTCCGGTTTCCTTCCACATTCCAAAAACATGCAGTTAGGTTAATTGGCTTCCCCCAAAAGTTGGCCTTAGACTGTGACAATAACATATGACTATGGTAGGGACATTAGATTGTGAGCTCCTTTGAGGGACAGCTAGGGACATGACTATGAACTGTGTAAAATGCTCCATAATATGTCGGCGTTACATAAATACTGTGTAATATTAATAAAAATCTACACATATAATATTATTATTTACATGTATACATATAATATTATTACATTATTATTATATATTTATAGTGTTTTTTAGTCCTCTGTGGAGCCAACAGTGAAGGTGACACCGAGGTTGCAGCAATATTAGGTCCTAGACTTGTAATCTCCACTGGGCAGCTGCACATAGATAGGTTTGTGCCACAAGTGGAAAGTTTGCTGGTTATAGTAGAAGCTCACCACACTCCAAAAAGTTTAGTTCTGCTTTAACTATAGGGTTATGCTTTCTTATGCTGATGTTTGAAGACTATGAACCTCATTTTAAAAAGGTTATATTTACATTAATGTGCTTGATGTTTCCTCATATTTAGTAACAAGGACAGTTTGCTAAGGGATGTTTGTTCTAGCACCTAAAACATTAGCTAACTAGAGGTAGTTGGATAGTTCTGATTGGTGTTGCTTTTAACTCTGATTTGAACTATTCCAACCTCAGATCAGAAGTCAAAACTGAGAAATCCAAGTTCAATTCTGAGTTTTGGATATCCTACACATACACCTGGCATGAACAGGTATAGCATAGGCTCAGCCAGGCTACCTGATTGGCGTTGCCAGCAATATCTTTGACCTGTCAATGACAGCCTGTGTGGTGTTACTCATTATAAATGGCATCATAACACAACCTATTAATACATTACATTGCAATACAATGTACAGTGTATGCTAACTACTTATCTATCCAGTCACATGCCAGATTTGAAAATGCACTAAATAATTGGTGTACCCCTGGGAGATGCTTCTATGTCAGTTTGGGCTCACATTCAACCCAGAAAATGGTGCAGTCTGATGGAGCTGCAGACATTGATGCAGTACTGCATTGGAGTGAAAGCTTTGTATTTTAACAAATGCTGTGCTGCTATTTTTTAACTTTTTAACATAAATCTTATTTCTGTTTTTAAATACATAAAATACTTTTTTGGTTTCATTATTTTAAGAAATAAATGAAAACAAAGTAATTAACAAATAAATTATTTCAGGCACATCTCATTGCCTGCAAAATCTATCTTAAGAAATATGTTTTAAACGATATGGAATATTTTTTCATAAACTGAATTCATCCCTAATCTATAATTTATCTGTAATATGATTTATGCAAAGGGTGCATGTTTGAGATGTATATAGGATTGTTCAGAATCCACTATTTTATGATTGACCTACAGAATTAAGGGACAGGAAAAAGAATTGGCACGCACGATCCATGTAATGAGTTTTTACAGGTCTTTCTATTACAAGAGCTCGGCAGGTTATGAAAGGTCAGCGTTATATTGCTAATACCACCACACACTAGAACACGACAGGTGAATTCCTTTACATAGGCAATGAATAATTTACTAGAATTAAAAAAAACAGATGAAGGTATAGGCAGGGTGATTTAGGGAAGTGAAGTGTGGATGTTTTTAATAATTGGTTTATGACCTATCACTATACAATTACTAGATATAACTGGAAGTAGTGATATAGATATATATATATATATATATATATATTAGTGAAATGGAGCTCACACATAGATAATGTAGCTTTATTGCAGAATGGATAGTGCCTGTCCTCTCTGCAATAAAGGGCCTGCCTGGTCACAGAGGGCTTAGTTCTGCTTTAAGGCACTTTAAATAGTCAATGCATCCCAATAAAAATGTGTGTTGTGGTGCACCAAAATTTAAATACATTGTAGTACATTGCCAAAGGGCAAATAGAATTCCATGCAGCGTCTGGCTACTCCTACTCCCCATGGACTTCATTGCTGTTGGTGAGCCTTGAACTTTAATTAAAATTTGCTAAACTTTTTGCAAACTGAACCCAGCACACTTGCTCATCTCTTTTTGAAAGGTGGTATCAGCAAGACCAAATTTTATTTTGCAGAATAACTAAATATTTGCATATTGTTTCTCTCTGGATCTACTGATCTTTTTGACCTGTATTTTCACTGAGATGATCACTGTTTATGGGTGCTTGTGTTCCTATCCAGCCCAAAATGTGTGTGCACAGCGACACAAGTTTGGAAACCTGCATACCACATAGCTGTAGTGTAGTTAAAGGTTAGCTGTAAGGTTTGTACTTTTCACAGGAAGCAAGGTATTCATCTTTACCAATTACCTACCTTCACATTTTATTCCTAGCTCAGGCTTTTAAAATCATCCTTCAGCAGCTAACCATCTAAGGCAAACTCTGGCTTGCGGGCCCTCAATGTCCTTTTTTTGGCCCCCCAAAGAATTCCGAAAATGAACTACATCTGGCCCGCCCGTGCACGTTACCACCTTACATCATCATTTTCAATACATGCAATACATAGACATTATTCCTGTACACCCATCATGTGACATAAAGCCTAGGCAATGATCACATGGTGCCTGACTACCAGAAGCATTGTGATTGTTTTAATCCATTAGAGACTATATAGTGTAGTGAAGTAGATGAAGTAGAAAAATTCCTCAATTTTTTTCAATAAATGTCAAGTTTAGCCCCCGACTTGGTCGAAGTTTTTAATTTCCGCCCTCTGTGTATTTGAGTTTGACAACCCTGATCTAAGGCCATCTACAGACTTGTGCATACACAGCAGTTTACCTAAAGATGTAATGTAGATTCCTCCTTAAGCAAGGCCTAAAACCCTGTCTCATTTTTATCTACCGGTATATGGGATGCTCAGAAATAGAATAGAAGACTGTGCTCTCCTCATGCTCCTTTGTTACCTCTTTTACCAGAATTTAGTCCTTGTTGTAACCCTGTAAAGTCAATATGGTGGTCTAATAAAGTTTTTCTTAGGATTGGAAATAATGGGAGATAATTATTAGCTCTCTCCCACTGGAAAGACATCTAAGCTGGCATCCTCTTTCCCCCAATTTACCCCATCTAAAAACAGGCCAAAACAATTCTAGAGGTAATAGTTCCTTTACAATTCTTGGGGTAATACTTATGTCTGACCCCTTTCATTAATTGTTTTACATGACCCAATGGGAAACCAAGACTGGTACCTTCTGGAATGTAGCCTTACATATGTCCAAAATTTGTCCTAATTCAACATTAATTTCCTATTAATTAGGCCTAGTCATGCCTATGTTTTAAGGGAAGCCACACAGGCACATTTACATGCCTGGTGGATGTGCCCACAAGACAGAAGATTTTGGTTTGACTTTGTCTGAACATGTTCTATACCTGTAACTTCATTTCCCCCTATCCCCAACCATAACCCCAAATCTTACTGTACTTTATAAATAACCTTTTTAACCTATGCATCTCTAAATTCAAAGATATGACCTGACCTATTGGGCCAATACTCATCTAAACATCAATAATGATTCACAGCAGCTAAAATTCCTTGTCTTGTGACCCAGTCAGGTCAGACTGGGCTTGTGTATGTGAACAAACTAGGAAGTCAAATCCAGCTATTGGAACACAATACTTTTAGGATTTGTTTACTATGCATTTACATTGCTTTCTAATAGAGGCATTAAAGCAGACCAAACACAGCAGTACAGGACGTAGTGCATCCTTAAAAGCACAAGATGATGCAAAGTAAACACAACAAAGCTAACACTAATAAAATGTAATTAAAAATGTGGATTCTGCATTGCTTTTGAATTTATTTGCTTCTGAAACAAACACAAGGAAGCATAAATGACAAAATACAGATTCCTGTAGTTACCAGCGTCCAACCATAGACTGATAAATTTATTTTAGAACTAAAAAATACAAAACCATTATTAATAAAAAATATTTTATAATAATGTATGCAGTCTATGGGTGAGGGAGAACATTATGTTTTATTAAAGTTCTCCTAGGCTTGAGAAGTTAGATTATCATGGACGAACCTTGGTGATCCAGGATACCTGGAAAAGATTTCATAAAAAGTAATTTGCAATTAGATAGCAAATATTTTAAATCCTGAGCTAGCTCCCTTCCATGCATGTTCTTATATGATAGTTTATCTTCTCCAGTCTTCTTCTCCAGGTAAGTCTTCACAATGGGCCTGATTTATTAAAGCTCTCTAAGGCTGGAGAGGATACATTGTCATCAGTGACCAGCAAACTTAGAATGGTTCTGGTCCAGGATTGAAAACCTTTGCTAGAGAATAGCAAATGGCTTTAAATAAATCCATTCCTGGTTTGCTGGATCACCCAGCTTCACTGATGAAATTGTATCCTCTCCAGAATTGAAGAGCTTTCATAAATCAGGCAAATATCCTTATCATCATTACCTTTAATATTATTTGTTGTAAGCCATCTTCTTCCCATGCCGACCACACCTTCTGCAGCAATGTGACAGCTCTGAAAAAAGTGGAGTATGTACAGTCTCTTCAGTGTGAGAGGGAGTCTAGCCTAGTACTCAAGCCATTCAATACATCCCACAATATTTGATGGTTTTCTAGAATGTTCTAACAGCATGTTGCACAATTGTGACAATGTGAGAGTCCAAATTGTGTTTACATAGACTTGGATCACCCACAGCAATTTTCTCCTAAGAATGTTGAGTATTTTACAGCTAAGGAAGAATAGGGGGTGACAGTTTCAACATTCCCAACTCATCAGCTCCCTGGGGGAAAAAACAAACACAGCTTTCCACCTGTAGGAAATAACGTTCTCCTTGTCATGCAGATATTCCCTGGGGAGTAAGGAAAACACTTCCTGGCCTATTTCAGATACAGCTGCCTACTGTTTCCCTTGGTGGTGGTCGTGCTTTTCAGGTGCACAAACAGTTTATTAGAATGGGTAGAGTGTAAAAGTTTTCTGCCGAGTTTGACAGCTTTCAAACTTGTGTATTTTAGGCAGGAAGTGTCTGCGGCTTATGCTGATGTTTTGGTCAGCAAACAAACAGTAGCAATCAGTTCTCTTGGCGACTGTAGGGCTGCTAGGTAACCATGTGGTTACTAAAGGATCATAGAAGATAGGAGCACTTTTTATAACAGCTTTATTTTCAAAAGTTTTAGGAAATTGTTTTTTGTTGTTTTCGATAGAGCATGGAAGTTCCATTATCTTTGCAAACTTTTTGTTTATGTGCCTCTACGATGGCAAAACCATCATAAAGTGTAGGGGATCTCAGCATGCAATTTAAAGTGTATAAATAGCTAAAACATTTCTTTTTAGTTTCAGAAACAGTAAGGAAGGGTTAAAATTATTTTATGTTGTCTTATGATTTTCTTTTTTCCTACCTGGAAATAATGCAGAAAGTGAAATTAAGTCTCTGGAAAGTGACCTAAGTTCTCATCTTACCAAATGTCCTCATTGGGATATTTACCCCTCACCTCATTCTGGTGTCACTTTCAAAATTCAGGATTTGCTGTCACTTTTTGTCTGAGTGTTAATGATCATCAGGAAAACCAAAAAGAGATTGTACCCAATGAGATCAGAGACTGAAATAAAAGCTTGACAAGGTTTCGAACCTTATTCCACTCTATCCAAAACTATGCCTGGTTATAAAAATATTTTAACAGCTTATTCTAAATTAAAGTAATCATTGTAATTCACAATAGAAGAAAGGAGAGAAAGAAAGAGCTTAAACCATAAAATGTGTAAATTAAAATAGAACCTTATTCCAACCTACAACAACACCACCTGTGTTTGTTTATTAGCCTATTCATATTATTATATATATATATCTATATATATATAGATATATATATATATATATCAAATACTTGTACCCAGCATCCATTGAAATGTAATTACCTGTGCCACTTTGATGTGATCTTTTCTTTGACAATCATCACCTTCAGGTCTGTTCCCTCTATGCATAAATTTTCCGATCGCCATTCCAATGGATTATCTGTTTATTCCAGTGGTAGGTTTATATTTCACTGGCAGGAGTGTGGTATGGACTTTCCATGGAATTAATTGAAATTGCTGTCTACACAAGAAATGGAAGCTGTACAATGTTTAGTTCTGCTTTAAAATCTTTAATGCTTTCCTAACTGTATTTTTTATAATGTTGCCATAGAGTATTAGACACAATTAAAAAGATATATAGATCAACAAATCAATCATTTACTAACAAATGAGAAATAAAGTTTTTCTGTTAATTTTTTACCAATACAAAAACTCATCTGTGGGGGAGTTAAACATCTGCACACCCAGGCTAATCTTCAGAAGAAAGCTTTGTGGAGAGGTAGTGGTTTATGGCACATTAGGATACAAAGATTTCTACATACTGCCTGATTTGAAGATGTTCAATTTATCTTCCTTGAAAGAAGCCTGCTGGAAATGGGCCATAACCTACATTAACACATGGTTTCCTGTGACTTTATATTTGTACTGTGTCAGTCATGGTAATAATGGATTATGAGATCACTACCATCACTGAGCTTTTTTTATGTTTAAAAATAGAAGAGGACATAATTGCCTATAAATTAAATCCTAATTACCCCACTAAAGTATAAACAGACAGTTTATATCTGTTATTGCTTGCTTTCTATCTTTCACTGTCTTCTGCAATCCTTCTCTCTCCTAGTTCCTTTTCCTTCTGTACTGCTTTCTTCTACCTCTCTACTTCTTCAGTCTCTTTATTGGTTTTCCTCTCTCTTCTGAATTCTATCTCTCTTTTTCTAAATCTAAAGCTACGTACACACTTCCAATTATTATCGTTGGTAAACGAACGACGAACGATCCTGCACGATATCTGCGAACGATCGTATAGCACCGATCCTGTAAATACAGATAACGACACGATCGTTCACAGATATTGTACACACGATAGATACGATTGTTTGAACGATACAGGAAGTGACGTGCACCACAGGAAGTGAGCGAACGTTCGTTCACCGCGCATGCTCAGACCATGGACGATCAATGAACGACCGTACACACGATAGATGGTCAACGATCGTCGTCCAATCCGATCCACCGGTCCGGTCGTTCATTTCCAACGACTATCCTCGTTCGTCGGCGTCGTTGGTTACTTTTTTTACGAACTATTTTTGCCCAATCGATCGTTGGTCGTTCGTTCGTAGTTCATTTCCAACGATAAAAATTGGAAGTGTGTACGCAGCTTAAGTCTTCTCTTTATTGTACTTTACTTTTGCTTTCTTCTTCGCCCACTAGCCCTTTCTGCACTAGCTCTCTTGCCTCTTGTTTTTCCCTACCATCTTTTGTTCCTGTATTTATTTATTCTTTGTCATTCTCTCCCTCTCTCTTTCAATCCCTGCCTCTTTTTCTTGTATTTTCTCACTTCCAACTTCTCTCTCCCTGTCTCCTCTCTCCTGTACATTATGTTCTTTCTTCTCTCCTCCTCTCCTGTTTTCTCTCTGTTTGTTCTCAATATTTCCCCTTTTCATCTGCATTTTTTCTTTTTTCAAAATTATTTTTTCTAACTGCCTTTTTTCCCAGTTCTGTTATCTCCCTCCCCGTGCCCTCCCTTCTGCAAATTATTATCTTTATTCTCTACACCTCTTTTCCTTCTCCTTCTCCATTCCTCCTCTAGGGAATTCATACCAATGGGCTTTACTAGAATAGTATTTTTGTATTGGTCTGTAAAATTTCCAACATAAAATTAGGTTTTAGAGAAAAAGTTCTGTATGTACATTTTGATTTTCCCTATTTTGTAATTAAACTGGTAATTTCTTTTTTTATTTAGGAATATATCCAGCATCGGAAAGTTATCTGACTTTAGGATCAGTAGGAATTTGCTCCCAAAAAAAAGTACATGAATCATAACTTATAATTTTTTTCTTTGCATTGCATCAGATAGGGGGTATGGTATCAGCAAACATTCAATCACAGTTGGCCAATAAACAAGCAATCTAAGCAACGATCTCCTAACAAACATTTACGTTTGCTTTGGGGAAACTTACACATTTAAGCCGTTAAGGGGTGAGAACATAGAAACAATAGCATCTGGCTGGGAGATTTATCTTAGCTAACAAATTAGACCCAGCCAGGGACCATCAGGGGAGACCTTACAATGTCCCCTGTTCTAGCCATAAAAGGTTGGTTTGGATGGAAGCATTAGAGATATTGAGATGTTAACCATGCAAGTTACAATATGTTACAATATGATTGTACAATCTTTTTAGAACTGCAAACAACTGTAATGGCTGATTGGATACAAACCAAATAGATTCATTTGGTAAGACCTCACACAACATAGTTGTGCTCTGTAGAAAACAGGTTCTCTTTTATGGTGGTTCCACATACATCACATACTTACCTTCCCTTTACTCCCCCACATTCCCAGTCTAACTTTGTGGGTAAAGTACAAAGTGTTTGGTATGGGTAGCATATGACTAATACCATATGACTGTCTGGTGATTGATCTTCGGATAATACATTGTTTTGAGAGAGTTTTGAGAACACCAGGAGGGTATGTGCAGCTGGTGGGTCTGCCATGATAATGCACCTCTTGCTGTATCTCAGCATTGTAAAATATGTAACAATACAAACATTGCTCTTTTTTTAAAGATCCAGCCCTCCCAAAAAAGCAAATCTAAAAGCCCAAAATACATAGATATGGTTTGAAAAAACTTCCTATATTATATTTTGTATTATTATATTATAATGTGTGTGACACTTTTCATTATACATAACTGCCATTTTTAAATAAAGTATTAAAGAATCTGAAGCCAGAAGGGATAATAAAATTATCCCTTTCTTTAATAAAATTAAAAAGAAACACATACAAAAAAATGGAGAAAAAAGGCCCTGACAAAGTTATGTGACTGGTTCTTCTCCAAGCATGGAGTTCTCACTGCTACAATGTGAAGCTGAGGACACCCCATGCTCTACACTATGGCTTGGATTTTATAATTGGGCCAAGCTGTAGTATAATTCTGCACAGTTTGGATAGCATTATTCCCAACCTGTTATAAATGGGTCAAAAGGTACACCAATATCTCATGCACACCACTTTATACATGTAGAGTGCTAGGTATAACTTTACCAAAACACTTCATAAATCCTTAGATTCTACAACAGGCATGCTCAGTGATATAGACACTGCAAAAAATAGGGACCTACCCTTAATAAATTGGTTTGACAAAATACCTACAATAATATGCTGAAAAGATTTATGCACTGTGGGAGTCCATTCCTTTATAAATAACCTTTGATTATTTTCAGTAGATGATGACTTGCTAAGGTGTCTAGGCCACATAAGCTGACAGAGGAAACTAAAGTCATATTAGGTGAAAACCGTTCATTTTGTGCCCTTTAAAACATGCCCCCACTTTGGCTAATCGTTATCTCTATCCCTCTTCCAAGAACCCTAACTATTCATGCCTGGTGGAAGCCAAAAACTTCCCTGACAGGTTCTCTTGATCCTGTTTTATGTATGCTGGAGCTCCATTATTTCGGTGTCCTGAGGACACCCTAAAAATCAACTTGTAGATCAATGTCAGAAAATGTGTATAGTGGCCCTTTTTGGCAATGTCTGTCGATATATACATTTGTCACCTATGCACCGACTTTTTTTTTTTTTATACCAACTGATGTAAAATTCTCCAACTTTCCTGGTTGACTTTTTAAAAACATTCTTCCACAAAATGATTTCATCCCTTCACACTATATGTACACCAGTTGCATGTAACAATTTTTTTTTACTTTGTTTCTGGTGACTATGAAATACAAACCTCTGTATCATCAAATAATAAAAGTAAATCTACAGATACAATATTACAACCTCAAGTATCTAAAGGCAGAATTACCCGAGACTACCAAGAGGGGGAGCTCTCCTCCCAGGAATTCCCACTCACCTGTATACTACACACATAGGTCTAGCTATGACCCTACTACACCTTCCCCACCAAAACCATATTAACCTGTTATAAACCACACTCACTATCATACTGTAATATTCCATAATAATACAAAATGGACACATTATTAAAACAAAACATAACAGTTAATAAAATAATATTTATCTACAATAATAATAAACAGGATGGCATTCTGATTAGAATATTTAGTCTACAACATTCACAGTGCACTGAAAAGAATGTCATTTAGGTGAATGATGTGTCCCTTATAATTTTATTTTTATAGTGTGTATAATGATCTAATGAGCTATTATTTGTTTTTGGCTTTTTGTTCTGTGTCCTACATACAAGTGCAGTGTGTGTTCCTATGTAATATGTGTGTGCTTGGCTATAAATAGGGAGGCACAAATATTTAGATATAATCCCTTCCATCTATATGCCTTGCTTTGTGTACATGCTCCAGGATTGTACAAACTAAAGCCAGAGCTTCATTCTGTCTCAGAATACTCTTGTTTTCCTAAGGCCCAATTTATTGACCATCCCTGAGACGATCTGCTAAATCTGCGATGATCAAACACGTTAAATAAACTTTACTTTGTTTAATATCTCAAACAGCAAACGTGTCCCCTAGAATAAATATATGTTGCAGCAGTGTAGACAGTGGAGAGGACTAAAAGCAGCAAGTGGAAGCAGAGAGAGCCCCAAACTCATGACAAATGTCACTTGTTAGGTTTTATTTTATATCAAGATGGATTTCTTACATTGACACCAGGACCATCCATTCTGCCTGGGTCCTTCCAGCTCCATCAATTAATGATTGTATATAGAAAACACATCGGGATCTGACACCATTAGGATACATTAAGATGGGACTTTTCAATGCCACCTTCTGCCAGGTAAATCGGGAACAATTGTGATGCTGTATTTTATAATCTGGCCTTTTTTTATTGTAATTATATTTAACTTCCGAAACTTGTAAATTCCATTTATAAATTAAAATTTTTAAATTATATTTTATTTGTGTGTATTATACTCTATAAATCTGTAATGCATTCTCTAAAAAAAAAATTAATATGTATATAAAAGTGTTTTATAAAGATGCGCAATTTGTACGCATATAATGTATGCTGTGTATGTATATACATACACAGCATACAATATATATATATATATATATATATATATATATATATATATATATTACATTATGTGTATTGCAAAGAATTATAATAAAGTTTGAATGGTGCGCCTTGGTGCTTTCTAGGATAAGCATAGCTTAATAACTATAAATATACTAAAATGATATAATAATACTGGAACACACACATGTATACAGCAATCATCGTTGAAATGTTTTGTTATTCCTAAACATAGCAAAATAATTGTAATAATAATAATAGTTATAATATATATGTGTGTATATATATATATATATATATATTTAAATAAAAAACTAAAAAATATGTATAAATGTATGTGCGTCTTTGTGTGTATATCTGACAATATGTAGATGCATATTCTAATTATTTATATATATATATAAATATATATATTATTTTTTTTATATATATAAATACATATGTATGTGCGTGCATGTATGTATATTTGTAAAGCAGTCCTATACTTCTTTAATTTGAGTTTCCATATCACATGATTTTCTTGTTTAAAATGTATCATCCAACATCAAATTATGATTTCATGTTAATAAATAGGTAAAAAAAAAGTGTATAACCTTTAGTATATCTATTACACACTTTTAAAAATAAGCACACACAATGTTCATGATTTTAAATAATCAATTCTACAATGGCCACAAAACTATATAAAAAAATATGAATTCATTCTCCAAGACTATTGTTTCTTTGTATCACATTGTGGTTAGCCAGCAGTACACACAGTTCTTTGCCTCTCTAAATCATTGTCATATTTATGTAATGAGTACACATCAGTCTTGAACTTTAAAAGCTAAAAAAGCTTTTACTTTTCTTCTCCCTTATTGCACATTGTAGCCATGTAGAAAGAAGATCAGGAGACGGTGTAGCCATGGCATAGGGTGCCGCATTATCGTCTCCCTTCTCTTTAGACTGAACAATCAGATTAAAGCTTAATGAATCTATTCAAATTGCGCTTCTTTGGATCGCAAGGCAGGTGTACAATGGGGGGCCAAGGAAGACTCTCACGCCTAGGTGTGAGCTGATTATTCAAATGGGCTGGTGAGGACTTGGGGATTGGAGGCTCGTCTCAAGCTGGATGCTATATCACCCACCAAGCTTCTCTAACGTCACCACAACAACTTATCATCATCATCATCAGTGAGTGTTAGAAGCCATTGTCAGGAGAGCCTGCACTGTGCCCATTCACCCAGGAGTCCCATTGCCCAACAGCAGCAGAAAGAGAAGAAATAGCTTGTGAGATCTCTACCCCTCCTAGCGCAGAGAGGGAGTGCTGGAGAGGGAGGGTTCCTCTCTCTCTTTCTCTTTCTTTGCTCTCTCTCTCTTTTTGTTGCTATCACTGGTTGTTGCTTGTGGCTGTTAAATTTTAAACTGCCATGCACTCTGCTTCCAGTATGCTAGGAGCTGTGAAAATGGAAGGACACGAACATTCAGACTGGAGCAGCTACTACACCGAACCAGAGGTAAGAAAACGCTCTTTCTACTTAATGTCATCTTTGCCTCATTCTGCCTCTTTATAGCACACTGTTAGCCTTGGGATAATATTAACTTTGTGATCAAATATTGACTTGTGGCGCCTCCAAATCCTCTTCGATGACTGAGCCACACACTATCCCAACAAGCCTGTGTTTGGCATGGGGTGGGGGGGAGATGGCTGTGGATGAGACAAGGAAAAAAAAAAGTTTCTTTTCTAAATATAACAACTCATCAGACTTCCATGGACTGGAGAATTAGGGACATTTTCATCTGATTTTAGGAACTGTCACTCCAACAACACTGGTGGTGGCATTGCTTGCTTGCCTTCTTTCACCAGATGCCTACTTGGGCTCTGGCATGGGAAAGGTGTCTCAGCCCTCTACTATAGTTTATTGCTGTGATATCAACACAAACTGTAGTAGTGGGTCACAAAACAGTGACGCATAAGAAACAAAGAAGTAAGTCAATATTTATAACAATCTATTTCCCAGTGCTTATAAATTGACAATTGTTTGCCAGTTAGATATTAGGTAGGAGGGGTTGGACTCCAAATAGCTAATGGCAAACTTTAGTCTCGGTGCTATGGGGCAATCTGAATTACAGAGAGGGAATAAGACACCTATTTACTTACATATTGTTGGATAAAAATAGTCATAAATAAATAAATATATATATATATATATATATATATATATATATATATATATATATATATATATATATATTTAATTTAGTATATATTATACTATATCATCTATATATTTATATGAAGATTTACTATTTTTACCTAATACTATGTAAGTAAATAGGTGTCTTTGCACTGTTATTCCCTCTAAATTTGAGTCTGAACTTAATATATATAGTATATTATACATATATAGGATCAAGTCCTGGACTTTCACATTGCTTTTTTGATTTTTATGATCATTTTGCATTTATAAATAAAATCATATATATTTTATAATTACAGTACAGCTTCATTATATTAATTATACTCTTTTCATTTCCCAGGCTTACTCCTCAGTAGGCAACATGAACGCTGGGCTGAGTATGAACACCATGAACACATATATGAGCATGTCTGCTATGAGCACCACAGCTAACATGACAGCAAGCTCCATGAACATGTCCTATGTCAACACCGGAATGAGCCCTTCTTTAACTGGCATGTCCCCGGGCACTGGAGCCATGGCTGGTATGGGTTCAGGTGTAGCCAGCATGGCCACCCACCTAAGCCCAAGCATGAGCCCAATGAGCGCCCAGGCTACATCCATGAACGCCCTGGCACCATACACCAACATCAATTCCATGAGCCCTATCTATGGACAGTCCAACATCAACCGATCCAGGGATCCTAAGACTTACAGAAGGAGTTACACCCATGCCAAGCCACCCTACTCATACATCTCCCTTATCACCATGGCTATCCAACAATCTCCTAATAAAATGCTGACCTTGAGTGAGATCTACCAATGGATCATGGACTTGTTCCCTTTCTATAGGCAGAACCAACAGCGTTGGCAGAACTCCATCCGCCATTCCTTGTCCTTCAATGACTGTTTTCTTAAAGTGCCCAGATCCCCAGACAAGCCAGGCAAGGGCTCTTTTTGGACTCTGCACCCAGACTCTGGGAACATGTTTGAGAATGGATGCTACCTAAGGCGTCAGAAACGTTTCAAGTGCGACAAGAAGCATAGCCCAAGAGATGGAAGTGGCAAGAAGCTTTCTGAAGGGTCTAGTGTGGGTTCTGCAGCTAATAGTAGCTCAGAAAGCTCTGGGGGCAACGAATCCCCCCACTCCAGTTCCTCACCATGCCATGAGCAGAAGAGGGCTTTGGTGGATCTGAAATCCAACCAAGGATTGAGCCCTGACCACAATGCCTCTCCTGTGTCCCAAGCTCAGCACTTGCTGTCACAACACCATTCAGTGTTGTCCCATGATGCCCAGTCCCACCTTAAACCAGAACACCATTATTCCTTCAACCACCCTTTCTCCATCAATAACCTCATGTCCTCTGAACAGCAACACCACCATCACCATCATCACCACAGCCACCACCACCATAAAATGGACTTAAAAGCCTATGAACAGGTTATGCATTATTCTGGCTATGGTTCCCCCATGGCAGGCAGCCTAGCCATGAGCACAGTAACGAACAAAGCTGCATTAGAGTCCTCGCCTATTTCAAGTGACACTTCTTACTATCAAGGTGTGTATTCCAGACCAATCATGAACTCTTCCTAATTCTAGACAACCTAAAGGACTTTTATTGACTGTATACATTTATGTAGTCTGTGTTTAACCCCTTCTTCTCCCCAAACTTGAGGTGTACAGTTTTTTCTTCCCCTTAGCTGTCAACTATCTTCCACTCTGTTTCAATATTTTTTGTGTTTTATTATGTTGCAGGGAATTTTTTTTGTGAAAGTGCTGGATCCTTTTTAATTTTGTGTGAAACTTGTTGTTTCTACCGAGGACCAAAAGTATGTCATATACATGGTGTATAAAAAAGATGCGAAAATATTGTAATTGACAAAAAAAGTTTAATGTTTTTTTTTAAAGTAAAATGTTTGAAAAAGGCTTAATTTATGGTTCTGTATACTTTATTTATGACTATGTATTCTGGCCTGTCCCAGCCGGAGTTTAACAATCTCTATTAAAATTGTATTGCCATTTACTTTTGGATCATTTATTTTTTTTATTTCTGACATATGATCAGGGGATTCAATAGCCAAAATATTAAATATTCAAAGGGAGAGGTTTCTAATGTGATTTCGCAGGATTAAAGGGTTTATCCACTAGAAGTACAGATCGTTCACATAGAGAAATCAATGTTCATTGCGCATAGTAAATTGGATAATTTGTGTTCCAGTTTGATGTCCAATTATAGGCAAGATAAAATATTATTTTTTTCTTACAAATTTTATTACACATACCTGAAAAGAATACAGACATTAATTTACTAAGCTCAATAAATCTTTACTTTGCGCCCTGGACAGTCTTGGAAGAGCAAATGAAGCTCATTGAAATCTTGCTAAAAGCTCAGGAATTCCTCCTCTACTTTTCACAGATCTGTGATATTTCAACTACTCTGGATCAAATAGTGAATCCTATGTTTTCCTGTATGGGTTGAAGAAACCTAATCTAACCAGGGCAATGTTGGGGGTGTAGAGGGTCCTGCACCTGCACACTCACCTGACCGGTTGGAGGTCACAATCCAGGCAGCTGTGGAGTCATCAGTCTTGTAGGCGCCAGGTTAAAAAGCAGAACTTTCTGGTGTATGAGAACCCATTCCCAGAATTGACAAACAAAAGGTATTTGACTGCAACTGAGCAAAACAATCTGCAACAGCTACCAGGCAGCATAAAAAGGTCAGGGCAGCACGGGTGCACTATTAATAAAAGGAATATAATTACACCGGTTTACTTCTTGCAGCACTTTATGACAATTCATTGACTTTTTTGTGCGTTTTTATAGCTCCGACAAAAGATCGATTTCTATGTATTACAGGACTGCTCATTTTTACAGCCCGTTCACTTGTCATAATTTGCTAAATATACTAAGGAGTTTAAAAATTTTGATGTAAAATGTAATATCAAATCGTTTAGCATAAACAATAGTTTTAAACGTTTTCACATCTTCAAAGTTACAATTTAGTTTTCCAAAATAATGATAAATAAATTGTAAGTCTAATTGCAATCTATTTTGTCTGCTACATTTATTCTAACATAGGTTATAGTATAAGTATAGTTATATTCTAAAAATAATTTGATACAATATTTAAAGTCAGTGAAAATGTAACAATTATCTCTGTTGAAAATATGTAACTCTTCACCCCCCCCCCCCCTTTCCTTCTTCTTTCCCCCACAATGTGTGCCTATGCAGTTAGCTCCGCTTTAATCTTTATTCGTCAATTCTTTTATATAGAGGTTTATTTTTTTTTTAATAATATTTGCCAATTACCTGCTAGCCACTGTGTAATTGTATTCACAACCTATAAATCAATTCACATTGCTGGTCCAAATTTTTGAACTAGTGTAACCGTTTCATTTAGGTTTCCTTCAGCAGCCCACTCTAATAATTTAAATATAATAATTCATATATGTGTGAATGTAATCCAAACATCTAAACAGGAAATGTAAATGGTAAATCTAAATTCACGAAATACAAAGTTATAGGTTCAAGGATTGTTATATTTATACTACACTCTGATTGTAACATAAAACAACATATATATATATATATATATATATATATAAATATATATATATATATATATAGATAGATATAAATACAGAGAGAGAGAGAGAGAGAGAGATAAATGCAATACTTTTTAAAACATGTACACAACTATAATGTACTCGTTTTTTTAGGTATTGGCCTCTCTGTATTTTAATGTATAAAAAACTTCTGTGTGTTTGTGTGTATATATATATAAAGAGAAAGAGAGAGAGAAGTACAGAGAAAGTGAGAGAGAGGGAGATGCTTTTTATACATTAAAAATACAATTTCACTGCAATAAAACAGAATTATAATTGTATTGTATGTGTATATATTATATATATATATACACACGGATTTTACATGCCAATTTGTATCTTAGATACATTTGTTGTATATAGCGTTTGCAATATATTATTACTATATATATAAAATATATATATATATATATATATATATATATATATATATATATAGTGCCCTCTCTTTCAAAATTTTCACTTCCTCTCTTTCTAGATATGATTTTATAGTATACGAGTTTATCTAGTAATGTTTAATAGTTTCTCTGGCTATTTTGGTCTTTAAGAATAGTGCAGTAGTTGCACTCTTTTCTTTTCTCACCTATCTATCTGTCTATCAATATATATATATATATATATATATATATATATATATAGATCATCCCAATTGCTGCACTATTAGATATAAAACTGAGTAATATATGACATTCCCCTCTCTTCTTTGCCCCATCCTTCACTTCTAGCAGTAATCCTGTAGTTTGTATCTGCTGGTTCCAGTTTTTCTGATGCAGATAGACTGTGACTGCAATGTAAAAACAATGCTAATTACAGGAGAATGTAGGAAGAAGTGACAAGCAGAAATATGAATGACAGCCCTGGCTGGTGTTTTTCCCACGAGCTCTGGGCTGTGATAGATCGCAGCAAGGAAATAAGAACATTTAAATCCAGCTTAGGAATCCACATTGTTCATCAGGACTGAGCACAGAGCAGTGGCCGGGCTGCAGGGACACACACGTTGAGAAGTCAGCATGAAATGTGTTTCATTAGCACATAAAAGCCTCCTGTGGAGAAGAAGAATGGGCCTAGGAATGGGCCTGATTTGAGAACAATGCTCTTTGAATGTGATGCTATAACCTGCTATGTTCCTATCACTTGTCTATTGTCTAACTGGTCGTTTTAAACTACTTAGCGTCTCTCACTCCACTGATCCTGGCAGATAACATGTAGTTCTGTTCCCCCCAAAGACACAGAAAAGGATGTCAGTGCCATGTCAGCCTTGTAACACTCAGTCACCCCTGTGGCTTTCTCCTTGCTCCTCTGCAGACTGCCACCCAGGCTCCTGCTGTTATGTAGAGATCCAGGGTGGTGGAGGGGCTCCTATAACTTCTACATGTATTTTCCAAGCTCTTGCTGGTTTAAGCATCTGTGATCTGTGAGTAAACAGTGACAGTAAACAAAAAATTCCAGATCCAAATTCCAGGAGGGTAAACTTTCAAGCAACACGTCACACTAGCAAATTTACACAGATATAGTTTTTTTTTCTTTTGCAGCAGTTTTTTTTCTCTTCTTGACTCATTAGGTTTAAGTGAGTTTTATAAAGCTGATCAATATCTTGGTAAAATATTCATCTTTTTTTCTGAAGTAGTAGGAATCTTTGCTTTGTGCTAAAGTCAACAGAGGCAGCTAGAGCTCAAATAAAGGCAGACAGCAGAGCTGCTGGCAGCTGAAGGTCTGTTCTTGTGGACTTGTCACCATCGACCAGCCAGAGGCAGGTAGGGGGGATTTTCTTGGCATTCAGGACCCTGGCTGCTTGTGATTGCCATCCCAGATCCAGACCATGCACAGGACAGGGTGATGTCCTCTCTGACCAGACAAGAACCTTCTCCAGATATCTAGTTGTCAACAGGTAAAGGGATCCACAATAAAGACAGATGGAAGTTTTCCTTTTTCTTTGTAATATTGTTTATCGGATGTTGTTGGAGAACTACTGCTGTTGCTAAAAGTTTGCAATTATTTTATTATTTGTCTTTATTTTATTTTTTTATTACTGTTACAATTTGATTGTAGTAAAAATTGTAATCTGCGAGTGTTTCAAAAAGACAATGAGTTTTAGGTAACTATTCCCTTGAACTTGGTTGGTTTTTGAGCTGCACAAAGGCTGGGGTAAAAAAAAAACAAGTGTTCAAGCTCTGAAAATATGTATGGATTGATAAGAATTAGAGTACAAGAAAAGTCTGAACTTGTCCCTATCTACATAAATACTGTATGTTATATTGTAAAAAAACTGTATATTAAGTATTTAAAAACTGACTGTAAATATTTAGGAGGGATGTATGCACAGAATATAATTTTAATTATTTCATTTCATTGCAAAAAAAATAACATTGCCTTGATATTTAGGCTCATAGCATTGTTTATATCCTGCAATCAACTCCAATTTTGTTGTACAATATATGAATAATTAAATCTGACATTATTATGCACAAAAATAACTTTCCTGTTTCTTGCTATTAGTACATTATAGGCAATTCATAACACGCTTCATATTGTGTTAATAATCAAAAGTAAATCCCTGACCAGCTGACCAATTCTGCCAAAATGTTTTTTTAAAGATATCCACATTTCTAAAATACAGTAAAACAAATAATTAACACAATATGTTAGAGAATAGTATTAAGATACACATTCAATACATAATTATCATTTATATTCAAAATATACATTTACCTAAATACAAGTGTTTGTAATTTTTATTATTATTGTTATTTCTACATATCTTTCTTTATGTACACAGGTGTACATTATTAGAATTTATATTTAATATATTTTAAATGGTGTGTGATTGTGTATTTGACTAGGTAATATTAATATATATATATATATATATATAAAAGTATATTCATATATACCCTTTACCTTAAACATATACTCTACCCTATAAATATATGCCTGTGGTGTCCTCTTGCCGTGAATTTATAATTAAACATTGAATGATGTTTTTCCCATTGGAATTGTGCCTGCCCCATCCCCTGACTGCAGTGTGACAAGTTATATTTCCAGTACAAGATAGAATTTGTCCAGGACACACAGAAAGGCTAATCGTTTATAAATAATTAATACTTTCCCATTTCACTAGTAATGCGGGTCTTTGGATTTGTCAATTACTTGTCGTTAAATGAGTGTATGCCCACGTACTTCATTTCCAATCCTTTGATAGAGGAGTAACCCCAGTAGAGCCCACTCCAGACTGCCTGAGATGGCAATGGCCTTTTCATAAGTCAGGTTCAGACTGGGCGCTGTCTTAATGCAATTCTACTTGTGAAAGGCAGCCTGTGAGTGTGTGATGTGATCTTTAAAATGAACACTTTAAACTTCGGATCTGTTTCATTTCAGCTGCTTAATAACAGGAATTTCATTGCATTGTATTGACAAGATTTGTAAAATTTTATTTCAGTAAATTGCAATCAACCTTTACAATACACATAACATTATATGAGTATAGTAGAAACATAGTCTTTTGATTTTAGGTTAAAGAAAACAAGTACAAAATCTTACCATAACCTATCATATCTATAGAAAATAACTTTTATTATATTACCCTGATGGAATTGTGGGAAACTATCTTTATGACTTAAATGTGGGTAAAAGAAAAGTAACCCTAAAGGGAACCTGTCAGAATAGGAATATATAAGCAGCTAATATGTCCAGCTCTGATCCTTTCCTTGGCAGAGAATTGCGTTGTTTTATTTCTTAATACATAGTGGCAGATCTATTGGCAAATTTCCACCTGACCAACCAATCCGAACTACCAACTGGTAATCACGCACTCCCAAAACACACGTGTACAATATTCTATTCTTCTGATTGTTAGGGATGGGGATGGTGGTGAGCCACAGGATTATGCAAGCCAATGGGACCAATGGATGACACAATGCAACTGGTGTTCTTCCAGTTGAAAGTTACGAACTCTTCTGATCGCTCCACATCCAATTGAGAACCAAAAAATTGGTTGCTCACAATTAGTCTGCTTCTCAATTCACTTCACTTCAATCATTTATTCAGCTTGAAACAAAAGTGAACATTCAGCGGGTCTACTAGGCCTAGAAGAATAGAAAATGTCCATTGATGAAAAATAAGTTCCCCCTGAGCCTAATGTATAACGTGAAACTCTGTTTGGACACCCAAGCATGTGCAAGAGGAGATGTTTGCCTTGCACATGACTGGTTAATTGAAGCAAATGCAGTTTCACATTCTTTACTAAGTGAAAATTCTTTACTTTAGTCAGCTTTAGTGAGCTGAAGCAAGCATGCAGCCAGTAAAGTGCCATCTGCTTACTTGTTACAGGTCAGTGACTCCCAGAAGGCGATTGACTTAAAGAATGTACACACGAGTGTTCAGTCCAATAGTCCAATCATGTGCAGGCAAAACTGTTCTTTTTTTTTACCTGATTCACTAAGCTGCTTGCTAAGTGAACATTCCTTATGGTTTTAGCTCTTCAATCCTTATATTAGGCCCAGAACTGTCAAATATAGCCTTTAGCTGAAGACTGCAAGAAAAGGATAAAATTGTTGCCAGAATTAGTCTGGATCCTTTTTCCTTGTCTCAAGCAATATGTCAAATGGCTTTATGTACAGTAAAATAAATATTCCCCTTTCTATAGGAAAAATGGGAAGCTTGGTGAATAATTGTTTAAAGAGCTCTGCAACCAATACCAAGTATTGTTGATCATTTCTAATAACCTATTTGACACCAAGAACTTTCATGTATTGCTTTTCTGATCATTCAAGTAATTACTGGAATACATGAACCTGCCTGATAGAATTCGAAGTTTAAATTACATATTCAGAAAATTCTCCTGAAGTTTTTGTAAAAATTAGGAAAATGAAGAAAATTCGGGAGTAATAGAACAAGTAGATTTAAACACGTATAGCCAACTTTAGGCTGACAGATATGGCTTGATGTTTGAAAGTAATGTTATGGTCTGTTGTGATAATTGAACTGGTATTTGTTAATATCAAATCATTAACAAGCCTCTGCTAAAAAAAATTGTGACCACAGAGGTGATCATATCCTTTTCCTTACTGAAATGCATCCCAAAAGTCAATTGGGTTCAAGGGAACATGTACAAAGTGCCCAGATGCCGCAAAATAAAGATAGGCATGTTTCTCAATAGTCTTTTTCATCTTATTATTCTAGGTGGTCATTGGGTGCTCATATATGGAAGGGATTTTTTTATTTTAATAGCTTATTATTTTTGTGTAATCCGAATGTTTATAGATGTGAATATGACTTTCCCTGATACATTCTTTAATAAAGAATCATTTACTGCCATTAAAACCCATGGACCAGGAAGATTCTGCACCAGGGAATGTTTTAGTAAATGACAACTTCACAGTTTTATAAATAGACCCCAATATAAAGCAATGGTGCAAAAAGCAAAGTCTTAACTGTAAATTGTAGTTATGTATAGTAACCAATCAAATTCAATCTGGTATATGTATTTATTGGGAAAATGACCTTTAGGAAGTAATTACTATATTTCATGCACTTATTATTGAACAAGATTGCTGGTCGTTCTTTCAAAGTCATACAGAAAGCTACAGATAGCAGTGATGAGGCCAACTGATCTGCCATTACATTATTGGTAGGAATAAAGGTTTAAATGATTTCCTTTTGTTGATTTACCAAATGAGTTGAGAATCTTTACAGAAACCATTATTCACGAATATTTACGAATTCCTGTTTACTCTAAATACACTTTCAATATCATGCAACACGATTGGTCGGTTAAATTTGTGATGATTGACAACTCTTTTAGTAAATCAGCCTCATTGCATCTGAATGTTCAATCCTCACTTTTGGATTTACAGCTTAGATTCTGCCAATCCAACCAATAATTTATCAAATCAATGGAAACTCAAATTATAGAAAAGTATTCATCCCCTCCATATTGGAAAGAGTTTGTTAATATTCATTGTTCATTTTGTTTGGTTACCATGTTCATTATGTTCCTTGACTGACTTCATCATCTTTAAAAATGGTTGAGTTGTTGGGAAAAAAAAATCAACCCATGAATGGCCATTTTTAGGCCCGGTACAGACATCTGATGGGGGGAAGAAGATTGTAGGTGAAGTTATTCTTTCATGATAGTTTCCAGTGACAGATGAATGCGTGAGAGCTGTACACACGGTGTTGTTCTGTTCTATGGAGCGGAAAGGGCGAAAGACAAGAAAACAGCATCCTGTTATGCTCTCTTCCATTGCAGTGAACAGCGGTCATTCCCAACTGGTAGTTTATCAATCCCTTATTGCTGTTTGATGAATGACATCAGGGGGACCACTGTACACATGTTAGATTTTTACCAAAGATGAGCACCACTGTTCATCACAGACTGGAATCATCCAACATATTTACATAACTTTAGGGCCAATCTCAAAGTATTCTCTTTCAGCAGCCAACCAAGCTTCTAGGAAGATTTATTCAATATAATTAAGTATTTGATTTTAAAACCAGATCCTCAACATTTTGACTATGCTGTGTGTAGTGCTATTTAAAAAAAAAAGTGTACCTGTCACAAAACTCTCCACTGCATGTAATGAAATAATGGGTCATTAGTCCCAATGGGTTTTAATGAAATGGTTGCATTCCATGGTGCATTGGTATTACATACACCCCCTCCTATAGAATTTCATATGTCTGACATTGTATGCTGTATTAAAGCATTAGCGTCCATGTCACCGGCATTGCTTTTATACTGTATTGGGAACGTGTAATCCCCCAGATCACTTTCAAAGCCCCCTTTATGTCTTTAGAGCGGCCTTTAATTGATTATGCTAAAAATGTGATTTTTTTGTTATCCAAAGTAATACCTTCAAAAGCTGAAACTCATTTTGATTCATCTAATTCACAGAGGATTTGTGCATACAGATCATTTGCAGCTCCTTTACATCTGAGAAAAAGGGTTTTGGCCTTCGGGCTCCCTATATCCAAAAACTGGATTGCATTGGGCAAGGTTACTCTTATCAATCAAAGGCGAGAAGGCACTTCTCATTTGGAGGAAAGAAATCAGACAGATCTCTCACAAAAAAGGTTTAAAATGTCAGCTGAGCCAGAAATGCCTTTGGTTAAGTCTCAACTACATCACAGGCTGGAGCTATTTGGTTGTTATGGCAACAGGAGCAGCTATGGGCCGCACTATAGCTTGTTGATCCTTCTCACTTTTGTAACTTGCTTTAATTACATCTCTTTCCAGTCACTAAGTTTGCATATAACTGCAAGTAGGGAACTTGCTTGTAAAATTGGTTACGAATCAGGCGATTAATGATTCTCAGGTTATAGATTTCCTTTGCATCACATATTATAAACATTATATGTTATTATTTTTTTCAGTATGTGAAAAGGAAACATTCTCTGTCCACCTCCATCTTATTTTTCAGCTTAATTCCATCTCTGGCTTTGTTCTTTGACACCCAACACATCTTTAATATTAAAAGATTTTAAGTAGCTTAACTGATACAACTTAGTGATACTGGAATGTGATTGTTGAGAGTAGCAAATGGTATGTATGTGAGTCCAAGAACAAAAATTTAGTATATTGCATTTTATTCCTTTAATGTGGTGGCTGCGTCAGTTCTTTTTTTAGGTCTTTTTTATATAGTAGTGCTTCCAGTAAGTTTCTTTTTTACATTTCTTTATAACATAGGAAGGGATCTGTAGTCCAGAGAGAGAGAGAGTGATATGGGAAATGTTGATAATGGTGCAGCAGGCATTGAGAGAACAGCTTGGTAAATGTCTTGTAGAATCAACAGGTATTCTTTTTATTTTACTAAACAGGTGTAACAAGATGCATTGGATGGTAGACTAAAAGGAATCAAGTGAGATAAGTTAATTGTTAAGGTTTACATACACTTTTCTAAGCAGACAAAACAAAGGGCTCCCAGTAGTGGTGAACTTAGGCTAGGTACACACGTGCAATAATTATTGTTGAAAACAAACGATCAACAATTATTCCCGATTATTTTGTGCACACATCTTGTACATGCTGTAACAATACGATCATTCAAATAAAATTCACTAATAATGTACATACTAGATACGATCATTTGAATGATGAACGATGCAGGAAGTGACATGTACAGGAGAAAATGTATCACAGAATAATCCACGATCACTGAACGACCGTACACACAATAGATTATGAACGATCATCGCACAATCAGATCCGCCAGGATGGTTGCTCGTCTCCAGCGAGATTCATTATTCGTCAGCGTTATTGTGCACTTTTTTTGTTGACAATTATTGAACAATCTGTCTTGGATCATTCGTTTCCAACGACAATTATTGCAGGTGTGTACGCAGCCTTAGCCAACAGTGGACCCCTGTGCAGAACCGGTACCCCCCCATCAGTGCAGAACTAATTTCCCCCACACAAACTGACTTGAAGCCCCTGGGGGAACCCATGTTGGCTGTAGAATGTCTGGGGTACCTATGCAGGAGTGCTTCCTTATGTCTGGCCCTTGCACCCATTGGAGTACTTTAAAGAAGTATTATTCATTAGATTGCATTGGTGATCAATCATGATTGGAGTTCCAGTGGCTGTATTTGATACCTCCACTCAATTCATGATGGGGACCATGGTTATCACCCTAGATCACAAACATATCTTCATCTCCTTTACATTTTTTGGTGGGGAAATTAGTTGTATCCAGAAGGGAACTTCAAAGAAAGATAGCATTGTTAACTACATCAGTGTTCAGTTCAATGGTTTAAATGCAGTAAATGACAAAGACAAAGCAATTCTGGCATGATCAACAGGTATTTTCTGTACTTTTAAAAATGTTCTAACCTAAAACATAAAAATGAATGCAGTCACTACATCTAAGGACTGGTAAACTGCAAAATTATTCTATATATTTATATTCCTAGAATTATCTATACTTTAAAAATTTCACAGATTTTGTATACTTTTAAGCACCAATATTATATCATTTATTTTTTATTATGACAAGGATTTTATTGTGTATCTAAACAGATTTGCACATACATAAATTCTTTCACATTCACATTCCAGCATTACATTTTTTTTTCTATTGTCAGTAATTAAAAAAGGGAAAGTATTAGGGCACTCCGAACCATTTTTGCCAAGGTAGCCAGCCCAGTAAAATCCCCGCTGTGAAACTCTGTCTAGTTAAATGCTTACAAGGCTTGACGCAGTAAGTCTGGTATTACTTGGGATCTTCCCTACACACACCTGTTCCTGTGGTTTTAGCTCAGCGTGTTATGTAAGAGAAGACGGATAAGGAGAGAAGATTCTCCTGCTGAAATATAGGATTAGGAATATTCCCAAAGAATAGGAGATAAACCAGGGTAGTGTGAACTGTCCTCCCATGCAATAGGCTCAAGCAGAATTACAGCTTGTAAAATAGGTCTCCATCAGTATCCTGGGAGACAGAGCTACTTGGGTGTTCCAGCTTCCTAGCTCCACTGATAATTAGTCTTCCTACCAACTCTTAAAGACCCATCAACACGTGCACTTTTGTGCTTAACCTTTTCACTGCTGGACAGGGGACTTTATACCCCCCCTGCTGTTAAAGGGTGCACACATCTATGCAAATGAACCATCTCCAATTTAAAATGGAAGATTCTAATTGCTGATTCTGTGCATTGAAAGACTTTAACATAACTTCACTGATGCATGTGCATCAAAGTACATGCACAGGAATGTCAACAAAATGTATTTGTAGTAGGGCTTTTCAAAGTTGAATGTGTATGGCACACTGTGATTCAATCGGAGAGCATCACTATTGAAGGTCACTTAGTGTAGGGGGTTAACCAACAAGGGACAATGAGCAATGACAATCAGTACTGGTGTCCAAAGGTTTCTGCATGCTTAAAGGAAACCTGTCAAAGTCATATGGGATGCTGCGCCAGACTTTTTTTTAGGGGGCAGACTTCCAGGATTTTCCTAGGTCCTTGGTTTCATTAATTAGGTAAAATTTTGCCAGTGAAGAATTTTACATCCGTTGGTCTGAAATATTAAAAGGTTTGGAGGTTTTCACCTATAAAAAAAAAAGGTTTTTCTTGGTAGATGAAGTCCCCTGCATTTAGGAAATGAAGGCCTGGTAAACCTAGGAATGGGTCAAGTCAAGTAAGAATTAACATATATCTGCGCCCAAAGAAAAGACAGCCTGGGGGATCTTCTTCACCAACACTTCTCCAGGACTGAAATTTCAAAAACAATTTTAGTAGAAACAACACATTAATCTGCTTCATTTTCGGAGCTGCTAAACTGTATGCCGCTGTATATATATCTCGTTGTGTTGTCTTTTATTACTGCTCCGTGCTACCCAGTTATGATAAATGGAGCCATGTGCAGAGCCTGAACACACATGATAAAAATCCCTCTATCATAGTGTTTACTTGATTTGTTATCTGCTCCTGAATGGTACTAGGAGGACAATGAAAATGCAATCTTTTACCTTCATGTGTAATAGATATTTCACAAAAATATTTTATTTAGTACAATGGCAGCTTTGTGTCTTGCAAGGTTGTGCAATGCTCCACAGTTCTTAGAATGTAGTAGTTAGTAGTTATATTTTGGTGTCTGCAATTGAGGACTAAAACTGGAATTTGGAAATTTGCTTCTATTTCATTTACTCATGGATTACTCTTGGTAGACAGGTATACAATCACTATCCAACCTCCGAACAATTGTTTAACTACCATGTACATTTTCATAGCCTGAGGGTGAAATTAAATTTGGAGGAGGGAGAGAGGGAGGCAACTGCATTAAATCTACTCTGCCAACTTTATTTTAACCAGTACTGTGCTAGTACTGTGTTCTGGAAAGCATAAGAGGTTCTAGCATGAAGAATTTATCAAAGCTGTTTGAGCCCAGAACTGTTAAGTTTGTTTTAATTTAATCACCATGATTCTTATGAGAAGGAAATGTGGTTCCCCAACTCCATAATCCCCTAGTGCAACTGATGCATATGTGTCTGACTCCTCAAAACATCCCATTATCGTGTTGTGGATATTTTTTAACTTCAACATGTTATAAAAACTTGTTTCTCAATGTATTAAATATAACTTTATCAATTTAGCCATACCTGAAAATGTTGAATATGAAAATATTGATTGCATTGTAATAAACAATTGCATGTTTCCTACCTCTAGAATATATTTTTTGCATTTTCTTTTTCTAATATCTACAAAACAAATTAACAAAAACAAGATTACCTATCTTTCCCATGTCTAAGGCATACCTTCTATTTGCTCTCCTGCCACTATTTTAACCATTGAATCCCACAGCAAAAAACGTGTTTGTGGATTCCTGGTTGGTTCGGTAGTATTTACATAGAGTTAAGGAGCTTGACAGTATAGACAATTAGTTGTCTGGCTTTAAAAAAGGGAGACTATATACTAAATGGCCTAAGGTTTGTGGCCATATAGCAGAGGTTTGCCTTACGAAAAGTAATAGCGATCTAAAAAACCCAACATAGTGGATAACTAGCTGCTGGGAGAATTTGCTGCTACCCATAGACATGAGGATTGATGATCATCTTCTAACACATAGCACTATAAAGCTAACCTATATTTGCCAATGACTTAAATCTGCTCATAATATTGGCCTTAAACAGTGAGAGCTGCCCCAAGAGATATGCTTTAAGCAATTACAGGTTCCAGACTGGCCTGCATTTTTTTAAATGGGCCATGAAATGCAGACCATAATATGGAGTGGTCCTGTGAAGTATAATGGATAGCAATACTACCCCAATGGGGAGTGTAAATCTCCCTAATAATAAAAACAGTCAGCTAAAAAAAATCATTAATGGACATGATCATTCATGATGAGCAAGATGATCATTTGTGATCGTTGATGGAGATGATCATTTGTGATTGACGATAGAGATGATCATTACTGATAATTTCCGTCAACAATCTAGCAACACTGCAGGTGCTCTTATGTCGGTGCTTAGTGATGAACTGCAATTAAGGACTTTTGTAGTGCCACGCAGTGGGGTGCCTCCTACTAGTCCCCCCTTTGAGAAGAATGTATGTGAAAAGAATGGAACAAGCTGCTTGACAGTATCCGAGTAGCCAGTCGGCTAAGAACTCATTTGTTCATACTGTCAGCTCAAATGATCAATAGCAACTGCTTTAAGCGACATTTACTAAATGTCTGTACAAAGCTTTGAATACTCCCCAAGGCCAAATTAACACTGCACATTAAAATGACTTAATATATGTTTAATGCATGTTCTGTTTTATTAAACAGTAAAATAAAACCTTCTACATATATATAAATAAAACATTTTATACATATCTTCTGATCTGCTGCAGCCATTCTACTTAACAGAATAAGGGCCCTACTTTGTAATATATTATTGAATAAATGGAGCCACTTGATATCTTAAAACACCATGTGAAATCCACAAAGCACCTACAGTGACCTAACTTCATAATATTATTAGGACATAATTATTTACAGTTTTCTGATTTAAAGAATGGAGCAAAAAGCCATATGCTGTTGTTAATCGTTAAGAAAAATCTAATTGGTTTTAAATATATTTTTCCCTTGCCAAGGATTTCAGTTAAATCTCAAGTGGCATATTCCACAATTAAAAGCTTACTCCTGATAATGCAGGAAACTTAATTAACCTTGGCCTGTTTTTGTGTCTAATTTTACATGAGTGTTGATTAATTTAGATTTGCATTCACAATGACATCCTTTATTTAAGATCATAATTGCAATGACAAATTGCATGAGCATATGCTAAAGCCACAGTTCAAGATAGGTAAATAAACATTTATTTCATATCCTCCCTGACTACCGAGCCATGAAATAATCACATGCTAATACACCACATAACAATTACTGGACCTTTCTTTAGATTAATTAATTATTTCATTATTTATGTCATTAATTAAAAAAGTATTTGTTAGATGAATACTATATTCTGTGATACTTTTTTCCGGCTTGGTTTCACTGATGGAACAGAAAATGATATAGAAGTCCTTTTTTAAAAGGCAATGGAATTAAAAAAAAACACTGAAAGAAATTTGGTTGATATACTTGGGTGAAAAGAAAACTTTCAATTTGAAGGATGAGTTTGGTTGCCAAAGATTTCCTTTCCCCATAAACAATACCCCTCCCACCCCCATTGTTACGGTGGTACTTTTAAAATGTCCATATTTAAATGCCTTAAATATGTGCCTATATCTATTGTCCCGTGATTTGCTGGGTCCCATGTCTTCTCCTTTCCGTTTTGCAAAATAGCAGATCCTTACTTCAGATGTCCATGTCATTGCCTGGTGTTAAAAATGCCTTCCAATGGTTGTCCAAATGAGAAGACCTAGAGAGGGGTGTCAGCTAGACCAGTTGATAGTGGGCTTAGACCACTGGTCCCCCTTAGCAGAAGAGTCACCAGTGAGGGACATTTGATGGCAGAGCTATGTCGTTTGGTGTGTTAACCTTTGAGCTTTTCATTAGGACAGAACAGATTTTGTTGCCATAGATTTCCTTGTACGTCCTTTCACGGTGACAGCAGTTGCACCATTCAGGAAGTAAAGAAAGATTTGCAAGAAGCACACTGAGCTAAATGAACATTATTTTTACAAACACAACATTCACAGCCTCAAATCCAGTGAATCACACCTAAATAATATTAAAGCCAGGGAAAGCCAAGCAATTAACATTTTTAGAAGGTCAGCAATGGCAGCTCCTCCACAGGTTCCAGCACAGGTTTCTTTTAATTACACCCAATTTAATCCTCACCCATTTGTGTTCTGAAGTGCTTTACTGAAGCACTTCTGATGACATACGCACTGATGGTATTGTGTCCAAGGGTTGGTGTACACATGGGTGTTTGTGTTCTGCTGACATGTCTTTGTGAAGCATTTTTGAAGAATGTGGAATTCAGTTGGAAATCTGAATTGAATTTTGTGGAGCAGAATACACTTTTGCTTATTGTTGCTTTTATTATACACTCAGCCCATATTTGTTTGGACAAGTCAAAAGCTACCTAATTTGACCTGAAAATGATCTAAAATTGATCCCACACTGATCCTTGACATCTCACATACAAGACATACAAGCCATTTACTTGAAAGCATGCTTCTGTGTCTGTAAGACCATGAAAAATGCTTGTAATTGTCCTAATAGCCCAGCTAGAATGCTCTTACCCCCCAATTCTGCCACCAGCGACATGGTTCACTAACCAGGTCCAGCATACTTAATGAAAATACTAAGAAATGTGGAATTTACAGTGCACAAATTCTGCCTGCTGTTTGATTCAGACTATGGAGAAATGTAAAAATCACTTTCTGAAAATATCAGGTCAGATTCCCTTTACACAACCAATCCTATACTAGCAATGGATTAGCCTTTTGCTAGTGAAGGATATAAAGTCAGAGTCATGGCAATCACCCCTGCCACTGACCTGTTTGAAAAAGAAATTGCTTTGTTAAGTCTTTGCAAGTGGCCCTGTTAATTATATGTAAGTGAAACAAGTGCAGGATGGAATTTATATATCCATCCCATAGGCAATTAAACTTAATTAAATATTCTTGGCAGTAAAATTTAAGTTTACATTTCATAAAATAGGCTCAGTTGGCTGAGTGTGTATGCTTCATGTCTCTGCAAGAAGTGTACACCAGCTCATAAGAGGAAGGGGAGTGAGTCACAGGCTACCTTATAGCTGTTACAGCTGTGTAATATTGAATATTCTCTTTGAATATTTGTATATAGAAATGACACAATAGAATTTTGGGGGGATTTCTGAAAATTTGAATTTAAACATTTTGAAGCCCATATGACTTTACAAGCCAACTATGCATTCAAGCAATTACATTTTGCCATGTGTATGGTTCCTCTTTTTAATATGTCATCCAAGGCCATGCATTGAACAGTGAATATTTGTAACATGATGTAGCAATGCACAATTTGTAAGGGAGTCCAGTAATAGATTTACATGGTAACTGGTAAATGATTTACATAATACCTGTTTTACAGTAACAATATAATTACAACAAATAATTTAAAACTGTTTATACTTATCTTCTTGAAGGCCAGAGTCTTCTGTGTTTCTGATCTCCTCTTCTTCCAACTTGCTGTTGAATGTTGAATTTTTGAGTTCTGTGGTTCCTCCTGCAGTCCCATACACCCTGTAAGAGCCACCCTAGCCATTTGACAAGAGGAACCACAGAGTACAGCAGGTATTTTGCACATCAAGTGTTGGATACTGGAAGCAGCTGTAGATTAGCAGTGCAGTGGGGTTTCAAGCCACAGGCCACGAGAGTTGTATGACGAATACCATAAGGATTTATATTACTGAAACGTTTTCAATGAACTCATTCTACTGTTTCCCAGCTAGTAACCAATTATTAGTTTTACATAAAACTAAACTTGCAAAGTAAGCATTTTTGTGCTAGAAATATGCTTTCTTTGTCACTATACTTCACTATATTTTCACAGGGTTATTTATAATGAGGCCGTTAAATTGATAAGACAAGGTTAATTTTCTCTATATAACCCATCAACAATAAACACATTTTTTTTAATGAATATCAAAATCAAAACATGCTCCTTGGACTTGCCATGTAACTGGTTTTACCTGTCAAACTATTTATAGTTTGCAACCATAGTTGCCATTTAACTGTTTAAAATGCTTTGCTATGCATTAATGAGAAACAATTAACATATAGGATTGTTTTGGGCCCAGTTTGTAATATTTATATGAAAAACCATTTCTGGAAATGATTCAAGATACTTTCTGTGATGGAACTGCTTCTGTGCTTTAAAGATTTTTATGATCAGGGAAGAAGTTGGACCTGACATGTCCTATAAGTTTTTCAGAATTGGGGAATAAGTAATTTTTGCAAACTTGCTTAACATTATAAAAAAATTCAAAATATAATAAATGTGAACTTCTTCTACACACAACTGTAGCATGTCTTTCTGTGCGCTGCTCTCTTTACTATATATATATATATGCAAATATATATATATATAAATATATATATTTATATATATATGCTACTTGAATATAATGAGTAACTTTAAAAATTGTTAATGTCAAAAATACGTAAAATGTATAATTAATATAGTATTAACAAAAAAAATAAAAATAATGCTGCATAAATAAAAACTTGAGCAGGATACAAGGCATCCTTCCAGAATAAGTATTTGATTAGAAAGGCAAATGACTAATAGCCAAGTCTTTTTCTTACAGGATGTTGTACCAGGTGCAAACTTTAGCCAATGGCTTTCATGTTCACATACACTGACCTACTCATATTCAAACATGGGAAGTAACTGGGTAAAGTTCACACCTTGCTAACAAAGTTGTAAACTGCAAAAGTACACAGCATGGCTTGAGCAGTTATTTTCTTTTTGTTTTCAATGTCAATATGAAAATCAACTTTATTGAGCCCAGGAATTTTATATTGTTAGAGGCACTTGGCTGGAGTATTGAGACTTTATTAGTATTGTATTCTGAATAACAATATTCTCCTTTTTCTCAAAGCTGATGTTCATTTTCGAGTTAGCTGGAAAAAGTGAGAGGCAGGGGATTGAGTTTAGAACTCTACCTGACCTTACCTGAAGGACTCTGCAAACAAAAGTGACTCCATTACTCTTTTGCTTTTTTTTATTTTAGTGACTGCAGGGTGCTTTTACATTGAATCCACTCCCTGCTACTTAGCACTTAGCAGCACCATTTACCTTTTATTCCAGCCTTGCTTACAGTGCAAACATTACTTATGCTCTTTATATCCAGTTTTCAGACCAGTAAATGGGTTTTACATACATATTAGCTAGTCTGAGCAGGTGTGCCTTTATATATATATATATATATATATATATATATTTATATATTTATATATATTTTTTAATGTTATCATTGTCTTCTCCTTTCATCTTCTCTTCCTCATAACATGGGGGAAATTTGTTCTGTAGTCCACAGAAATAGCTGGGAACAATGTTAACTTATAAAACCTATATTAGCTAGCAAAGGCAGAGAGCACCAATTTCAAAACTAACATATTTCTATCAAGCCCTATCAATGTTCTGGTTAACGTAGTAGTATAATGCTAAATTTGCAATGGGCGTACCCAAGTAGAGAGAAATAGGCACACTTCATAACCAGTATTACATGTTTGACGACTCAGCACTGATAACTTAAATTTAAAATGTGTCGGTTTGCTCTCTAACATTATACTATGACTTCACTGTAAAGATCCTTTATTAACTAGAACATTCTCTGGTATCTCTGATAATTTTTGTCATAAAGCAAGAAAACAAATGTGATTTTTTTTTTAAGAGCACTAATGTCCCCCAAAACATCACCTATCTTCAACACTTGTCTATAAAGTGAACCTGTGCCTAGTCTATGTAGACTGGCACCCTCCCTAGCCATCAATACTTTCCTTCTCTGCATTCCAAGTATTAGGAGCATGTAATTTACTCCTTTTTCATATGTGACAACACAAATGGAGAAACTCTTCAGCCCTGTGTAAGCTCTACATTGAGACACCACCCCTCATATTGATAATTTGGACATTCACCTTTGCGTTGGCCTTATGGTGTCCTTGAATACAGGGATGCATGTGAACTTCTACCTATTCTCACATGATGCAGTGCTTGGCATCTGAGCAGCCACTATCAGGGTAATGAAGGTTATTGGTCATGTGTAAGATTCCAACAAAGGTTGATGCTGAGTTTGCACAGGAATTTTAACTCAATGGCTTTAGTGAACTTGGGGAGCATGGGGATGGTGGAGGAGAAAAGCAAATTCACTTCAAGTCACAGGCCATATATGTAAGTCAGGTGTAAGTCTACCTAAAAGTTCCTACGCCAGTTTCCCCTGTGATCAAAGTTATATTTATGCATTTTTCAAAAATGTTTATTTCAATGTAAATTCTGCAAATATTCAGAAAAAAAGTGAACTTTACACCTTTCACACC
This sequence comes from Pyxicephalus adspersus, assembly GCF_032062135.1. Lineage (NCBI taxonomy): Eukaryota > Metazoa > Chordata > Amphibia > Anura > Pyxicephalidae > Pyxicephalus > Pyxicephalus adspersus. The sequence goes on along the minus strand of NC_092861.1, from coordinate 122,055,304 downwards.
TCCATATATGTGATAAAAATAGCCAGTTTCAGTTGTATTCGGCTGGTATTCTATTAATCTTTACAAAATGACTACAAGTATTTCAGTTTATAGGGTTTGTCACCATATTAAGATTAAAAAGTATTAATTGCAACCTTATTTCTTTGTTGTTGGCTACTTCTAACCAGAAAGCAGTTGTGGCTGAAAATAAATAAAAAATTCCAACTGCATGGCCAGCATTTGAGCAAATGAGCATTTGAGATCAGTTCTATAAATTCAAACACCAAATGAAACTCTGCATAACAAAACTTGCATGAGCATTCTTCTCGCTCATAAACAAAAGTTGGGATCATCTGTTATAGCATATTGCCTTTTATCAAGCAGCTGCCATATAAAATGCTCTATTGACCCCTTTCAAAGATCTGTTTGTGAATAATTCACTATATACTGTACTTTATAAATCCCAGGATATCAGGCAATATCCTCAAAAGGAGCTGTATAATGCATCCCAATAAGCACTGCTCTTTTACTTGGATAATTAAGTCCTTTTTACAGTTTCCTTTCTATTATACACAAACAGCTCAAGCAATTAATCTGTGAACAGATAAGGTAGGAGAAGCTCCCTATCAGAGTCCCCATCAGAGCAGCAGAGAAAAGAGTTTATCTCAGGTGTCTTAACCTGCACTTATCAAGAGGAAAGCCTCATTTCCACAGCCCAGCATTGTAACTGAAGACTCCAGGTCTGTATTGATTGTTTTACAGTGTTTTCCAGCCTCCCTTCCTCTGTAAATAGCACAAGCAGAACCTGTGTCTTTTTTACACCCCAGTGAGTCTCACTCTCTGTACATTTCCCCATTACATTTACTATTACAGCACTGCAGCCATTCAGCCCCCCAAAAAACGTGACTCCACCAGTCTTCCCATCCCTTGTCATTATTGCAGAGTGTAGGGGAAAAGTCAACACTGAAGATGACCTCCTGTGTGACACTGTTCCAAAGTCTAGCACCCAGGTGCCACATTCTAGACACTGCTTGTTCCTGGAGCTGCAATTCCCTTGATAGGCTTAGCAATAAGATGCCCAAATAGTCATCAAGTCTGTGCCATCAAAAAAGCCCTAATCATTCCAGCCTGACCTTTTACCCTAATACTACCAAATCCTGTCTGTCCTCCTCCCTGGTCTAACTGCATGTGAATCAGGAACACAGGGATATAGATTTAAAATCTGTTTTAAAGACCACATGCATGGATAAATGAGCATTTGCTGTTACAATCAATTCAGAGCAAAAAGCACCGAAAACTTGTGGATATTAAAAGCCAGTGAAAGGCACTAAGGAGTATTCAGTGTCCCTCAATCTATTGTATTTTACTCCTTAATAGTTATTAGATTGCCATTCTTGGAAACATTACTTTTTACATGATGTGTATATGTGCAGCTAAAATGAATTCTGATTTTACTAGTAAGTCATTGACAGTCTATTGTTTTTTTTCCTTACCAGCATCAATTTATAAGTCCATGTCGGTATCTATCCCTCTGTATTCAGGTATGCAGGAACTATATTTCTGAAAAAAATAATTTTATATGTTTATGTATGCTTTATCCTAATAATCAGAAATAAATCTAAATGTTGCAGCAATTAAACGAATCACTTTAACAAGGCATTGCGCAGCCGACACGATTTACAATGTTTGAAACGAATGATACAATTGTATTTACTGTGTAGGTTATTTTAAAATAAATATAAGGACATTTTATTTGATATTTACAGTGTTTTGCTGCTTTTTATTTTCTTTTTCATTTATAATAATAATTATGATGAGCAGAACTGAAGCCACAGTGAACATATACATGAAAATGTTCACACTGGCAATGACATCTTGCTATGTAATGAATAAGCAAGTATATATATATATATATATACATTTACATGCCATATTATTATGGATTGAACACAAATAATATATATATATATATATATATATATATATATATTGTTTTAATAGTATTTTTGTAATACTGAAAATCGATCCTGAATTGTATCATTGCCTCCTTTCATGGGAATATGTAAAGTAAGTAAGTGGAGAAGGCACAGCGTTACAATAAGCAAATTATTTGACTAGCATTCAGTATCTTGGGTATTTAAATCAGAAAAAAAATATCACAAATCTACAGCAGACAACACAAACCTACAATAACCAAACACAACTGTTCATCTGTGCCCTATACAGCTATCATTCTATCATTCCATTTACACAGCTTTATAACCAGAACATCCAAATCTCAAAAAAAAAAATTAAACTGATCACTTTGTGTTACAGAATCTGTTGTGAACTCTATTTGCCTCTTTGTAATAATAAATCACATTGTATTTATTGCAATAAAAAGACACAAATCTGCTTCCAGCCTTGCGGCATCCCTGTTCCTGGGGTTTGTGCAGGAAAGGGTTAATATGAGCCCTGTGTGGTATAATTAGAATCCAGCTAGTCTGTGAGCTCCTCTGATTTTGCATATTTACGGCTCTGAAGCCACTTTTCATATTGTGGTGTCACCCAGCCAGAAGTACAGGGGAGAGGACATTGCTATAACGGTGCTCGGTGCAATATTAACCAAATATTAACTGTTATTCCTTTATCATTGTATGAATATTAATATTATTATTATGTCTTTGCCATATGTGTAATATTATGTTTATCATTTTATTGGCATATGTGTATTTTATTTTATTGTGTCACTTATATGTGTAAGATTATTTTAATTTCAAAACTATCAGATTGCTGTTGGTGTAATTTTACTATAAGATTGTAAGTGTAAAATTATTATTATTGCAATTCTATTTGTTGTTGGTGTTATTTTTATAATTATTAGTATTTAGTTGATATATGTATAGGAATATTAATACTGCAAATCTATTTGTTGTTGGTGTTATTTTTATAATTATTATTATTTAATTGGTATATATAAGATAATTATTACTGCAATTCTATTTGATGTTAGTGTTATTTTTATAATTATCATTATTATTATTTAATTGGTATATGTTTAAAATTATTATTATTGCAATAGTATATTACTATTATTATTTTTTATTAATATTAATGTAATGCCATTGGTATATGTGCAATATTATTGTTGTTATCAGAATTGCTATTATATTTATTGAATCAGTACTTTATTGCATTGGTTTTACTGGCGTTGCTATATTGGAATTTATATAGTCTCCATTCTTGCTTGCATGTTTCTGTAATTGCTAAAATAATAATATTTTAGGATGTGTATAAATATATATATATATATATATATATATATATATATATATATATATATATATATATCAGTAGCGGGTAAATAAACAATAAAATATTTTTTTTTTTTTTTAGAAAAAATACACAATAGAAATAATGTATAGTGAAAATAAAAACAATATATAAAAAATTATTTAACATATATGTTTACAATGTATTTGTTTCATTGCCAGTGTCTACTTACTGTATTTTTGTATGATTTCAATAAACGCATTTCTATTCAGCTATTATCTGAGTTTATCTTTTTTTGTAGATCTGTGAGTGGGACTAGTCTGGATATTAAACACTGACATGTATGGGGATGTTATATTTGGGACATTCTGCGAATCATTTAATATTGCTAGACAATAGAAATTATTTTAGGGTGTTCTATGCATTCCCAGCAGACTCCGGAGCCGACTCACACAGCACATTTTCCCATAAGAAATAGCAGATAAAAGCTCTATAAAAGTATCTTATATTGGTGTTATTAACCCCCCAATAATACCAAATACAGCGCACAGAATAGAGGCTCCCATAGCCGGCGCCTGCCTTTTACTAGGGCGCAGCATATGGCTCCAGCTCTAATTACATATATCACTATTTATATGGAAATGCATTTCTATTGCTGTAATGAACTTACACACTGCTTTACAGTCATTGTAAAAGTGAATCATTGGGCGAATAATTATATCTTGGTTTCCGAGTCCTCACGGTGTTTAGCTAATATTGTTTCCTTTTCAAAGTTACATAAAAACAAAAGAAAGAAATATATAAAACATACAAAGTATTAGGAAAAATGAACAAAAAGCATAAAACAACAGAATGTCAGCACTCTGCAATGATAGAAAAATACTATTTCTATAATGATATAATATAATATTTCTATAATGATATAATATACTATTTCTATAATGATATATTCTATTTTATTCCTCTTTTTTTATTTCTTACTTTCTTTTCAATGTATATATATATATATATATATATATAGACCTCTCTCCTATTCTCCTTCTTCATTTGATTTTAGATTTATACTAAAATTTAATAGAGCCTTTTAGATAGCAGCTTGAATATTATTGATAAGTCCGATATGAATGAATAGGATGGATTTATGGGATTGTTGTGAAATTGTTTGATCAGAAGAGGATAGGCAATGTGTGAATGCCATGTGATGTATGACTTTGATGCAGGGCTGCCTCTTATCTTTAATTGAATGGTCTCCAGAGTGTCATTGGTACCCAAAGCATCACTTAACCTTATGGGAGGAAGAAGATAAAACCTGGAAGATCACTGCCTGGCCTGCTGGATTGTCAAGTATAATTCAGATGAGTGAGGTGCACATTATGCAGCCAGAGTAGAGAGACTCTTCAGTAGAGGGGGGCATTGACCTGTAAGAGGTGGGGGGATCTTATGAAAGAGGGCTGACATATTTTACACTACTTCACATTCCACCATCAGGTGTAGCTGACTTTATGTACAGGTAGATTGTATATATGGTATATCTGCCTCTTGTACACAGCAGGGGTGATCTTTTGCTGCTCAGCCTGCATTTATTGTGATTTGTCCAGTAACAATAATCTCTGCAGGGTGTCATTCTGCTGTACAAGGCTGTGATCTGGCCTCATGTGTCAGTGGTTTAAAGCAAGGCTGACAGTTACTATGTAGGCAGTATGGACTTGAGGGTGTCTGTATTACCTTTGGCACCCAATCAGATTGCAAGTGCTTTAACTGCTTGGAAAACACAGACAAGTTTCTTTCATGACAATCTGCGGTACCCAGTTGGCTATTATTGATCTATTGTGATAAGATCCAGGAATTGTGGATCAGTAATTGGTTACTAAAGGAAAGACGATGCATAGACATTAGCTGGTGGTCTGTCTAAACAGTCAGTTGTAGAACAAATGGTAATTTCACCATGGCTGGCAATACACAGATCAACACAATAATTTGATACAGCAATAATAATGTTTTTAGAAATTAATAACAACAGATGGGGATTTCATCAATAAATAATTGTTGATTATTGACAAATTCTTGACAATTTGAACATGATTTGATAAATAATAGGTTATTCTTCATTTTGGTCCACTGTTGCCCCATCAGGAAATCTGCTTTGATAAATGCCATGCAGCTATTCACCAGATTATATGCACAAAGATACAAAGTGGCTGGAATGAGGTTGCAGGAGATTAGCAACACTAGGATGCAAAAAAGGATGACAAATGATGAAAATCATTTATCTCACAATAAATGAAGTTATTTATGATCCATAGTACTTCACCAAAATCAAGGCTCATTATTGATAGAGTGATCTATGCACTGCAGTGCATTCATTGAAGTGCTTTTTTATAAAAAATCATGTCAAGGTGTGTAAGGCTCATGGAGTTTTATAGTTTTGTGACGTTGCAAAAAAGAAATATATATGTATTTATACAAAACTTGTATTCCGTTCCATTGCTCCCAGAGTCAATGATGGTAAAGCACACATTTATAAAACACATGTGTAATTGTAAAACATAGCTTTGTGCCATGTAAATGTGTGTTGCTTGTTTCTTTTTGTTTAAAGCAGCAGAAGGGCCACAGTGCAGCCAAGCCAGTGCTTTCAAATGGAGCCTCAGATGATTTTTACTTCTACTTTAGGTGTATGGTAAATAAAGATTTTTTAATGTTTCCATCACACAAACCTTCAACTGAAAAAACATTAAAACTTACAATCATACAGCATACATGTACATCATTTGATTTTAAACATCCAGAATTTGTGAACACAATTTAGGTCCAAATATAATTTATGCAAGACATTTGTGGTGGGCACTTCCTTTAATTTATGGGTAGCCTTACATAGGATGCAAGGGTCTATTGCCTAAAAAGACAAATGAGAAATTAACCATTTATTGGTAAAATCCATCCATGTGTGTACATGGATGTGTACCCCTAATAATGTACACCGCTGCGTAATATGTTGGTGCTATATAATTACTGTATAATAATAATAAAGATAATAATAATGTGTTCAATGCAGCTATTCCTAAGCACATGCATGGTTTTAAATCATTAACCCCACATTTCATTATGTGTAAAATCTCTGATGTCTAATCAGATAAGGTTTCAGTGAACTTGCTTTTTTTTACTGATAAACGCTGAGAAAGCTGATTTCCAGCATGATGGATTAATAATTTAGGCTACACCATTAACAAAATAACAGGTGGCTCATGGGTTAGCACTCTGGCCTTTGCAGCAATATGTCCCAGGTTCGAATCTCAGCCAAGACACTATCCGCATGGAGCTTGCAGGTTCTTCCTGTGTTTGTGTGGGTTTCTTCCCCATCCCAAAACAAAACATGCGGTTAGGTATGTTGGCTTCCCACCAAAATTGACCTGAGACATATGAACTAGGTGGGGACATTAGATTGTACGCCCCTTTCAGGCACAGCTTGTGACATAACTATGTACAGCGCTGTGTAATATGATGGTACTATATAATAAAGGATTGCACATCATGTTTGATTGGTCAATTCTTCTTTACAAATAAATTGTTCTGACCAGCTTTGCTGCAGAATATTTTGCTGACTAATAAAATATATCAATATTATTATTATAAATTGTATTTCTATAGTGCCAACATAGCCTGTAGCTCTGTACAATAAATAGCGGGCTATACACATGATATTATTACTAAAAAAGCCAGTTCATATAGAAAAGCTTTATTTATAACTCTTTGTTTTGTCGGTGTGTGCGTACAGTCAGCCGACTTGGGCCCCTCTAGTCAGTTATGTGCCGGCTGCCCACTTTGCACTCCCTTCAGGTACAAAATGTATATGGTTATTTGAAAGTTTTTTTTGTTCTTCTAATGATCCCAAATGTTTTACCCCATCTCAAATCACCCAAGACTGTGCTTGCGCTGGACTTTACATGTATGTTTTTAAAAAAAATGCTTGCTAAGTCCGATTTTGGACAGATTAGGTTAGGGTTAAAACCCTTGTCAGTTTATTTTTTGAAATCTGTACAGGTTGGGAATTAAATTTGCTTTTGTTCTAAATAAGTAGTGGAAAGAAATATCTAATTATTATTAGAAATATCTAAAAAGTGAGGGAATACTGGAATAAGTGTCTCCTTTTGGTGACAGTGAATTTATCACAGACAACATTAACAACTTGATTAAATTTTATTTATTTTTTACTCTCTCCAAAGCAAAAAAATTTGCCTATATATTTACGTAGTTACAACTCAGTACATTTCCATATTTCAAGGTGCATTTACATGCAGTTGGAATGGCCAAATGTTAGTGCACCCCTCTGACATTTAGTTGTAATCCATGGCTATAACTGAACAAAACAAAAATCATAAATGTAATTTATGATGGCTTATATAAGTGACAGCATCAAATACATAGGAGAAAACAAACAATGATAAAATAACATGAAAAGTGCAGCTTTTATTGTCCCCTGGCTGTCCCGTTCCATTTGTGACCAATGCACAGATGCACCTGCCTGAACTCTATTCATCAGTGGGATGTCAGATGCTGCACATTGTCCTGATGGTTCCCTGCAAGAGGAGCCGTGTCACAATGGACTTTGGAAAAATCACTGTCGCAGTGATATGCATTCACTTTTCCATGGGAACACATGCTATTCAGCTGAAGTTCTTTCTACCCCGTCATTTGACTCCTAGAGATAAATTTCACCAACAGACGATGAGCTGTTGTATATCAGATTATGTAAAATTCAGAATTAAAATTATCTTGGAAAAGATCCAAGTTCTTTTGAAAACTTTTCTTGACTTTCTAGGCTTTGGCAGTAATATATCAGGTCAGGGATTAATGCTGTACACAACACCTAAAAGGTCAGACATCTACAAACTAGGTGTGATGGAGTAAAAAAAACATTTTCATCAAGGTTCTTGAAACCATTGAAGTTTTTTTTACAAGTTGAGCTTTTTATGACAGTGTACTGTTTGATTAGGGAGGTCCCAGGCAAGCTTTGATGGTATTCATCACTATCATCTCCATCATTGTCCTCGTGCTTGTTCTCACCCAGTTGCTTTAACTTAAGTCCAAGTTTTTGTCCTGACATACATATCAAGAGTTAGTTGTATAGAAGTACTAAATGTATAGAGTTTGGTCAAAATAAAACTACTGCCTAAAAAGTTTTTCTCTTAATGGATTGGGGATAGGTTCACGCATCTGTCAAGAATTTAGTGCTCTCTATGTTCCTATTGGGGAGATTTCTATTTATATACTATCCTAGAAGTGAGTGGAAATGTTTCCTTTGATGGATGGTCACAGAACATGTCACCATTTACCTTTTTAACACGTCCAACTAAACCGCAAAACGAGCCCTGATAAAGGGAAATCACCATAGCCCCTGCAATGTGTTGGCTTATTGTCTGGTATTTTTGGACTTCTGTTAATACATATACTTTTGTTGTGGTTTTCCTGTTGTTCTCACTCTCCATACACTGTTCACTCGAAGTGCTATTAGAAAGCTTTTTAAGATTTATTAAAGCTCTCCAAGGCTGGAGAGGATACAATTTCATCAGTGAAGCTGAATGATCCAACAAACGTGGAATTAATCTAGTTCAGGATTGAAAACATTTGCCAACAAATAGCAAATGACTTTTTAGGAAATCCATTCCAGGTTTGATGGATCACCCAGCTTCACTGATGAAAGTGTATCTTGTCCAGCCTTGGAGAGCTTTAATAAATCAGGTTCATTGAGTTTCACATCAGACAGGTACCTTCTCACCACAAAACTGGTATAGGATCTGATATGATCTCACCTACTTCTTCCAAACACTGGGATACGACCATCATCAAGTAGTTCTTGATCCAGATCAGTATTTGATAAATTCATGGATATAAACAACAAAATATGATGCCATTATATATATTTATATTACCAGTCCAAAAAAAATCATGTGAATGCCAGGATTCATTGGGTTCAAATTGTGAAAGAGGGGTTCAGCGAACATGGGACATCATTTTCACACATGCATTGGCCACCAGTATCCAGACCTTAACCCCATTAAGAATCTTTGGGATGTGCTGGAAAAGACTTTATTCAGTGGTCTGACACTCCCTTTGTAAAAACAAGACCTTAGCGAAAGATTAATGCAACTGGATGAAAAATAAATAATAAAATGATATTAAAGAAAGTGCATGCAACAATCAAAGCTAATGATGGTCCAACAATTGTTTAAATTTTTTTTTTACTGGACAGGCAGTGTATATACATATATATCTGTGTGTGTGTGTATATATATATATATATATATATATATATATATTTGAAAAATCCTTTAGCGTCTTTAATTTATATGCATCAATAGCATGTGGGTCATGCCACTAACTCTGTCATTTGAGCACATGAAAGAAAGAAATTCATTCAGGAAAAGCTAAGAGAACGAAAACAAATAGTGTGGAGTTGCAGTTTGTTTGTTCTCTCTCCAACAGATTCTTTGTAAATGCCATGTATTGTCTCAGTTGATGTATTCCAGGAACTGTTTAGTATTTTCTGATGCAGTTTATACACAGTTTGTTTAAAGTGAATTTGTTAAGGGAAAGGTACTTGACCAAAGCAATCCACAGACATGAGATGAATGTTCTCTGAACTGGCCACTTTCAGGTGATGACCTCATATCTCTAAGCCCCCCTGATGCTACCAACTTGCTGCTGTCAGAGTGACCTGAAAGGTCATGTAGATTGGAAATCTTACCCTAGGTATTTTGTCAGCCCCTTTGTTAAGTGATGCTAGCAGAATTTGTATTTCTTAGTTATATTGCCCCTTCCCCACTGTCCATTCATATAAACTTGAGTTGAACTTGCAAGTTAATGGAGAACATGTTTAGTTCTTGTCCATGGGGTAGTTAGATTGCCTTTCCATCCCAATCATTTCTATATCATATAGCATTTGGGATCTTTTGTTGCAGTAACTTTCTGTGGCATATATTTTGACATTCGTTGTGATGCTGTTGAAGGATCCAATGAAATTAATTTGAGCGAGCAAGGCAATGCACTAAAATGACAGCGTGCATTAAGGAATGGGTCCCATACAAAACATTCGATTTTTCTTTGTCACTGCTTTTTCTATGCATAGAAACAAATTTGATACAAAGTGTCTTAGGCAATTCATAGTGGAGCAGAATTTGACTAATGGCCCCTTCCTTGGGCAAGCTAAAAGTTGTAAAGTAGAACAAAATACTAAAGAGTAAAAACCAGGGAATGTAATTATGGTTGTATGTTGCCTCTAAGTGTGGAATTCTATAATCTGCTTCTCAAAAGTCCAAAACACACAAAATCATAGATGGAACACGATTATCCACTACCCAACCTATACAGAAACCTTGGGCTTTGCAGATGTTGAGGAAGTCCAGCTATGTCCTTCCTGCTCTTGTAGTAACCTAGAGAAAAAGTGCTATCTATTTCAATCAAAGCAGGAAGAGTACAAAGCATCTACCTTGCTCAGGGTCCCATTCTGCCTTATTTCAAGGGTCTTTATGTCCGCTCAGTCCTTTAATGAAACCTTGTACACAAGCTAGACTTCCTTACCCAAACCCCAAGAAGTTCAGTTTGCTGCCACGCTTGGGGAGCCTCTAGTGGTCGCTACGGCTTGCACAAAAGTGGTGTGAACTCTGGGAAGAGTCAAGCCGCAGAGTCTAAGCGGAAACCAGGTCTTCTCCAGAACCTCTAGTGGTGAATATGTTGTGCTGCTGGTTACTAATAGGTTGAGGTCCTTGGGCACAACAGGGTAGGCAAGATGATATGCAGTACAAAATCTTTAGGCGGAAGAATTGTCAAGGTAGGCCGGGGTCGAGGCAGGCAGCAAGCAAAAGAGGTCTGGTCACAATAGACAGAGAGGAACACTGGAACAGCACAAGAGAACTGGCTGGGAAACAACAGACTTAGCCACACGGGGTTAGCACAGGAGCTGGACAGGGAAAGCCCTGAATTACCCAACAGGTGTATAGGAAATGCTCAGCAGACCTAGGGGGCTCGGCACTAGTGGAGACACGTTGTATGAACACTTAGTGCTCTGTCTGAGCCAGCTAAATAGCCAGGGATGATTAGAAGGCTATTTCCTGATTGGACGGCGGGAGGGGTGATATGAATTAAATGAGGAAGAGCTGATGCCCCCAGGCACAGAACTGCCCTCATGAGCCAGGATAGAGGTGCCTGCGCTTTAACGAGGAAGAGGTAAGTGTGACATTTTCAGCATGGTGGAAATCCTTTACTAAGGATTAGCTTATATTCCCTTTACTACATGGAAAAGGAAATGCATTCTTCATGTACATGCATGAGGATCAAACAGTGTGTAAGTCAAAATAAGCAATCCTATTACTGTATTGTATTGAGATATATATGTTATAAATAAATAAATTTCATAGAGCAAGCCTCAAAAACTGGTGACTGCTTGAGACAGATTAATAGCCCATGGGTGACTTACCTCTTTTACAAGTATGCATTCCTATTTGATGGGTCGTATGTTCAGAAAAACAATCGCATACAACATAAATCAAATTTGACAGAACCTGACAAATTTGTTATTGAAGAACGGTTAGCCTATTTAAAGACTCCACCATTTTATCATTTTTAAGTATCTTGTTTGTTTAAGCCCATGTTGTAAGAAAATAATATGAAAAAGAGGTTGACAGAAGAGGTAACAGAAAGAACACAGCTCAAAGCAACAAACCTTGTACCAATATCTGGCTAAAGTTACACATTAACAAGAACAATTTTTCAGGATCAATATTGCAAACAAATAAGCAAACACTCAATTCACTAACTTGTATCTCTCGTACTTGTAAAATTATCAGTGCTACAAATGAATCTGAGAAAATGAAAAAAGAGAAACACAAATTCTGGCTGTCGCACTGAGACGTTTATCTGTGGTATATGCAAAGCGCATTTTCAGTTTGAATTTATCTCTTGAATTGCATGGTGATCCCATACATATAGATTGATTTTCTTCAGGTGGATAATGAAAAGTCAAGTGGAAAATTTACACAATGGCTCTCACGATCTTGGGCTTCTACTGGTATATAAATGAGGTTATTATTTGTTGAAGTTGTGGACATTTTCAACACAGTGCGTGAGAAAGTAGCATTATGTTTGAAAATGAAAAATAAAAACTTCCCTTAAAGTGAACCTGTGCATTGTTCATCAGGGAAAGGCAACATGTTTCTGCCCTGTCCACCTCCAGGATTTACTAACCTTTTCTTCACTCCACGGTTGCTCCATTCCCGGGACAACGGGACTCCCTTGCCTCATGTGACAGAACTCACACTCAATGATTGGCTAATTACTGTCATATAGATTTAGAAGAAAAGGCAAGGGGGATTTTAACATATCTCCAATTCACATAAGGATATACTACCATGAAAATACTGGTAAAATATTTTTATGTACAACTCATTAAATACATATATCCATACCTGGAAAAACACAAAGAATTTTGTTATATGGTCACACAGAATAAAAACCTTGTACTTGTATACACTGTGGTGCCCACTATTTCATATAGGCCATTGATCTATACAATGGACTCTAACAGACTGCATTAATACCTTAATCACATGTAGGGCCAAAATGGTGGGCACAATATTTGACGCGCTTTAAAGCACAATGAGGCTGCTTCTTTAACGTACAGAGGATACCTTTGTTCTACAAATAACAATATAATTCATATCAAAATTCATATCATCAACATGAGGAATGAGTTTTTGTAGTCCCAAAATAATATTAATATTCACAAAACCACAGTTTAACAAGGAAGAAAGAGGAAAAATATATATCTTACTGAACCTCAGGCTGTTGTGTTTTGTGGGGCACAGGTTATTCTACGTAAATAGTTGAAAAAAAAAAAAATGAACAGTATTTTCTTGGTAATATATTTTGTTGGAATTAAAAATGCTTTAAACCGTCCACCTCTTGCATTTTCCCCTAAGTTGCCCTATATATATGGGGATAGACATATTTTATGGAGAATTTGTTGGCTCAATAACATACACACAGTACTGTCAGAGGTGACAGTGAGGGAGTGCTCAACCTACCTAAATTTAAACAGCACATGATGTACAGCTTATAATGGGCATCTTCTCCAAGGGGAAAGAATAAAGGCAAGGTAATATTTAGATGTTATAGGACCACCTTGCATTGGTAAATCGTAGATTAATTTCAAGGGAAAATGATCCAAAAGGAAAAAAATTATTTATAAGTTGCACTAGATTGCTAAAAGACTAAGATAGTTGCCTGGTCCATCTATTTGGAATCTCATTTTCTAAAGAGGAAACAGAAGTTGGCAACTGTTTAGGGCAACCTTTCTCAAACTTTTTTTTAACATGGGGGACCCATTGAAAAGACCTTTAAGTCTTCAGGAACCTATTCTATAATTACTACATCCACAGCTTTCAGTATATTAGCTTGAAGGCTGGTTGGAAGAATGTCATCCTTACAGCCATAAAGATTACAGAAAGTGTCACTTAAACTGACCTGAGAGGCACAAACTGCCCATTGCTCAAAAGCACCCCTAGTAACCCCTGAAGGAACCCTAGGGTTCCTTGGAACTTTATGATTGAAAAATACCTGTCGAGGGGAAGAGTTTACATAAAAGATTTGTTACTTTTGTTACACCATGATTAGGAATATTGGTGTAAATGGAATCCTCTTATTTGTAGATTTGTCCAGTCCTGGTGCCTAAAGGTGGCCTAAACCTGGGAAAATGAATTTGAAAAGATGTGGGAAAGTTTTAAAGCTGCTCATAATGTTGGACTTATCATAGACCCTATTCTATAGCATTTTAGAAAGGATTGTAATATTCATGATGTCTGTAACAGATATCAATGCTGAGCTATCCTAAGAAAATTTAATACCTTGAATGATTTACCTAACTTACACCCTTACAATGTGATTCTGCCCGTCCATACATTATTTAATTATCAATTAAATGTTACATGTGAATATTGCAAAAAGGAAGATCCAAACATAATGTTTGCTTTTAAAGTATATGTACACCCTACATAATAAATGTTGGGACTACATAACTTTGCCCTTCATAGTCCACATCATTTTTTTTATATATAATAGGTTTATGGTGCTCTAAACACTCAGGGATCTGTCCAGCTTGGATTCCTGTAGTTTACTGCTAACCATAGAAGAAGAATTATGCTGATGTGGTCAGTTTGCATATTTTCATTTTGTAATTCGACCAAGCTATTACAATTACATTTTTAATCAGAGTTCACAAACTGCTTAATAGACTAAAAACTTGTCTAACTCAAACACAGAACAGATCCCTCCTTTCCCCAACTATTTATATCCAGACTCCCGAGGAGCACATAAGCCCTGCATATTTTGCAAAATGAGCAATTAGAGCTACTCTGCATTAAAAATTATTATTTGAATATTTAGGAATTACTTTAAGTCTGACCAGTCTGATAGTACTGCCTTGTGAACTATTGCTTCCCAGTTTGTTTGGGCAAAGCAGAGTCAGGCATGATCTGTCACCCTTCAGGTAAGCTCTGATTTTTAAATATAAGCAATATAAACATATCAATAAAGGTAATTTTTAAGGTGAAAATTTAAATACCTAAAGCTGGCTTGTTTTTTTAATAATTGCCCTGCATGTTTACCAAAAAAACATCTTTCAGTACAATCAATACCCTGCCAATGGTGCTGTCCTTGCACATTTACTGTGCTGTAATTGCACCACGACCCAGAAGAATGACAACGGGTATCATTCAATTCACTTCCAGTGAACCCGGGTTTTCATAACCCTGCCCCTGCAGGCAAGTCATCATGCTAGTTTGGTCTCACAAAACAATGTAGAATGGAGAGGCAACTTCTTATTACATGGCTCTGCTCCCTCGGACACATTAAGGAACCGCTATAGCAATCAGAAAGAAGACAACCTATGTAACATTAAAAAAGTGTCATGCATTTTGATTTTTTATACAGTTAAACTGAGGGTGCCAAAAGGGGGAATTACGGTTCAGTTTTATGAGGCAAGCCTATTCAGTAATATTAATTTAAAAAAATACATTTTACACTAACCCTGTTATGGGGCTTTATGCCTAAAAATAACCAAAGAGGGGTATCAGGTGCCAGTGACTTACAACAAACTTGAATCAGATAAATGCAAGCTGAGTCAAATGCTCTATTTTCAGACAATATCTGGCTATAAGCCAGTGGGTCTGGATGTACAGCTGGCTATATGGACATTAGAAATGATTTGCATATATCCTTTCATAAAACCTTGTGTTCTAGATTTTAAGGGAGGGATGATAAAAAGAGCCAATATTGTTTTTTATATCCCTGAAGCATTACAACCTATAGATGTATTATATTCTCTGACATTCAAAACAAGAAAGCCATAGAGTAACAATGGTCAGCACTTGAATACTGTTCACTCTTTGTGGCTAGTCTGCTTCCATGACATGATGTTCACTATGCTGGATATTCTTTTTATAGGCTTGGCACCATGTAACCGTCTATATTACTGCCAAATCCTGCTAATTTATCATAAGCATTTTTCATTGAAATTGGCACAGATTAGCACAGGACCAAGCCATTAAAAAGTACTTTCTGCATATGAACAGATTGGAATGAAATACTAAAAGAAACATTATTGACAATTATTTTTGGGACA
Source organism: Pyxicephalus adspersus (assembly GCF_032062135.1). Taxonomy (NCBI): domain Eukaryota; kingdom Metazoa; phylum Chordata; class Amphibia; order Anura; family Pyxicephalidae; genus Pyxicephalus; species Pyxicephalus adspersus. Next base: position 122,039,403 of record NC_092861.1, on the reverse strand, counting down.
TTTGGTGACGCATTTCACATAGCCCAGCTTAGATCAATTAATTCATGCCACTGGCATAAACTCTCCAGCTCTTTGACAGCTTAGAGCTGAAATAAAAATGCTAGTTCTCCAGGGAAAAGAGCAGGATAGTCCGTTCTTTTCTGTACTGTTTGCTTATAGGCCCAGGGAGCAATCTTCCTTGCAGAATGAAATGCAAGGACACAAACAATGTACCAGCCAGAGAATGGAAGACGGGAATGAACAGTTTGAACTATTTGCTCAGCAGAAGGACGCCTTCAATGGCCGACCAATGGCTTTCCCATGCATCAACTTGGGCTTCTTAGTGTCTATTGTTTTTCAGCCCTTATTCCACTGGCCAGAAAAGAGCACAGCTGCAGTTCTGTAGTTAATTCGGGCCTCAACTGACTTCTTAAAATCTCATACAGTATGTTTAAAGCCCACCTCTTTTGTCTAATTGCAATTTTATTACAATAAATAAACCAGAGTGTCCATGTGTGTGTGTTTTTTTAACGGTGCTCTTTTTTATGTGAACCTAATCAGTTAAAGTAGATGTAAACATTTAGTTTGTTAACACACATTGTATAAACAGTTGTCTTTTTTAATTACATGCTTGTTTTACCCTTTATTAATTCACTGTTGCATCTCTGTGGTCTTGATCTCCTGTGGTCACTTTGCAACCACTACCTGTCTGCATGCATGCAGTTTCAGCAATGATTGCATGGAATTTCCGATTATGGCAACAGTGGATCATTGCCTCCATAATGTGTGTCCAAACGGCTATTTGTGGTTTCATTGAAGAGACACACAGGGACAAGGCAAGAATACAATTGACAGAGCATTGTCACCAACAAGAAGCTCCTATACATCAGGTTCACCAGGCATTATTTTAATAGACTGCAATATAAAAATAAGAAAAATGATTTTTGAACATTAATTAATAATTAATTAAAATAAAAGTCATTAAGTTTTAGGACTTTTCCCTTTAAAACTGTTTTTTTTAAGGTCTACATTTAGACTATGTACAGAATTTAAATTTATATTACTTGAATGAATAAGTGGTGTAGAGACAATGCTGTTCAGTTCTTTATAGAGGAGAGGATGAGGAAATCCTCCTTGATAGAGAATGAAGGCAGTCATCCCATGTCAGTCTTTTAGGGACACTAGATTTTTACCTTTGATGATTACAATTATTATTAAACTGTATTTATAAAGTGGCAACATGATATGACAGACAGAAACAAATAATGACACAGGAGGAGGAAGAAAGAACCCTGTCCAAAAGAGCTTACAATCTTGGAGCGGGGGAAATAGTATACAAAAAGAGGGAGAATACAGAATGATGGGTAAACCAGAGAGGGTTTAGAAAACAGAAAAAGACTTGTGGACAATTTTGAAAAGATGGGTTGAGTGCTCTATAAATGAGCAGAAAGTAGGAGCAATCTGAATAGGATGAGGAAGACCATTCCAGAGAGTTGGGGCAGCTCTAGAGAAGCCTTGGAGCCGTGCGTGTGATGAGGTTATGGGTGAGAAAGTCATTAGTAGGTCATTGGAGGAGCGGAGAGAGTGGATAGGGGAGTATTTATCTATCAGGTCAGAAAGGTAAGTGAGACAAGAGCTGTGGAGGGATTTGAAGGCAATACACAGGAGCTTGAGTTTAAATCTAAGGTGAAATGGAAGCCAATGAAGAGAACTACAAAGAGAGGCAGCAGAAGAGAAGAGGTGGAAAGGATGAATGTTTTGCTCCAAGAAAATAGCTGCAGTGGACCTAGCATCAGGTATATTATTTCATGATAAAGTATATGTAAACAGGATCACTTAATAAGACAAACTTAATAACATGAACACTAGAAGCTACAACATGTTATATAATTTTATAGTCATTTTCAATCTTTTTAAGTTTACAACTTGATGGTTTGAATTTGAATACATTTTTGTGTATTGTGTATTAGTGGATTGTTTAGCTATACTTGTATAGTGGTAAATAGGTTGGTAGCCAAACTGAATCTTTTACCAGTTTAACAAAGCAGTTTTTTAGGACACAAGTGATTTATAATGATGTGTAATAACCCTGAACAGACAAGTACTGGGATGGTGTTTTTATCCTATTTTCTGGGGACAACTACTGAAACACCAACACCCACTCAACTTTAAACTTAGTACAGCTGCTTAGCACAGCTGCTAATAATATGGGTACATTTTCAGTGGTAATACTGATTCTTTTTCACTTTTCAGTAAGAAAAATTAACATTAGGAACCAATCCTCTAAGAATATAGGGCCTAATTTATTAAAGCTCCCCAACACTGGAGAAGATAGACTTTCATTGGAAAACCTGGATGACCCAGCAATCATCCAATAGATTTCCCAAAGATAAGATTCAATTAGCTGGCAAATGTTTACAATTCTGGACCAGATCCATCCCAGGTTCTGCTATGATAGCCCCTCTTTTCCAGTCTTGGAGAGCTTTAATAAATCAGACTTATATAATCAGCACTAGACAGCTAGGAAGCACCACCATTTATCTTCATGTACTTGAATGAATGGAAAACTTGCATATGGTGTAAGTACAAACTTGGAATTCTTGCTCTGCTCCACATACAATTTTTATTTGCTTATTGTACTGATTTAAACAATGATCACCATGGGATGTAGCATTATTTACAATTTGAACAGTATCTGTCCAGCTTCTTAAGAATGAAAGCATCCAGCTTTGTAACCTGAAGTCACATAAAACTAAACTCTCTATTGTACTCAGTAACTAAATTATTACTCATAGCAAAGTGATAATTGAATTATATAAAAAATAAGGCATACAACAACAGATTTGGTGGAAGAATGTTAATTAATATGAATAACTGATTCATTGCTGAACATTCAAGTGCATTTTTGGTGATAATTCCTTTTATATACCCATATGGATGGTGACCATAAATAGAAATATATTGATTATTGTTTTTATTTATGCCAGCATGGAAAAAATGGTGTAATGTACATGGTCATTGTTTGTAAAGCATTTACCTTAACTATATTGTATTTAAAAGAAATTTCATGCATTTAGGTTTAATAAATGCATATAAATCATTAAAATGTATAGATTTAAATGCTTAAGAATACTCGTCAATGCAACATACAAAATCATCAAAATCAATACGAAAACACTTTTTTTCCTACAGGTACAATGTGTTGAAGAAAAGCAGAATGTCCAAAAGCAGCAAGACATAGATATATGTGATTTGCACTGCTGCATAATGTGTTGGCACTTTATAAATAATGGAGACTAATAATGTAATATTAAAAAATGATATTCAAACCTGAAAACCAGATTTTAAATCCTTCGAATATCAATTCATAGTTGATTTTAGCAAAAACAGCCAAAAGCAGTGCTCTTATGTAGGAGTTAGTTTTTTGTGTCGTGAATAGGGAACACATTTCAACAATGCAGAAAATTATTAGTTCATCTAAGTCAAGTGAAACATTTGCAGTCAAGGAGCGCACCTGCATTAGGAAGGCAGATTAAACACTGTTCTGGCACTGCGTAAAAAAACTCACTGTGATTTCTTCCTGCTGGGTGGTCATGCAAGGGACTGAAAAGGAAACTGACTCCTATTGTTTATTTGTTGTATTAAGAATTGACCTCACGTGCCTTGATAGAATAATAGCACCTGTTTATCCACACTGAGCTACTAGATCTGTCTACACAGCAATTTTCTTTGGAAGACTGGGGGGGGGGTTGAGTGTGACTTATGCCGCAGTTCAATGATCAGCTTGTAAATAAAAACAAAAATTAACGAAAGAGTTACTTTATTTGTCGACCCAAATTATATGCTTAATTATGTTGTCAAATGTGTGCATTGGTCTATGATAAATAATGTTAGTTTAGCAGTTCTGAAGTCCAGATAGGAAACCTTTCATTTCAACTGGGTCAATGCCATACTAGTTTTCTTTGTTTAGTGTTAGGCCCGTTTCATACTTGTGATTGGCTGCTCCCAGACTCATGGCAAACTTCTGCTGTGTGCCTGAAAAAGGCTAACGTTTGCACTTGGTTGCGGTGAGGTTCTTTCTTCAGAGTTGTCCAGACTTGTCACTTTCTGGAACCGTTTCATGAAACACTGCAACCTCATGCAACTCCATGCACAAAATAGTTAACAACCGTTGGAATGGTTTGAGCCATGTGGTTAACTTTTTTGAAAGGTTTATTTCCATTATTAAAAAGCTTTTATCATATTTTCTAACTTTGTTCAGGGAAGTGTATTCTCCCCAGGTCTTTATTGGCAGAGTTATGAAGCCCTGAAGAACCACCCTTTCTCTTATTCCTAATAGAGCAATTCAAATTAGATTTGCAAAGATAAGTCTGAATTCTGGATCAAAAACTGTGTAGATGCCCATGGATACAATCAGCCCCTTTCTTTCCATCAAAATTTTTAGGGGATCTCAACCCCATAGCAAAACATTATTCTACTTTTGTGCTTATTTGGTAAAATGTAGTATGAAGCTTCATCTCTTTCTGTGCTTCTCAATGCATTCCATGCAGGAATCTATCTCTAAATGGTAGGGGTGGCCAGGGGCAGTCAGGCTGATAAAGAGAAGACTAGAGGATACTAGAAGTCCTTCAGCCAGAAATGAGGTGCTTGCTTTTTGACTTGCTGCACATCCTAATTCACATTGCGGGAGAAGTAAGGAATTTTAGCACAGGAGAGAAACCTGTATATATGTGCAAGACTAAAGATCGGCTGGAGTTCTGTGTAGGGCAAAGCATTGAGTTATGTTTAATGGTGGCCCAACTGGCAGCATATACTTACATTCAATTCAATGCCCCAATGCCATGTTCAGCCAGTCCACCATGAGTGCAGATAAATAACTGGTATTTCTAATTAAATGGAGTATATGACTCTTTATTCCAACTGAAAACATGGATAGTTAGTAATAACCCCCGTAGATGCCAGGTGATATTTATTTGGGTGGAGGGATATCCTCAGTCCTGTGTAACCTTATGATTTAGAAATTACACCAGGGTAACTTACTGTGCTCCAAGTTTTTCAACACAAGGTAGGGAAGCAAAGTAAATGTAAGTGTAGGCTTCTTATGTATTTTTTAAAAATCATTTTCATATATTTAATACGTTACTGGAAAGGGTTAAATACCAGGATATTAAATAACCTGAACGGCACTTGCACTTGGCTACTTACACCACTACTTTCAAAAGATTTTGAATTAATAAGAGAGTAATTCTTATTCAAAACCATTTTCTGCTCATTCTCTCTAAATATAGGAGAACAGACAGTTACGCAGATGAGAAATTAAACTTGACACTAATGCAAACATTTACAGTGCATTTATTGCCATGAGAATTTTCATGATGCTTTGGTTTTAATTAAGCCTTCAGTTCCCATAATTAGAAGTCAATGAAGGATGAGGAATATTTAACTAGAATGATATAATAAACATCAGACCTTAAAATGTTGTGTGCTTATTGTTAGCTCACCAAACTTTCTGTGGTTATAAGTATATAGACTTTACCCTTTTCTTCATTAATAACATTTATCTGTCAGACTGAGCTTACAACTCTAGTAAATGTCATTTTTTTAACCTTTACTTATTCGCTGCAAGATGAGTTGAAACGCAGCAAAACTTTTTGGTGGCGAGACAAGGATGATTGGCACCTAAAGTGTTTCTTTGAATGGTTCATACATGGTGACTATCATGCTTAGTTTGGGATGACTCCCCCAAAAATTAGCGATTGGTTGAGAGGTGATTATTTTGCCAACAGGGTTCCTATAATATTGGCTCTTGGATAAAGCATATGTAGCATCCTCCAAAAAAGTAATGTATTGCAGCTTATCGATCCTCAGATGTGTCTGCAATAGTTTTCCTTTTTTTAGTCTTTTTCCTTTTATTTTGTGTATTTCAATATTTTTTTTGCAAAATAGAGGGGGAAAGAGGAGAGGCAACAATATGACGGTAAAAACGGCCATAACCTGTAATAATACAAATTGTAACAATCAGTCATGAATCACATAAATCTCAGACAATGAGAATCAAGAAATCAAATAAAGGGTAGAAGAAAGGGGAGGAGGATAGAGAAGGGGGGAACTCACTTCTACAACAATGAAAGTCCAGTCACAGTGATCTACCCAGGGGTTCCAGGTAAGTTCAAAAACATGTGGGGTGTCCTTAAGAATGCAGGGGAGCTCGTCATTCACCATAATCCAACTGAGTTTGGAATCAAGGATTGTTTTAATTACGGTTGAAGATTTCTAAGCTTTGGCAGGAGTAAAAGGGTCTCCTAGTAGGCTAAGGTAGTGGGGAGTCAATCCTACTAAATGAGTGCACTTGGGAGTGGATAGAACAGATAATTGCAGAACAACAAGTCAAAATGTCACCCCAAAATACCTGAGCTTTAGGGCATGACCACCAGATATGTTCCCTATAGCTGGCGTTCCCACAACTTCTAAAATATTGTAAGGAGGAACCAGGGAAGATTTTCACAATTTTATCGGAAACCAAGTACAACATAGTTTAATAATTTAATTTGATTAAGACACATTAAAGGATAATTTTGGTAGGTTATTAGCTGTCACGTACCACTCCTCCAGGTCCCAAACTTTTTCCAGGAGGCCATGTGTGTGTTTGGAAACAGAGAATGAGAGAGCTAATTATAAGAGACATGTTTGGATTTTAGAACCATCAACTGAATTGCAGGTACTTTCAAATGGAGTCATATCATATGGTAGAGAGCCCTTGGCAAGCTTGGACGGGATAAAAAAGTATAGTTGGCAGTACCTGCAAATGTTTACTTTTTATTACTGTTATGGGGTGAGTTATGGAATCATAACACATACGAATATATAGCATGATTTGTTAGGAAAGGTGTAAACCCCACCACTAAAATCTCAGAAGAGTTTACCATGATAATATTAAGATGCCTATTTTTATTTTATTCACAGGATTTTATTATAATAAAACCTAGGTATACTGATATCAATGAGTTGATGATTGTGTTGGCACATTAATCAAATTTGATTTATCAAAGCTCTACATGACTGTAGAAGATAAACTGTTATGGTTAAACCTGAGTGATTTGGCAAACCTGGAATAAATCTAGTCCAGAACTGAAAACATTAGCCAAATAATAGCAAATGATGTTAAGAAATCCATTTAAAGTTTGCTGGGTTACCTGATTCCCCCATGATAAGGTATTTTCTCCAGCCTAGGAGACTTTTGATAAGGCAGGCCCTTTGTATTCTGAACTAATGCCCTTTTTCTACCTACATAGCATTTAGCAAGGGTTATAAAAGTATAGGAAGATTCTGAACTGGAACAACATCTCACCCCAACTGTAGGTGACCAAATGGGGCATTTTGACTAAGGATAACATTTGACTAGATCAGCTTTAAATACAATTGCTGAAGGTCTCAACTGCAATGTTGCTGTATTAGAGGTGTGAATCCTGCTTATGTACTTTACTACCTAATCATACGGCCTCATTTATTAAAGTTCTCCAAGGCTGGAGAGGATAGATTTAGCAAACCGGAATGGATGTCCTAAAATTATTTTGCTATTTGTTAGCAATTTTTTTCAATCCTGGACCCGATTAATTTCAGGTTTGCTGGTTCACCCAGCTTTACTGAAAAAAATATATCCTCTCCAGCCTTGGACAGCTTTAATGAATAAGCCCCATTGTAACTAAATGTATTAATCTGATTTTATTTCTTTTGTTAATAATATTAAACACTACACTTCTGTTGTCACAATTAACTAACAGAGCCAGTATTTCTTGTTAACCTAGTTATACTTTACATGTAAAGTAGCTCAATCTATTATTCCTAAGACAGATTCAATATGAGATGTCACTTGCAAACTGATCATTGCCAATTAAGCCTTGTCTTGGAAAATAAACAATTTTCTAGAACCAGGATCAATAGTATTCTGTGGACACAAGCAATCTTACCCTTGGGTATGAAAATAGCTGTCAAACTTGATTTTTTTAAGATTTGTCCTTTAAATACCTGAAATATAAAAATGACTTTGTTACCAGGGCACATGTGTATGCTGGGTTCTTTTCTTGATTGTTAGAATCATTTGTTTATTCTTTACCATGCCATACATGATCAGTGTTTCATCATAAAGGAATTTATGAACTTATTCTGATTTGAATTTTGTTTTGCTAATGCTTAATATAGTTTGGCCCTTATTACGTATACTATGTACTGTGATTTGCCTATTGTAATGCTTGCAGAATATTAGCTTGCAGAGTAGTGCCTGACCAGCATTAAAACGAAGGAAAAGTTGGAACATTAACATTGATCTCAGATGTGATGTGATAATATTGATACATGTGTGATACATGTGAGCAGAGCTGGGACAAGGTGAACTGGTGCTCAGGATGAGAATAGTAATAAAAATGACAAAAAAAAAGTTAAGGGAGGGAAGCAAAAAGGTAATAAAATCTATTACTATTATAAGTTAGCTCTAATTGATTTTAGAACCTGAAGTGTAAAACTGATATCTCAGGTCAGAAAAATATGCACGAACAAAGGAACAAATGCATAATCCTTGCAACTTCACAACCGCTGGGCGACGTGCTTTTAATGGACACCGATATGGATGCAGAGTGCCCCTATTTACACTAGGAGAACCACAAGCTTCCACTGTAATCTGCAGGAATGAGCAGCACAGTGCAGGACACGCTGAATCAGGGGTGTCAAACTCTGGCCCCTGGGCCAAATCTGGCCTGCAATGTCCTTTTTTTTTGGCCCTCCAAGGAATCCTAAATATGAATTGCAGCTGGCCTACCGCTGCATTAAAATAGCGTCACTATTACAATTCCCGGCATCACTCGCGTCTATAGACCAGAAGCCTCTCTGCCTATGTGTGGCCCTGCATTGGACTGTTTTTTTTTAGAAGCAGGGAATTGTAGTAGCGATCCTATTTCAAGTTTGGCCCACAACTTTATCGAAGTCTTTAATTTTGGCCCACTGTGTATTTGAGTTTGACACCCCTGCGCTAGATGATGCAGAGGCAGAAGGGGCTTTCACCTCAGTTGCACCCCTGCATAATGACATTGAAGGCATGGGCTCTTCTGCTTTGACTAAGACCCTCATATTTAGGCTTTTTGAGAAGCCTTTGAGTCCCTGTTCTGTATGCATAACATTCTGCCATAATGTAATGCAGAAATATTTCATGTAGCATGTAAGTAACTGTAGAAGATGTAATCAGATATTAAAACTTATGAAAAAAACACAAAACTGCAAGCTACAATATATTATTGCAAGGTGTCTTATCCAAGAGAGTTCTCTAATGAAGGGCTCCACACTAACTACACAAACAGATAACCTTTCAGTTTCTGATGTTCTTTATCCTTAAATCCATCTCTGGTTGAATGCCAGCTGATTTTATTAGGCCAAGCTACAATTTGCCCTTTATCTATCTGGAAATAAGAGGCTTTGTAGAGTTGTTCATTTCAAGAGAGGTAGCACCAGGATTTAGATTACTGTACATAAACTGTATTAGCATAGATAGTTGAGGAGATATTGCATGTGAATTTATTTAAAAAGTTACATTTGCATTGTGAACTCTTAAGGAGATTGCTTGACTTGCTGAAACTTTTTCTCCTGCTCATAAAAATAGTTGTTGTGTTACTTATATTATAATATTGGTGCTCAGTTCTTTCCTTTACAGTTCTGCGATTGGTCACCCAACTCTACAGACCATTGAGAGAGATTGTTGGTACAGAAAAGAGTAAAGCATACAATATATGAGATGTGCTAATAAAGTTGAAAGACAGACTGGCATACCAAATTTTTGCCTCCTATCTCCTTTCTGCCCATGTATTTATTCTTCATGCTTTGCCCCAAAGTAATGTCATCACCGGCTTTTTATTTCAGAAGAGACATAAAGCTTAATTCACAAAACATTACAATGGCCCAGGGCTCTCTGTGTTTAGTATTATCACTCTAATTTTCAGATCTTACTGGATCGCCATAGGGATCCATTTGCTTTGTGAATTGATCCAATAGTATGTCTTGTATACAGTAAAAAATCTTCCTGTCAACACTTCTCTTCCCCAGAAAAAGTTATAGGTTTAAGCGGAACTAAATACAAAAAATAACACATTGCAAACAAGCAGATCTTTTAGGAAAAGACAATGTCTCTAATACAATCTAATACAAATAAACTTATCTGCTAGATCCCAATTTTTTATTCATAGTCACCTGTCCATGCTCTGTCATGGTCACCAACATCTTCTTCTGCTCCTCTTCTGGGTGTCAGATCTTTGGCCATCTTATTTGGCTAGGCTGAGATGATGTAAATCCTATATAGGCATGCCAGAATTCATTTGGTCCCAGCAACTCTGGGGGGGAAAGAAGATTGCAAACAGACAGGTAAGCAAGATTTATTGACTGTCTCTTCTGCAAAAAAATCCTGCCTGCTCTTAATTTTGGAATGCGAAACTATAGTTCTGCTTTAGAAAAAAGCCCATAGATTGGTAATTTTTTTTTACATGAGCTGTTGTTTTCAGTAACACAGGCTTTCTTTACAAATCATTTGAAATTTATTTGCTTAATTATAAATAATGTCTTCAAGTCCAAGTCGACTACCAAGTCATTGAAACCAAGTCCCAAGTTAAGTCTCAAGTCACCAAGAATTCTTCTAAGTCGAGTCCCAAGTCAAGTCACTTCATTTATCAAGTTGTTTGCAAGTTGTACTTAGTCTATTATAATACCTTCCTCCCCGCATTCCTTGCATTCTAAGCCACTAAGTTCGGCTTTCTCTGCTGACAGCTGAAGGGGACAGGAATGGAGGCAGTAAGGCTTCTGTAACACCACCTTCCTCTCTGCCCCCTTCAGCTGTCAGAGGAGAAAGCTGTGGACTTAAAATGCAAGGAAGGTGGGGAGGAAGGCGGTGTTACAGAAGACTCACTGCAAGTCGAGTTGCAATTCGCTTGACAAAACCCCCAAGTTGAGTCACGCGTTGGTTATTAGGTGACTTAAGTCGGACTCAAGTCCAAGTCATGCAACTCAAGTTCCAACCTCTGTGAAAAACTTCCAGGTAAATCCTAGCTATTATAGGGTTATATTCATGTCTTACTTTATCATCCTCAAAATGACTCATTGGTAACAGACTTTCATTGTTTGCCTCCTTAAGAGGCTACAGGTCACGTTGGTCCAAAATAGAAGTGCTGGTTTGCAAACTAAGCATTTTTTAAAGAAACATACGACAAGTGATATATGCTCTTCAGCATTTATTTCCATTGACTTCTTTCCAGATTGTGCACCTGAGAATCCAGACAATGCAGTACTTAAAGCAACATGAAGTGGTGTGGCGTCATCTTCACCTTGAAGCACAGTGTAGTGACGATATTGACGCCTGCCTAGAGTAGATATTGTGGTGTTCCCGAAGTTCATTTTAAAGTGGCAAGCTTAGAAGAAAAGAACATGGACAAAAGGCTTAAATTGGAAACTTGCCCTTTTTTTTGCATAGCTTATTTTATTCAACCACTGCAACATAATATTTCCTAGAGGAGAATATTAAAAAACACTAATTTATTGAATATATGTCTTACCCCCCAAAATATAAAAGAAATCTGAACTGAAAAAGAAGTTTTATGAAATGTCCTAATCATTATCTATGGTTTTGATGTTCTTTTTAGCTAGGTATTCGTAAACCGATGCTACAGCTATCAGTGTGTGGCATTTACATATCAGGTCATACAGGGATCTCCCATTTTTTATATTAGGGGTTTTTCATATTGGCTACAGGCAAAATTATATAAAACATATGTGCTTACACTAGTTGCATAATAATAATATCAAATAGTTTATATGAATACAGAAGCATACTATTGTTTGTTTCTAGAAGTTAGTTTTAATGGGCAAAACTCCTCACATCTTTACACTGGAACTTCCAAAGCAAACTGTTGTAACTTAAGCCTGGGATTCCAGAAGATTCCCTTTTGATCCAGGCGCTTGATGTCATTTTTAATCAGTTGAATGAACAGGAAGCTTTACCGTTACAATGTTAAAGATTTAAATAAAGTTTTTTTTTATATAACTTTCTTTAGTAAGTTGTTGAACACTGGAGCTTGTGCTGTGGAGGGTTAGAAGGGTCTTTTCTTAAAGAAAAACCCTTTTTTTAAAAAATTTTGCTTGAATTATACGTAAGAGGAAGGAATACAAACAACAACATACTATGCAATTTCTCTTTGACGTGCAGAAGGTAAAACAAAAGTAAAGTGCCCCTGAGGCATTTTATAGAATGTTGTCAACTAAGAAAACAGTAGGCTTGGACTAACAATTGGTACACATTGAAATTTATTAAAAGACCAATGACATTTAGGATTTTTCTGAGCGTATGTATGCAGTTCAGTTATAACTTGCTTATATATAATCTCCAAGGCCTAACACTGAGCAAATGAATAGCAACTGCAATTTTTAAGCATTTGAGCTCTACTGATTTTGGCAATGTTTGATGTTGGTTTGTGAAAGGATTACAGATATTATCCTACAAGAGATCACATAGCACCAGGTTTATATTTATATTATCACAGGGAGGAACAGTAGCATTATCCTACAACATAATAATTATAATTTATACTCTATTAATAAAATAATAAATTCTGAATTATATGGGACAGTTACCTAAACAAAGACTATGTGTTGAGTAGACATACTCCACTTGGGCAATAGTGAAGGGATTAAGAAATCTCTATTACTCTATATTTCTTGAAAATTATATTGACCTGGTTGGGTTGCCATCTTACACATCTTTACTGCCCCTTTCTAGCAATTATGGCTAGTTTATTGTATTTGTCATTCCTATGTTATATCTTTAGATCCTTTTTTATGTTGCATTTGTTAATAGCAGAGAAAATTCTAATTATTTTCACTACCTTCCATGGTACAATATTATTTTTTGAAATACTTAGGTTGAGGTTTCTAAAAAGACCTAGATGCTTAACCACTTTAAGACAAGCCTTGTGCAAAGATTTCACTCTCACTTAAAAGCTCAATGAATCAACAGCTATGGGTGCAGATAATGGAAGGAATGTGTACCAGGCTTGTCCACTTTTTCTGGAGTTCAAGGAAAGGTGTTTGTTACTTGCGTACCAAAGAACGATTAGTATTCCAACTATGAATGAAGGATTAACATTTCTGAATGGGTGTCAGCAAGACCATGGTGAGTTTTAGCACAAGATCAACGTTACTTAAAAAAACATGTCTGTGTATACAGATTGCATGTAGGTGCCTGCAAAATCTTGCTTTCAAATTGTAAATAAAGAATTCTAAGCAAAATAACATTGTTAAAAAAAGCTTGTAAAAAACACAAAAAGAAGGAAAACATGTTAGTGAAATACTTTAATTTTGGCCATCCATTGAATCTTGTATCAAGTTTGTTAGTGTTGTCTTTTTCCCTAGAACCATATAGCCTTGTAGCTATGAAATGTAAAATCGTTTAGGGCAGTGTTTCTCAACCAGGGATACATGGAATCCTTGGGATTCCTTAAGAGGTTGCAAGGGGTTCCTTGAGTAACGAGCAATTTGTCCCTCACGATCAGTTTATCTGACACCCACTTGTACCCACTGGCCAGCAATGTAAGAGTCATTCTTCACACTGACCACCACATTAATATACTGTGAGCTGTGGATATAGTAATTAGTAGTAGTAGTAGGGGTTCCATGAAGATCTGAAAGTTATTTCATGGGTTTCTCAATGTTAAAAAGGTCGATAATGGCTGGACTAGGCGTGTAACAATTAAAAATGGAGTAACTAAAATACCAGTAGAGATATTTTTATTATAGATAATGTCTAGTGAGCCAACCCTCCAGCATTTCATATGTATCAGAAGCATCCACATTATAATCCTTTGTCATATTTGTTGTCCATTTGGAATTGTTTGAGTTTCCATTAGCTTATTCCAGCAGTTCCTGTTGCTTTCCCCATATTATGAACTTTATACAAACCAACAAGTATGGTGGGAAAGGTCACCATATGAACCGAAGAACAGTGATCTCAGATGTACTGGAACATTATAAAACATGTCATCTCACTGTTTTGTATCTACCAAAAATAAAAGATTATTTGTTTAATTTTATCACAACTTCAAATTAGATTGGGATGTAAGGCTACTAAATAGACTGTGCTCATTTATGCCAGAAGCAGCTAACCATCAGTTGGGTTCATTAGTAATATTTATTCATACCAATAATAGGTACTGTATGTACAGCACCGTTCATGCATCGCGTAGTCCTTTGTCGTTGGAAAGGATCGTGAAAGATCCTTTCCAACGACAAAAATTGCACGTGTGTACGCAGCTTTAATGTCCAGCTTTTGCAATCCCTTTAGGAGCAGCACTCAAACTCAAGTGTATTGTATGCAAATATACTGAAAATTTTCTGATCAGAGAAGAATGTACAGTGAGCAGAAGGATTGTTCATCGGTCTGTTGCTGCTGTTTTTCAGTCCAATGACATAATAGAACTGGGAGGTAACACCACTGCATTTCCTATAATGACAGCGATAGGTCAGGTCACAAAACTGCCTGTGTCACTAGGGCTGTATAAATCGTAGGTTGTACCGTATTTGAACAACTAAAGTGTCCATGCAGCAAAAAACAATTTTATATGTTTAGGGCATGGAATTTCTTAAAGACAGTAGTAAATTTAAACTTAATTTTCCCAAATTTAAACTTTGGGAAAAAGATAAGGTTAAAAAAGTAAAAATGTTGTGTTTTCATTTTCCTATATATCCAAAAAGTTTAAATAATATTGTTATAACTAGTGGTTACCCACTGGTCACTGTGCATGGCCTGCCAGGTCAGAATGTTCCAAAAGCAATCTAAAGGAATATCAGATAATTCAGCTTGAGCAAAACCCATCTTGTGGTAAAGCTTATGGCTTTTAAGCCTTACACAAGAAAATATATAAATATTCTCAGCTGTCATTTTTTCATGAACAGATAAAAGTCTATCTTTATAGTAGCTGAACTCCAAATACAATGAAGTCAATGGACAAATATTCTAGAAATAATATTCATTGTTATTGTTGGAAAAAAAGTATTTATTAAAATGGTAAAATCTGTGACATTATAAAGAAAACCTTTGATCCCCTTGGACTTAGCATAGCCAACACTCCATCTGTACTAAACAATGCAAGAGAAACATTAATGAATTGAAATTCATACAATTCCTTTCCTTGGTCAGTGTGTTTGCAATGATGAGCCGTAAATCCATCTTTGATGATCTTTGATCTATGCCCCAAACAGAGTGATCACTGTTTGCTCTTAGACAGAGAGTTGCCTAATTCTTTAAGTAAGCATAGATCAGGGTCCATGTCTCATGGAAATCAAATGAGGGGTTATGTATGTGTGAGTTGGGGGGGGGGGGATTCAAATGTGGTTTTCAACTTCTTTAAATCTTAAGGTTATTCTTGCATACTAACCCATGTGCTCTGCAATATGGCTTGGCTTGCTTGTTGAATAAGTAAATCAAGTCCAATAAAATATATTCATATGCCTGCATTTAATTTGAGTGCAATGCATTACATTACTTTCTAGCATTCTACATTTTTTTCTTCATTTTATGGGATGTTCGATTCTTTCTTAATAGGAGGGCTATCCTTTTTGCTAAATTTGGTCCTCAATATATGTCAGAAATTGGAATTGTATGTCGCTTGTGCTAGATTTATCTCCAGGGAGAGTTCTATACTAGTGTGTCAGTACTGAGCTGAGATGTAGATGTGTCACATATTATTATATATGTTTATATATTATGTATATATAAATATACATAATTACTTTTTGAATGAGGAAGCCGTCAGTTCATGTCTGTGGTCTTGCTAAGGAGATTTACCAACTCTATTTGAAACAGAAAGTGATTGGAATTTTAACCTTTTACAGGTGTCACCCACAGAAGAAAGTAAAATTTTAAAAAGAACACAGTTATTCCAGTGAACTGTCAAAGGATGGCCATAAATAGGCCAAATGTCTCTATTGAAGTCTATAGTAAGTATCCCATTCGAGTTATCAAATAAATATTATTTTATCTCTGAATTTGATTGGCTAAATGCAAAGGAATTATGAGGGTCTAGATTTAAAAGAACCTGATCATTAAGTTCAGAAAATTTCTAATGATCGTACAAGAATCTAATGAGTTTTTGAGACCTCGCAGTTAATTTCTTGTTCAATTGAATGAAGCGGACCTGAACTAAAATTTGTACCTTACATAAAAGGGTAGACACGCATACCCAGTGAGATTGGCACACTTTTTTTCCATCTATGTCACCGGATCTCACACCTCTAGGGCAAAAAAGACGCTTCCTCCACACCAGGACGAAGGAGGATACCAGGACAATGCAGGACCAAATCCAGTAAACCTCGGGGGGGGATCAACGGATCTGTGAAGGTAAAAGTGAGTGAGTTTTGAGTGAGATCAGCTATATATTAGGGAAAATTTCTCCAACAGGTCACAGAAATACAGCAAGCTATTGGGAGTTTGAAAGTCTCAATAAACCTAAAGGTTATTTCCAAAAAATATTGTTTACTTGTGGTTACTGTAGTTTTTTTTTATAAAAGCTTTGGAGTAAAGACCATAGTAGACAATAGCTGGCTTTACCCACAGGTTGCACAAGGCGCTACGTTGTACTAGGACTGCACATATCAGGCCAGATGTGTTACCAGGAAAGTGAAAGATCTGGGACACCTTGAAAGACAAATGATGCAGCACATGAGATGCACAGCGTCCGGGCTGCTGTGGTAAAGAAGGGACAAGGGGGTACTTCTGTACTGGGTTCCAGTGAAAAAAACTTTCACTTTTGCAATGCTTGAACTTTTGGACACAGGGAGGCAACCCATGAAGTTTATTAGGTTGATTCATTAAAACTCCCCAAAACTGGTGAAGAGGCTGTCATAGGAAAATGTGGGTGACCCAGCAGACTTGAAATGGATTGAAAACATTTGCCAGACAATAATTAAAAAAACAAAAACAAAAAAACATTCCAGGTTTGTTGGATCACCTAGGTTCTCCCAAGACAGTCTATCATCACCAGTCTTGGAGAGCTTTAATAAATCTGGCCCATTGCATACACATGGGGTTGATTTACTAAATAAGTTCACTCTATATATATCTATACTCACACTGCATACACTTATACACACTAACATAAAATCAATTACTTCTCTGATAGTTTGACTGATGAAGTGTTGCCAGGTCATATTAAGAATTTCCCTCTGTGAGCAATAGCTAGGGTGTATAATAAGGACAAAGGTGACCTAGCTGAAACCTCCTATACCTTTTCCTTAATTTTCCCAAGAAAAACCTCATGTGATAATTGGAACTTTCAATGTTATGGAATACCCAAATTAGCTTATGGTAACTCTTGCACGTTGCACACAATTCTCCAATTCAAAGCATTACTTGCTGTAATGGCACCGGATTTATTCTCCCTAGCGGTTCATTTTTTTCCGGTTTTATGTCTGAAAGCGGTACATTGTTTTTCATGAAAATTTATTTTACAGTATAATATAATGAGTATAATAAAGTCTGAAACACAAAATCATGTAAAAATAATACGTTGAATAAATAAAAAAATCTATATTTTTTTTAATTTTTAAAAAAAAAATCATATTATTCTCATACTATTATACATACTGTAAAATAAATGTTCTTGAAAACAATGTACTGCTTTTACACATAAAAATCCAATGTATTGCATTCAATAGTTATTTTGTATTGAATGCAATACAAATGACTTTTGAATTTCCTGCCCCGCCCGCCGGCAACGTACACACGCACCGACGCCACCAGGAACTCCCCAGTGACTCATCGAATGCAGAAGCCGGCCGTAAGAAGAGAGAAGAAGATGAAGAATACACCGATGGACGACGCGGGACGCTGGCGGATCAGGTAAGGCTGAATTTACTATCACCTCCTATAGGATTACATACCCTTGAGTGTGACTCGGGGTTACCGCTAGGAAGGTTAAATGTTTTTCTTGGCGCTCAGAAGTTTGTAGAGTTTAGGATTTATGTTTGTGGACAGGTTAAAACATTTAGTTGTTTTATATGTTTACATAGTGATCTTTATCATCAAAATACAGTAGGAAAATACTTTATCATCAAAATGCACTTCTAGAAACAGGAGATCTTTTATTTTTCTAATGCTATGTACAAATGCTATTTTTGCTCAAGAGGAACATTGGTGATCATCTCAGATGAAAATCCAGGGTCTATATTGCTGTCCCCTGACATCATTTAATTTTCTCCCATGCACAATCACTAACTGACCAACACTAAAGCCCACTGATGATTTTTAATTGGGAACATGGAGTGTCACCTGCTCTTCAGCAGTTGTACAGCATTCACTTATTCGACTGGAGCTGCAGACTTTTACTAATGATCATTAACATTTTTGATGGCAGCTGTCTAAAAAAGGAAGCCCCTTCACTTTGTAGTGATTCCCCCTAACTTCATGTTGTAACTACCTTTAAAATTGAATATGGACTTAAAACTCCTAGCCTTTTCCTGTATACCCAGTCTGTACTCAAGCAAAGAGGCAACCTTTGGCCACCACTTCTGAGAGAGATTGCGAAGCAGAATCTTTCCCCCTACAATCCTTAAAGTGGAACTAAAGATTCTTTATTTCGGAAGGGACAGGCTATGTCTTATAGCAGTAAAACAAACGTACTTTCCTGTTCTCAATTAGTTAATAAAACTTGCTGGCACCATCTTTTACCTGGTCTTTTTCCAGGTTTTTCTTCTTCAGCCATCTTGATTGGCTAGTGGAATGACATAACTCATATCCATATGTGTGGGACGTCATTCATACCTGACAACTAGGTATACACTGAGCTGCACATGCAAACCTATGTGAACACATTTGCTATTTAAAAAATCCAGTGCCCCAAACCTTTCTTTTGTTTCCACCAAACACAAACTGACTGTAATTTACATCTTCCGTACTCTTGCCAAAGTATAAAATACAATGTTTTAGCTATACATATACTTTATTATAAATACAGTCTGCTTCCTGCAATCATCTGTTGGTGAAGTACCTGAAATACATTGATTTCATTATAATTTTCCTTAAGGCTAGGAAAAGCAAAGCAATCTTGAAGAAGCCAATGACAATGGCTTCAATCTCATTAAGTCTCTTCCTGAAAATAGCTTTTTATCATTTTTCTTCCTTTGGGTTTATCTGCAATGAATTTTGCCTTAGAATTGTACTTTCCAAGCCCTACATGCCCTAGTGATCACAGCTGACAGCCTTTTTCTTCAAAGGTTTACATGATTTGAATTTTTACTCCTGACCTACAATCCTTTACATTTAATATGCTCTCTGAATTGAAAAAAGACCTGAAACATTGAAACATCTTCTATATTGTTGGGAACAGTTTTACATTTGCTTTAATGGTTTAGGAACTTTTAAAGCCGAAATTCAAGTCAGGTTTTATAGTCTTTTAAATCAAATGAAGATTTAATGTGATTGTCACTGTTGTTGGCACCTCAATAACATTATGATTATTACTTTATCCTAGAAAATTGTCAATATTCCAAATCTGTAGGAAAATTGATACTCAAACACTAAAGAAATAAACAAGGACACATACGTGACTTTAATTATTATTACTATTACATACAAAAATAGTTAAGTAGGGGAGGTAACAGTCATGGCTGGTTTATTGGATATCCTAGGCCGGGAGCCTCTTCTTTTCCAATGTAGTAGTATGGGTATTGTGTATGCATAGCCAAATACAAAGCAACTTAATTTTAAATGTATGGCCCTTCCAATAATATCCAGAAGCCAGAATAACGCCAAAATGTTCCACCACTTATGTGAGACAAGGAAACACAGGCAATCAACTGCTTCTACTGCATACATTAGCTTTATTTTAGGCAAATTCAGGTAGAAAATGATATTGACTGGCATAAAGTATTAGCATAACCTATTATATAAAAATAAATAAATAAAAAACAAGAGTACATAGTTACTTATTGCAGAACTCCATGCTGAAAAATGCAGATATTGCTTATTAACATTTTTCTAATTAAAAAGGCAATTTTTTTATTATTTAATATTTAAAAAAATTCTTCTGTCCCAGGAAGACAACACTGACAAACTTTATTGATGCTGTGCAGTGTTTTTCCCCTAGGACAAAATTACTGGTATTTTTACTGATAGGATCAGCAGGTAAAAAATAAATAAATAAAAGTAATGCAGCCACCACATCATCCAAGGACTGATAAGGTGTAAAATAATAATAATAAAGTTAAACTTTTAATTATTTTAAAGTTAAATTTAATTGAATTTCAAGGTGTTTATTTTTTTTAGATCTGCACGCATTGAGTTAGGCTTAAATAAAAATGAACAGTGCTATAATATTGTGACTGGCTACTAAGGAAAACAAAAAGCATATATTACTGTCAGCATGTTGAAACTATTGTTGCATGGGATCCGGAAAGCACATTCCCTTCTCAATACAATGACTAGCACAACGGTAACCTACGGCCATGATGCAACAATAATTTATCTACATCTCATGGCAATTATAGGAGGTGTTGTCATGATCACATTTAACACAGTACAGTTGAAAAGGAAACTATGTAAATCATTTTGTGAAACAGAGGCGGAGACCCACCTTGGCTTTTATAAAGTCATTCGACGTGTGTATTTAAGAAGTTAGACCTTCAGGAATGTTTTTCATGAAGGAGCGTAGAGCATTGAAAGCATAGAAACCACCTTAATCTTTGTAAAACTAACAAAGATAAGAAATAGCATTAAGTTGGCTGAAATTAGCAAATGGGCCTGCTACACAATGCCCTTGTTACCATTAGCTATGACCGCTGAATGGCACAGGCAAAGTATGCTGGCAATGTTTAACAAACCATCCATCTTTTACCTGTTCCTGTTCAACAGAAACCTTTGTTTAAAGCATGCACCTATTCATTAGTACTCCTCTGTGTTATCAGTGAGATTAATCCACTATTTATCAATATATTTATTTCACAACACTCCTTGTACTTGTCACAGGTTGCTCTTCTTGGTGGTCTTGTATTAAGTCATCTTAATCTGAAAACAAATAATTTTTTTTCCTTTTCAATTTGGAAAAAAAATTGTAGTGAAAAAAGTCTTGCCAAAAAGAAACTTTAACACAACTAATAATAATGAAGAAACCTATATGAGTTGATAGAAGTAATTATATATTTAGTGTGTTAATAAAAGTTCTTATATTAACATATGATTTACTGAAATAAATTCAGGCTGTTCTCTTACAAAGGTTCTCACCGTTCAAGGGACAATTCACTTGGCTTTGTAAATGTGGTGAAAATTCACTTTGCAAAAATACCCAATCACATGCAAGGAAATCCAAAAATATTTTTTTATATATTTAGATAGTGGAAATCAACAAAACTTCCTCTATTTTACTTTGCTGTGTGAAGAGCCTAAACACCTTTGCTAAATTTGCTTTTTACAATTTTGGCAATTCCCAGCAGTGCAAAAGAACAGGTTTGTGTAAATGTCTAAATAAAGTAACACATGCTTAGCTTTCATGTGCCCTTCCCCCACAAACTCAAGAAGGGAAAAAACAGATTCCAACAATTGACACACTATTTAAATGGAATTATGTGAATAATGAAAGATAATTTATCAGTTCAGTTAAAATCATTCTCTGGGGAAAATGTTGCTAACGCCAGTAAAGACAACATTATGCATTTTTATTATGTCCATGTTCTGATCAACTTTCATATTTTATGCCTAATATGATAGGAAGCATCATCAGACAATAGGAAGGCACAAGCCAGCCCATGCATGACCATGTTAGTTCTGGTTATGGTACATTACTTTTAAAATGTAGGGAAGATAGACTAAAGCTACGTACACACTTCCAATTATTATCGTTGGAAAACGAACGCCGAACGATCCTGCACGATATCTACGAACGATCGTATAGCACCGATCCTGCACATAGAGATAACGACACGATCGTTCGTAGATATTGTACACACAATAGATACGATCGTTTGAGCGATAGAGGAACTATGTGCACGACAGGAAAGTGAACGAACGTTCGTTCATTACGCATGCTCAGCCCATGGACGATCAACGAACGACCGTACACACGAACGATGTTCAACGATCGTCGTCCAATCCGATCCGCCGGTCCGGTCGTTCGTTTCCAACGACTTTCCTCGTTCGTCGGCGTCGTAGGTTACTTTTTTACGAACGATTTTTTGCCCAATCGATCGTTCGTCGTTCGTTTTGAACGATAAAAATTGGAAGTGTGTACGCACCTTAATACATACATAGAAGATTAATAGTAAATAGATACTTACAGTGTATACAGTATGAACCCCTTGCCTGGATGGGAAGTGCGTCAACTGTAAACCAGATTACAGTGAACAACATTTGCATAGGCGTGAGTTCTATTATAATTTGCACTGTAGTCCGCAGACCTAACAAGGGCAATACCTTTGGGGATCTAATGGCTAATCTCTCTCAAATTCTTAACTGAACTTTTTGACCCTCATAAAAGTGTCTCAGAGCAGAACAGTTTTTGGTTTTTGGTAGCAAATAGTTAGATTATTTAATTATACTTTCACATGAATAGTGAAAAGTTGTATCTGGTCTTTAACGTCAGAAAGCATTAAAAGAAGTGTTTCTCAACCAGGGTTCCTCAAGAGGATGTTAGGGGTTCCTTGATTAATTAGCAATTTGTGCCTACTACTGACATCAATGGGCTTTTTGGCCATCTGTAAGGGTGACATTCTTCCCACTATCCAGCAATGTATTCTTCCCACTGATCACCATACCAAAGTACAGTACGTAATTATTGCAGGGTTTCCCCAAGACCTGAAAATTATTCCAAGGATTCCCCCATGTTAAAAAGGTTGAAAAGAGCTAAGTTGGGAAAGTGTTAGATGCAGCCTACATACCATACAATGTACCAGGAGAGAATGGCACCATGATCCCGATACAATATACCTCAGTTTACTTGTCCTGTCTGCAAGATTGTTAAAAGTTCTTGGTAGCCTCAGGCATAGTAAATGCAACAAAATTAAAATATTTTAATTAATAGGAATTGCTAACCTTCTTTGAACTGCCTTACTGGTCACTGCTCAGGTATGAGGTTGGGTGACGTTTACCACTGAAAATGTAACATAAAAACTGCTCATCAAACTTCTCATGTGTGAGATTGGTACTTTTTTTTTTAATTCTAGGAAAGCCCCTTTTATGAATGCCCGCTATTTGACATGCACAGAAAGGGCAGCCCGAGGCCTGAGGACTGAATAGGATATATATCTGTAAACATAAATCATGTATCCCAGGAGGCTCCAGGTTTCCCATTCAGTATTTGCTGCTGTGGTGATAAAGACGAAAGGAGAGGGGTCTTTCTTTTTAATTAAATTACATTTTTTTTTAAAAATTTAAAAAATACATTTTTGTATTATATAAAAAGGTAGATATTATTACAAATGTCATGACAGGTCCTCTTTAGGATTCATCCTCACCCACCCTTTTTGATGTCACACCTAACAATACAAAACATATATTGTAGTATTAATAGGGCTCTATCAATGAAAAAGGATGACCCAAAAGATGAACCATAGGGCTACTTTTAACTCTGACAACAGCCAAAACCCTTAGAGTAAAAATATGAAATGAAAATGATTACTTTATATTTATGGTGGATAAATTCAACAGCAAACTATAACAATGCAGAGGTTTATTCTCTTTAATTTTGCAAACATTGTAATAGTTGTTACAATACACCAAAACACCTGTTTTTTATTTACTTTACATTATTATTTCTGAAAATTGCTTTGTGTTACCACACTTGGGAAATGTCCTGTCAGGAATATATTATTGCTGTGCCGTAACATTTAGAAATAGTCCCAAGAAGTTCATTTGCATAGACATTTTTGAAATAGCAGCCAGCATCCTGAGGAAGACAAAGTGCTGCCTACTAAACACAGACTTAACATACAAATGTCTGGCTTGGGCAAACATCAGCACATTGTGGACACCTGTTATGGTTTCAATGGAGTTCATTAGCATACTGTACTCCAGCTGTCTTTATCCCTTTATGTCCTTCTCTAACTCCACTGAAACAATATGTTGTTACTGAACAAAAACTTATTAGGTACTCAATATACAAATAATCTGGTTGTGGCTATAAAATAAATCTTCATAGATGTAACTGTTCTTGAAAGACATGAATGGGCTGCGTATATACCATGAAGCTAGACATTTTGTGGAGTTCAGGCCTCATACATATAACAGTATTTGCATGAATGTTGTGTAAAATATTCTTTAAAAATTATATTCAGAAACAGAGCTGCTTGAGAATCCTAATGTGTACAATCCGATGGAAGTATTGAGAGCTTTCAGAACAGTAAAGATCATGCACCCTATCTGGCTGTTTACAATTAAACCAGTAATAATTTTGTATGCTTGTAGGCCCCTTCATAAATCTGTGCGATGCTTTTTGAATGGATTTATCTGGCTAATCACTTTTTATTTACCATTAGACAAGCCAGCACACACAGTACTTTCCTTTCCACTTCCATGGAACTCTAACTATTTAGGACACCAAGGAACATATTTAAAAAATAAAAGTTTGGCAGCAAAGCAGACCTAAACTAAAAGGTAGACAACCCTTTTATATTAGGTAAAAAAAAACTTTTTTTTCCTGGGTAGTTTAAAACCCTTTTTTTTTTTTTTTTTTTAAAAAGGGTAAAGCCCCTCCGATCAAGACAGAATGGGAGCACAAAGCCTCCTAATTTTTTCTTCAATGGGGAAAAAGAAAATGCTGATTTCAAACATGCAAAGTGAGATCTGTACTCTTTTTTCCCCATCTACCGCAGGCTGTGCAGTGTGAGATTGAGTGACGCAGGCAAAAGGCAGCAAAGAAGATGGCGGCGCCCGGAGCTCCCTCCATGTCAGGATAAAGGAGGATTCCAGGATGACGCAGGACTCCAGGACTCGATCCAGAATACTTCCGGAGGGATCAATGGATCTGCGAAAGGAAAGGTGAGGGAGTTTTTTAGTTTACTTCTACTTTAAAATTTTATTAGGGATCCCCCCATTTAAATATAATAATGCCCGGTAAATATTGTTAGATCGAAAATCTTGCTGGGTGTGTCCATAAAAGTTATAATGTACAATATTGCCATTTCTCTTTCCTGTGTGGTAAAGAACAATCTATTGTTATCATTAATATTATTATACTATATATACTGCATTTATAAAGCACCAAAATAGTATGCAGCGCTGTACGTTAAATAGGGGTTACAAATGACAGACATAATAAAATATAAATACAAACAATAACAAAAGAGTAGGAGAGGACCCTGGCTAAGACAGTTTACAATTTAAGAAGTTGGATGCAATAGGATGCAAACTTCTCTACATAACAATTTCCGGGGAGCTCATTGAATGATTTAGAGGTGAATTTGCTTATGGGTTCCTTCCATTTAGGAGGAAACTACTATAAAAGTTAATAGCTGTAAAAAACTGTAAAAAAAACAATTTGTAGAGAAGTGAATCTTAGAGGGCAACACTGAAAAAACATACATTCTTTAAATAGCATTCCTGGAAGATGCATTTAAGTGGTACATCATGTTATTTATTTCCTAAATAAAAGTGTGCCTCCACCAAAGAATACAACAGCCCAGTATACAAGACATGCAGGCTGATACTCTGAGCTGAGGGCCAGTTTTGAGGGGTGTGGTGGGGAACACACTGTTTTTGGACATTGTTTAATGATGAAGGTAATATAATGAATTGTATAAGGTATAATGAAGGTAAGGTTAGCAAAATTGACGTTTTTAGTAAAAAGTCGGACTGCGTATCTATTTCTGTTTCCTAAACTGAGCTTTTAAACACATGATTTTATCATTTTTAGGTCCCTTTTACTTCTTTTATTTTTTCTTACAGTGCGTTACCATAACCTGGTAATATCTAATATTTTGTGTATTTATGGGCTGCCAACACACTACAGTGAATAATGTGACTTTGTTTTTAATCTAAGATTGGTAAACTGAAATAAGGTGAATTTTGAACGTTTTGCATCCATAGTGCACACAGGTTACTATACTTTACACCATCATTACTTTGTTTGTGCAAGTTCAATAAATAGATCTTCTGAAAAGCAGTTTAATGTGGAATTATTGCCATATTTTACTTTGGGGCAATACATGAACAACAAAAAGCTTGTTGTAGATATGTCACTGTAATTTTTCCCTATTTTCAGCCTAATGGTTTCTCTACATTTTTATTATTACATTCACATTATGTTACCAAATACATTTGTTTGAAAAATAAGCATGAATAAAACAAAGAACTATTTCCACAACGAGAAGCCCAGATTAGACCTGAAAACTTGGCTGATACAGTCCCTAAAGTATGTCATTAATGACAAATATGAAACACTCATCAAGGTGCATTGAATTCCACTGAACACACCTATACTTACTGGCAGGAAAACCATGGCTTAAAGCCAGAATTTCCTTTTATTTGTAATAAAGAAATGACCAACTGTTAAACTAAAAAAAAAAATTAAAAAAACAGCTGATGTTTGGTGCAAAACTGGTTCAAAGAGGTTTTTACCATTCCTTACCCCAAAAAGAAGAACATTTGGTTGGAGTTGGTCTGCAAATATTGTTCTAAACTAATGATTTTACAGGAGAAAACAATTTTAATACAGTTATATGTGGCATATTTTGTGTTATATGTCATACGATTTACATTTTGTACAATAGAAAAAAGTATGGGTCTGGCAGCAATCTCCTCTATATGGCACCAACAGACTGTAGTTTGACATTTACCTTGACATTTAGGAGCTTTACCCTCTTGGTTTTGGTGATAAATTTAATATACAATTATTTCTTTTTTTCATTTAGTTTTCAACGAAAAGAGGTACAATACATGAAAAAAAGATACATTTGAAATACAAATGTTGACAATACAATAACAATTTGTGTGATTATAAACACTACAAATTACAACAAGCATAATAAATGGTTACCATAGTGACACAACACCGGAAGGTCACTGTCCAATAGGCGATACCCATATCATGCAGGCTGTTCAAAAGTGGAAATAATTCTTTTTCCAGTGGTTGGTGGCAATATAAGATTTCCACAACTCAAATCCCTTTACATGAGATTCCTTTGCCAGGGATACTTTGACCCATTCCATTTTGAACACAAACCATAATTTTTCCAAAAACAATGTGAGAGAACGAGGATGAGGTGTTATCAACTGATCCATACTGCTTTGTTTTGCCACCAGTGACAATATTGTCAAGAGTTTACTGTGTCCTTTAGTGACTCCTGTCCCCTAAAGCAGAAGTCGCCAACCGGTGGTCCCAGTGGGAACAGGAGAAGGACCACGGTGGGGGGGCGCACCGGCCAGAGTCGCGGACCACATCTCCCATACTGATTGTAGGCTTAGAGCGGTGAACGGGTTGTGTTTCTGGAGACAACCCACCCATTCTCCCATCGCAGGTCTGAGTGGTCAGGTTCTGGCATCATGATGTCATTCCGGGGGGAAGTTTCTTCCCCTTTCAGTGACACGCGGTTTCCCGCGCATGTGCGATCCGGATTCTGTGCATTCAGGGTCCGTAGGTCCGAATAGGCTGGCGAATACTACCCTAAAGGGTCAACTCCTCAAAAATTTCCCAGTTAAGTGAAAGTGGCAGATACTATAGCAAGTGTCAGAGGGCGTAAGATACCACTTTCCTCCAGAAATATTTAACCTTGGGGCAGCTCCACAACATATGGTACAAATCAGCCTCCCAATGTTCCACATTTCAAATAAAATTACAATTACATTTATAACAATCATGTAAGCAGAATTCTTCCAATGAAAGCAATTGTTTTTGGTGACATATAGAGATTTCCTTTAACTTAAAATATAGGTAAATCTTGTCAATATACATATTATATTATATACAATTATACAGCAAAACATACACTAGTGTTTAATCTATGAATTTGTGCTATCCAAAGCTGAAAAGAAAAATGTTGGCCATGAAATCTCTGTAGCTTTTCTTATAGTTGCAGCTATTTTTGTAGTTTATATACCATATGAACAAAGTTTTATTAGTAAATGTCATGTTTCCTGAATTTAAGGAATTTTCTTCTTGCTTGTATTTGATAATAATTACAATTGATGTTATCCCTACCACTGACTCTCCAGAATGTTCAACCCACTAGCTCATCCACATTAATTAAGTTACTTTCACTTGTGCAAAGTTTTAAAAAGGGAGAGGAGTAAATTAGAAAAGGAAGACAAACAATCAATTAGTGAGACAATAGAGAAGAGCTTCATATTGTCCATGTTGTCTACATTTACTTTAATCATTAGGACACTCAATGTAAGAGCAAGATAGTAAACATTATTACATTTAATTTAAAATCCTAAATAGTAAAAAAAATAACGTCATGGCATGTATACATTTATATGGTAAATATGTTTTAAGAACACAAAAAGTGCCTTCTATATTATATACATACAAGTATTGCATATATCTGCTTCTTTACATGTATGCATGCAATTTAGTTAGTTTACATTTGTTAAACAGCATTAGGAATGCAGTATCAATGCATTTATTAAATACAATGAGCAGTGCTGCATAAAATACTGCAGCTAAACCAAATTCATCATGGCAGGGCAAAGTCACCAGCTTAGGAAAGCTAATGCTTCATTGATTGGTATAACGTTTTCCAAACATTGGTGTTTGCTTTATCTGGTTAACCAAACTTGAATATATGTATTTGTTGGGGAATTAGAACTATATTTTAGCTATTTTCTAACATAAACATAAAAACTGGCATGTTTTCAAAGGAGAATGTAATAAAAAATCATGTTAACATGCAGAAAATCAAATTATATTATAAAAATTATTAATGTGTAAAACTTTGGCAATTTATTTGAGTGGACACATATTCCTTTGCACAATTTATAATGGTGGACAACCTGGCAATGGTGGCAAACCTGGAATGGATTACTTCAAAGTCATTTGCTATTTGCTAGAAAATGTTTTGAATCCTGAACCAGATTCATTCCAGATTTGCTGGATCAGCCAGCTACACTGATCAAAGTGTATTCTCTCCAGCCTTGGAGAGCTTTAATAAATCAGGACCTATGTCACCTGTACGCATTGCAGGCACAGGGTGGTGGACAGGTTGTGTCTGGCATCGGTTTCTGGAATTCTGGAATCATGATGTCACTCTGGGGGGAAGTTTCTTCCCTTTTGAGTAACACCCGGCTCCCCACGCTTGCGTCATTCAGAGTCCGTGCATTTAGTGGTCTGCGAGCTCCAAAAGGTTAGGGACCTCTGCTATAAGTAAACAAAAACCTCAGTGCTATATATACGATTTTAGAGCAATAGTAGTCTAAAATATGATCAACTTTACTGGCTTGTCTGCCAAACAGTGCATTTAGAAGATGCAGGTAGGTAGATATTCTATACAACTAACTGGTACCTATAGTAAAAGTAAGAATGCATTCTTAGTATGTATTGTACTTAGTATGCATATTCTTAGTTATGTAGAGTAGGCATCTTTGGGTACCTAAACACCTGGTAGGTTTTTCCTGCAGATAATTCTATAGGCCTCAAAAACAGTGGAGCGCCAATATGTATCCGGTGTCTATTGTAATTCACCCCTTTCCCCTCCTGAGGCTTGTTGTTGGTTAGTAAGGCCTCACACACTATCACAGTGGTGGGCTAAAGCTACGTACACACGTCAGATTTTTATAGCCCGATAATCGGCATCGGGCCAATTATCGGGCGAAAATCTGCCGTGTGTACAGTCGGTGTTGTCCATCGTCCGAACGACCGTTCTGCCGGATCCACGGACGATGGACGACAACCGATCCTAATTAAAGGGAAGGGGATTGCGCGCAGCAGGGTGCCGCTTTGTCGCTCTCCCCCTCCCCTCTCCATAGAGCAAGAACGGTGCTGTATGTACAGCATCATTCATGCATCGTGCAGTCCCTTGTCGTTGGAAAGGATCGTGAAAGATCCTTTCCAACGACAAAAATTGCAGGTGTGTACGCAGCTTTATAGTTGGGTACTTGGGGTGGGTGGACCATGGACCTTAGTGTTTTTTGCATTTTAGTATGTCTATATCCAATGCACATAAAGGGGCATAAAAGAAAATACTAATTTTCTACAGTAAATTGCAGTTTTTTAATGTTCCCTTATGTTTTAATTGCTTGTTTTTTTACCTATAGTTTACTTTTAGTTTTCTAGTGCAAACATAAAAAACTATTAAATGTTACAGTATAGTTATTATTAACAACAATACTGGAGTTTAACATCAACATTATGAGAGCAGACAGATATTTTTAGTGTTTGTCTACCTTTGTACTATCAATTCATTTGACAATTAATACAGACTACCTGTAAGACTGGAGATGCAGTGTAATTATTATAAGAATAATAGAGGCAGGAAAGATTGAAAGCAGGTAAAATAAATCGATAGCCTGCACACCAAGTGCAAGAAGGCGATGGAGCTGGGATCTATGAGTCAATGTGTTCATTAGTTCCTGGTTATGACTGCAACTGACCTGATGGCAAATATGAAATATCAAAGAGCTTGTCAGCACTCCTGAATGGGACAAAGAAAAGGCGCATTAATGATTAACTCTGCTAAAAGCCCAGGCTTTTGTATTCCCATGGTACTTGGACTATCTCGCTGCCATGTGACATGCTCAAGCCATTTTCTAGCAGATTGGGGAAATCTAGTAAGCAAACACAGGTGCTCAGAGTCAGCACTGCTGTCAGGGACAACCACAAACAACACCAGCTATGCCTGGCTAAATTAGCTCCACTGTTTGCCTCCATTTCTGCTTCCTGGAGATCCCACTTTCTAAGACCTGCGTCTTTCACTCCGATTTTAGACCATTCATGAACAATATTAAAAAAGACACAAGGCAGACTGTGCTTTGTACCGAACCCATTCGGCGTCCAAATGCAAAGACCAAGTAAACTAATTAAAAGCGCTCAAATCTTCAAGTCAGAAAAGAAAACAAATTTATTTTTCTCAAGTGGAATGATTTTAGTGATCCTTGTCAAATAAAAGATAACAACAATATAGACAGAGCACAGCGTTTAATCTGTCAGTCCCACATTTAGCAAATCGCTCATCATTGTCTTTGTATTATTCCAGAAATATATATTTAGCCATTAAAAGGTCAGTGAACGTAAATAAAAGCTGTTTGATTCAAAAGAGGTTTCAATGGCATTCATGGACATGTAAAAGCAGCAGGAGCTCATCGTAATATTTGAAGGTAATGTTGGTGATAAAAAAAGCTCACATTACACAATAGATTTCTCCAGTGATCCTATAGAAGATTACAGCCATTTGAAAGTGGACCTATACCTAAAAATGTAATATCCATTTTCTTAAGGTAAATATTTATTGGGTTTATTGTGGTTTAAAGCTACGTACACACTTCCAATTATTATCGTTGGAAAACGAACGACGAACGATCCTGCACGATATCTACGAACGATCGTATAGCACCGATCCTGCACATAGAGATAACGACACGATCATTCGTAGATATTGTACACACAATAGATACGATCGTTTAAGCGATAGAGGAACTATGTGCACGACAGGAAAGTGAACGAACGTGCGTTCATCACGCATGCTCTGAACATGGACGATCAACGAACGACCGTACACACGAACGATGTTCAACGATCGTCGCCCAATCCGATCCGCCGGTCCGGTCGTTCGTTTCCAACAACTCTCCTCGTTCGTCGGCGTCGTTGGTTACTTTTTTACGAACGATTTTTTGCCCAATCGATCGTTCGTCGTTCGATTGGAACGATAAAAATTGGAAGTGTGTACGCACCTTTAGAGTAACTAAAAAATCTAGCCTTTGTCTTAAATATCTCATAAAAGAAGTGTGTTTGTTGACTTGTGGCTGTGTCTACGTATTGTTCTTGTAGCTCTTTCTTTGTGGGGTCATCTAAGCCATAATCCCCCAATCCTATCTTTGATCACTGCTATTTTGATGTGAGACATCAAAACATTGTGACATCATCACTATTGTGCTGTTCAATATTTTTCTGAGGGCTGGAGAGAGAGCTGTACTTAAAGACCGTCAGACAAGCATCTCCCTGCTAGTTTATTCATTCTTTGAATCTCTGCTTTCTCCACACCTCCTTTTGCTTCTTGGATATTACCATGCATCTTTCAGATTAGCAGTCATCAGAGGGGTCTGACAGCAGTAAGCAATGCCCTGCCTCTTTTCCAAGATGGCTATCATCACATGGAGGCACAGCAAGGAACAAGACATGGTAAGCAGGGGCTGGGGTGCCATTACTTGCCTTTTTAGGGAACAGCTTCCACAGTACAGGTCTTGGATATCATGATACATCTTTCAGGTTACCAGCCATCAGGTTGGTCTAACACAGTAAGCAATGTCCTGCCTCTTTTCCAAGATGGCCAACATCACATGGAGGCACAGCAGGAAAGGAGACATGGTAAGCTGCAGCTGGGTGCCTCTACTTTAATTTTCCTTTTCCAATTTCCACAACAGTACAGCTTCCACAGTACAGGTCATCATTAAACTTCTCTCAGTATTGTACTTATAGTTCTGGGTAATCATAACTGTTAGGGGCTGGTATATTTCTTTGCCCATTTTCCCAGCTCTGTTCATCATCTACAACAGGGGTAGGCAAACTTCGGCCTTTAGGCCAGATATGGCCTAGCCAGTAGTCTGTTCCGGCCTATCGCGCCCCTGGTCGATCCGGCCTAATCCTGGCCAGCAGGGCTCAGCAACCCACTGCTCCGGAGACGCATGAGGCTCTTGACCCTTCTTCCCTATTTACCGCGTCCGGCTTTAACATTTCCACCGCCAGGTTAAGGGGACATTACCTCTCCTCCGTATGCATTGCAGGGAAGAGGGATTTCCCTTCAGGGGCCTTCCAGGTGGGGGCCGGAGCCATCAGCACGGGACTCGAGAGAGAGAGAGTCGGCCCTAGTGTGCCTTCTTGACCTCCTAAAATGGCCTACTAGCCAAAAAAGTTTGCTGACCCCTGATCTACAAGATCATGGTGTAGGGAAGGGGGGGAGAGAAGAAGTGTTTCTAATCTTGGCAGGGAAATATGGTGGGGCAAAAAGAGGTGGGGCAAAGTTAATTTGTTACAGGAAAACTAGAGGCTTGCATGCCATTTCTTTTTCAGTAATTCATGACATATCAGTCATTTAAAAAATGCTTTTTTACTGCAAATAAACTCCTATGCATATTCTCGTCATATGTGCAATTTGACATTCTTGAACGTGGGACAAATATGGGCTAGCCATAAATAGCTTGTTAACTTCACAATCAAACCGTCCAATGTGGAAAGTCATTTCAAAGGAACATGTAAAAGGCAATACTGAGCATATCTGATATCAGATACATTCAAAATAACCTATATTATTAATTTCCAACCGGACAATTTCTCAGTCAGAAGGCAGTTCGCAGGCAAATTGTAAAGTTTAAAGAGGTGGTTTATGGTGCCGTAAACAATAAGTAATTGTCTCCATTCTCCTCGTTCTTGGGAAGTCAATTGTTTTT
Organism: Pyxicephalus adspersus; assembly: GCF_032062135.1. Classification (NCBI taxonomy): domain Eukaryota; kingdom Metazoa; phylum Chordata; class Amphibia; order Anura; family Pyxicephalidae; genus Pyxicephalus; species Pyxicephalus adspersus. Next base: position 122,005,826 of record NC_092861.1, on the reverse strand, counting down.
ATTATCATACATATTTTTGGAAAGGAAAATGTAAAGTTAAAGAAAGACACCAACACCAAGCTTTTTATGTTACAATAAAAATGTTTAAATATAACTAACATGTTTCGGGGTTTATACAAGAATCTCCTTTGTCAGGGTTTGGTTATGCTGTGCAGAAGCAGTCTGGACAAATGGTTGATGCTGAGCTTTAGCTCTGTTGGCAGCTTGGTCAGTTGATTGTCTGGCAGTTATCTGACAAACCAGAGATCCTAAAGCAGATCTAAACTCAAAAAACAAAAAGTCATCAGGAGGTAATACTAACTGACAAAAGTGACATGGAATCACTCTTTTGTCAAAAAAAAAGGAAAATCCCTGGCTCCTAAATCGCAAGCTCTACACTTTACTAAACATGCAGCTCAGCACAGGAGTTTCATCATCAGTGGCTGTTCAATGGCCGAAGAGGATCACTGTCTTTACGGAAGTTTGATATTGAGCTGGTGATGATGATGGCTCCTTTCGTTGATGCAGTGATGACGGGTTCCAGACATGCATAAGTATGTGCAATGGGCAAGTATGCTGATTATGGAAGAAACTCTTCACCAACAAAGTTAAGATCCACTTTAACTGAATGAGCCTGATTTATTAAAGCACTCTAAGACTGGAGAGGATACACTTTCACCCGTAAAGCTGGGGGACCCAGCAAACCTGGAAAAGATTTCCTAAAATTGATTTGCTATTTGTTAACAATTTTTTTCAGTCCTGGACCAGATCCAGTCCAGGTATGCTGTGTCACCCAGCTTTACTGATGAAAGTATATCCTCTCCAGTCTTAGAAAGCTTTAATACATCGGGCTCAATGAGTTCTCAACTGCAATGCATTATAAAGGAGGCACTTATATAGCTCCAAAACTCATTGGCCATAATTTTCTTTATCACTCATTAATTGTAATGATCAAGAATTGGATATCTGGACTCATTTCTATCAGTTGTCCCTTGCTTAACCATCCTAAGGACCGTATTATGGCTGGACTGGTGATTAATGAGGTGCCACTCTACAGCAACCACTTCATGCAATCAAAATCTTTCTTAAACTTAAACTAAGTACAAATGTCAAACTTCTGTCTTCCAAGACAAACACCCGTACCAATCTTGGGTAACAATCACATGTGTACAGTAGTTTCTAGCTGATGTTGTTCCTCAATCTGCCCTGGTGGACTACTGAATGATAATTTGGGAATGACCTCTGTGCTTTCCTATGAAGAAGAGCACAGCAGGGTACTGCTTGCTCGGCTTCTCCCTCTCCTCTTCGTAGAACAGAACAGCACTGTGTATACAGGACTCATTCACGAAAGATTGTCTCCAGCATGATGTCCCTACAAGGCTTTACAGTCCAGTGTTCCACAATTCTAATTCTGGAATCTGTAAAAGGAAAGGCACATTTATAAGTCATTTATGAATAGGATTAGATTTACTGGTCCTTTAAGCTATACTGACCTCAAAATTGTGCTGTGTTTCCAATTCAAGGTCCCTCCAGCTGTATTGTTTGTTTTAGTGTATTCCTTCTCTGCTCAAAGAGAGACAGACTTTCCTTGACTGTTCAAATATTTATGTATATTATGACGCTTAAACTCTTTGCAATCACACTGGAGCAATAAAGAATAGACTATCAGTTAAAGATTATAAAACTGCTGAAAGTAAACAGCAGAAATCAAGAGAAAATAAATTTAGGCTATAAAAAGATGACTAGGGCTGCTATAAATGTTTAAGAATAATCAGTATATCTGTCTAGAGATACTATACTAATTAGCAGCCCTTGGGTATATCCACACCAGAGCAATGAAGTCATTGCTCTTACCTGCAACTTATATCACTAATTTACCATGTACACATAAGTCAATGATAATTTTTTTAACATATATAGTTGGACATTTTTATTGTGTCATGAGGCCAAAGCCTTTACAACAAGGTGTTCTAAGGGAAATCTCATATGGGCAAGTAGAGTATTCTGAATGTTTTTATAACTTGAATTAGTGTTGATTTACTAAAGTAGCAGAGTCTGTCCACTTTGCATTATAAATGTTAGTAAATAAGGTAATGGTTTGTTCACTTTGACTATCCAGTCAGGTTCTAGAACAAACTTTGTTTTTCTTTGCACAAGATTAGGTTTTAAAGAATTCAAGCATTCGCAATTTATCATACACAAAGTGAACATATTAGTAGAATAAACCTAATCAGTGCACCATAAAAAATTCTGGCTAAGTAAACTTCCTGTGCCCCCTCCCCCATCCAAAAAGTCAAAATATTTTGATTTGGGCCCCGTACAGAAGTAGTCTGTATACCTCACTGTATGTGGTCCTGATTTGGCTAGCTAGTAACTGTTAAATTCATATATTAAGGTTTTCTCTCTCAAATCTAGGTAGGGTATTTATTACTTTTTTTGACATTATTTTTTAAACTGTTTGCATTTGGAAGATAAGGAGCTTTCAAAAACAGTGCATTCAGCAATCTTGCTGGACAGCTGTTGAGAGAAGATTAGGAATGCATTTAGAGTCTGGGTTATACCTAATCATTTACTTTGCCCTTTTTAATAAAAGTAATGGGTTTGCTGGATAGTATGGGGCTTATACTTACCCTCCACCCACTCCCTCCCATCCCTGTTTACCCACCAAAACCCAGAAGAGACCTGGTCGTTCCTAGTATGGAGAAATACTTATGTATTCTATATAGTCAGTATACCGTGTTCAAGGGTGGAAAATCACCAGGTCCATGTATTCTGACAATGTGGTGGTGGCCAAATGTACAGTGAAAACCTTGAATAGATTTCTGAAAATCATTTGGAAAATATTTTTAATCCTGGACTAGATTTATTGTATATTTACTAGATCTTTTCCTGTCTTCTTCTCCAGGAAAGCTTTAATAAAACAGCACCAATGTGGGCATATCAGAAATTGTTTGTAGCTACCATTTGTTTATTATTCTCCGAATTAGCAATTCTGTCAACTTCTTACAACCTCTTACATAGATTGTTTTTAATAAAGTTTTTGTGTTGTTTTTTTTTTCGCTAGGAGAAAGCCACCACTGGTATGGTCTGAAGAAATCCAAAAATTTCTACGCTTGATGGTGTTGTGAAACTCATGACTTGCATGGCTTTTTCCACCCCTCAAGAAGCCAGTTCTATATGTTTTTCTAAGTTTGAGTTTTTACATTTTAGATAAAAATAAATAAAAACCAGCAAAGGACTTTTTTTCAAAAAATCAATCACACCACAAGATTACATCTATTACTTTCAATAGCCAGAGAGATCTTCTGTGCTCATTTCTATTTTAGTTTTTTTTAGCACCACCCACCTTTATGGCTAAGCTCTACAAACTGCCAGCCCCATCCTATAAAAATTGCTATTACTAGCCAATGAAGTAGCCTTAAATAGCTTAAGGGCAGTTGATGGGACTAACCTCAAAAATAAAGTGAAATAAAAAATATTGAAATTATGATCATATTTTACATCAGGACTTTTTATGCATCACATAAAATAATACAAAACAAATACAAAATAATGCAAATTCCTTTATTTAGATTAATAGTAAAAACAACACCATACAAAACAAAGTCAAATTTTTGCAGCAAAGAAACATGAGTATGCCCCTTGGATGTGCAATAATTTATTGACATAGGTAAAAAGGGTGAACCAGGAAGAGAGAACAAGCTCTTTCCAAAGAATTTTAGCAGTGGGAAACAAACTCAGCAACGGGCACATTGGATAATTTTATGGCAGATCAAAGTAGTAGTAAACGTCTTGTGGTTCCAGGAGTTTTACTTTTAAAAATAAAAACAAAATTTAAACAATTATTAAAACAATAAAACGTTAATGATATAGCATATAAGGGACATACTGTAAAGGTTTTTGTGTAAGTGAGTCTGATTATTTCAGAATGACCTTACGCTTTATAGAGTTATAAGTCATGTATTTAATTCACTAAATTCAATTTATCACTAAGTAGAAAATATCAATATCTTCATATACGTCGAACAAAAGGTAATTTTAAATTTGTTGTCACTTATTTATTTGAACTAGCTGTTTATATATTACTTTTTATTTGAAACAAATATTTAATGATGTTTTTGTTGGTTCTATATAAATCCTGTTTAATAATAAAAATAATAATAATAATTCTATATATAAAGTTTCTTCTGTTGATATATCTCACGGAATGTCAAGTGTCAGGACAAGGTGCATTTCAGTCTCCTCTATGCAGTAAACCGTTTAAAGCCTTTTTGAAAGACAAGCCAATTAACTATCATTTGTGAATTTTTATGGCAGAAATCCACAAGAAGGTTAAACCTTTTATTCAATTAAGGTAAATGTAGAGAGTAAAAATGGTTGAGTTAGGGTACAATGAAAGCATTTTGACAGACTGGAACCTGTGGTTGACAGCTGTTTTTCTTCTTTGGTTGATGTTAACCTATGGATTCTGTTCATCAGTTACTAATAGATTTACTGCTGACAATAGCAGCACTTTTTTTTCTGAAACTTCAACCGCACATAGATAATGATACCTAAAAAAACATTTATTTGTTACTGAGATATCGGATAAGGTAACTTACAACACTCCAAATATTTTAATATATAGTGTAATTATGTATGTTATAATATGAACAGAAATAAGCAGCTACAACAAGTACAACTATATATAAATATTAGTACAAATAAAAAGCCATATAAAAAATTGTTTCCAAATACGTCTTCTCTACCATTCACAGTAAGTAAGTGATGATATCCCACCACCTACTGGACACCACTCACCAGTTGGTCACATTTTGTATTGAAAAGTGCTCTATGCAGAATTTACATGGTAGATACCTTTTATTTTACCATGTGTTTACCACTCCCTTGGAAACCACTTTTATACATTCATTTAGTATCAGTTTGTCAGGTATCTGAATGTTCCCAGGTATTATTTTAGGTCTGATATCATACACAGGCACCCTTATCAGAAAATTATTACTTAGTCATCCTCTTCCCTATAAACAATGAACATTAAACAATGTTGGGGTGTTTGTCACATATTCTATGTGTAGTTGATGTAGAGAAAAGGTTAGGTGTGGTATTTTATTCAGAAAATCAGTGGCCAAACCAATACTAAAGCAGTGAAGACTGTTGTTGTTTAGTGTAGCTCTGTCTACATAACCAAAGTAGAATAGATGGAGGGTTATCTTCCCAACCTCTTCTTCTTCCATCAACTACCACACATGTAACCCAATAACACCACACTTTTTTGGACTACTGTGTGCATTAACATAATATTGCACACAGTTATATAAAAAAATTTTTTTTTAATAAACAATTTTGCACAAAAGTACTTTTTTATATAAAAGTACAGTGAAGGCTTTTTATTCCCACGAAGGCCTATTCCTATTTTCCTGCACCCAGCCCTGTTCACTACCTTGGGGACCACAAAACCTTTTTAATCCCAGATTCCCTGTAGGTTCTTACCAAATAACACATTTCTAAGGAACACCACAAATCTGATGGTGATCTAAAGCTGTACACATGTACACACATGCAGTAAACTAAATAAAATAAATGTAAACGAACAATCCACGACAGATCGTTTGATAATTGTTAACAAAAAAAGTGCACAAGGACTGGTCAAGGACGCTGACGAACGAGAAATCTCACTGGAAACGAACAACCGCCCTGGCGGATATGATTGGGCGACAATCGTACGTAATCTATTGTGTGTACAGTCATTCAGTGATCCTGGATTGTTCTGTGATACACTTTCTCCTGTACATGCCACTTCCTGCATCGTTCGAACGATCGTTCACAAACGATCGTATCTAGTGTGAACATTATTGGTGGATTATATTTGAACGATCGTATTGTTACAGCTTGTGGAGAATTGTGCAGAATACAATCGTTCAAAATAATCAGGAATAATCGGTGATCGTTCGTTTTCAAACGATAATTTTTGCACGTGTGTACCTAAGTAAAGGAACTGGAGTGACACATTAATTAGATTTGTCATGACCATATTTAGGTAATGAATTCACTCAGGATTCAATGTGCTGTTACAGAACAGATTATCTGTAATTTGAAGGCCTGCTTGTAATTTAGTGTAAACCACACTATTTATTACAAAATAAAATGCACATCTTTAAAGCATCCCCTAATATCATAATTTCATTTTAATGCCCCCTCTTCAAAGCCCCCCCGCCTGCTGACCAGTCTTTTTCCAGAATTGCATAATAGTTTCAATGGCCTAAAGTGGTGGCACAGCAATACAATGGTAAAATGGTGGTAGTTTTGCCAGGGCCAATATGGCTTTTAATGTATACTGGAAGTAAGGGTTCCCAGTGCTCCACCTGTAAATGTTTATCGTTCACTTAAGATATCTCAGAACTGTCATTATAGCAATCAAATGAGATGCAAAGGTAACCTGAGAAGCTTTAGTAACCAGGATATGTATTCCTTAAGTATTTTCCTATTTCCTATTAACACAACAGCAAGCAACCCTGCAAGCTCACTCTGTTCCATATGCAAAGTCCAAAGCGGATCCCGTAGATGTCTACAGCATTCCTGTCTGCAGACCCCTGCTTACTACCCAACTAACTAACAACTAACCATTATTAGATATCAACTAACCATTATTAGATCTCTAATATGGTAATATTTATCATATAGCTATATCATATCACAATCAGGGAAATTTTCCTAGTTATTGTTTGCTTTCCATACTATTTAAATATTAAATTAATGTGCTTTATAAAAATACATTCAAAATATGCTAATGGAACTTTAATGTTTAGTAGCTTCTGAGATGTAATCCTTCTAATTGCTCCACTACTGAATCACTGACTTGGAACAAGTATGCAGGTCAGGGGGCCCATTTTGTCTGGAGTTCAGCTTTAACACACAAAACTTGTCTGATAAGTTCCACCTCATAATATTACAATTATAATATATATGTATCTTTTGGCAACTGAAGGTGAGAGTACTTTTTCATTTTTTTATCTTAAGCTGAAGGAGTGAATAGTTTTATGTGTTTAAATAGGGTGGAGACTACTGATAAGACTTTTCAGCCTAGTTTAATACTTAGTTCAGGTGTGGTGTAGCCTATGAATATATTCACACAGCCAGCATGTGAACTTTCAGTTCAGCAAAAAGAATTCCTCTGCATCAACCATTGTACCCATGACTGATTGCAATGCATTGACCCCATTCTTCTCTTTTACGTTTACCATTATTTGCACATCAGAAAAATGTTGTTTGACTGTATTCAAATATTACATCATTAATAAAAACTTTAAAAAGTAAAAAAATGTTTTCTTCAGTTCAAAATGAAGTGCTACAGAGCTTGTCATATTTTGTTTTGTTTCCAAAACTGAAAGGGTTGAGCTAATTCCCTAAAAAAGAGGAGAAACTATTGTCAGTTCCTTTTCCACTTTAAGTAGATGTAAACCATAACTAAATGTCCTTTGGTTTGCTTACACACTTTATATGATAAAAATATGATAACAACTGCCAATTTTTTTTTACCATAAAACAAAGTTTTATTTTTTACCCTTTGTTGAATCTCAATGCCTCCTAGAGATAAGTTAAATTGTGCGTTGGAATTTTCTCCAATGGACCTTCCAATGTGAATGAAGCAAGGGCCCTTGGGTGGTACAGAAAGAGGGAAGGGGGCTGCATGCTTGCTGTTCTCCTTTTCCTGGCCACCCAGCCTGCATACCTACATAAGAACATGGTTGCATATTTTTTTTTTTTACTTTAAGGGACAAAATGGGATGCTGTCCTTCTTAGGTAAAGGGGTGCAACAAGTGTACTATACCAAGCCCCCCAATGGTGAGGTACGGAGGGATTATCTTGAAATCTGGAAGGGGGTGAATGAATATATTCCCTCCAAGGTAAATGAGTACATTGTAAAATTAATACCCCTTATCTGTCCATTATTTAAAAGAATACTTACTTTTTTTAAAGTTTATGTTGTAAGATGAAAATGCAACATCAATCATAATGTCCAGTGTAAATAAATTGTCAATCATGTTGTCCGTGTAGGGATGTTCATGGCACACGGAAGAAGTAAAAGACACAAATGTGCCACTTCCATGTTCCTACTGTTAATCTCCTGTCTCCTCTGTGCAGCTACTTTCTGTATTCATGAATGCACTTCATTTCAATGTTTTGCTGGTGACTGCAATATACTATAACTGTATATGAGTGACAACATAAGAGCACAGCTAGGGTCTAAACAAGCAACTTCCTAACATTATCACTAGATATTATTTTATTTAAATCTCCAGATCAAAATATTAAAAGTTACTTGAAAATTGTGTACACATCTATAATTAAAAATGTTTTTAAAAAACCCCAAGAAACCCATATATGGAGAGGAATTGTAGTGTACAGATCTTTGCACATATGGTCAGAACTTTAACACCACAAAGCGTAATAAATCTCCTATGATGGTGTAGGAATACAGATTCCATATACCAAAACTAACTACTGTATATTCACTAACATTTTCATATTACAGCCCTGTGCACGGGATTTTAAAAAAAGCCTTTATCACATCACGTCAGACAGTAAGGCTAAGTACACACGTGCAATAATTATCGTTTGAAAAGGAATGATCCACGATTATTCCGATTATTTTTAACGATCGCATTGTGCACAATTTTGTACATGCTGTAATGATACAATCATGCAAATATAATCCATCAATATTGTATACACGTAGAGATACGATCGTTTGAACGATGCAGGAAGTGACATGTACACGAGAAAGTGTATCACAAAACAATCCACGATCACTGAACGACCGTACACACAATAGATTATGAACGATCGTCAGCCAATCAGATAAGCTGGAATGGTCATTCGATTGCTCGTTCTTCGGCGTCATTGACCAGTCGTTGTGCACTTTTTTTGTTAACATTTATCGAACGATCTGTCGTGGATCATTAGTTTCCAACGACAATTATTGCATGTGTGTACACAGCCTAACTCTTTTACAGTATGTTTGACATGCGCTTTAGAATAAATAAAGACATAAAGGCAACATTTTTTGTTCAATGGACAAACTACAATTGTACATTATACATTGAATATAAGTGTAAGATCAGCTAGATTTGGCTATAATATATTGTACATGCGCATGTGAGCAAATGTTTGTGCACATTTGTTCATAGGATCTAATTAAATCATCTCGATTTATCCCTGCAATTGTTTATTTTATTAAGTAAATAAGCACATATCATTTTTTTTATTACCTTAGTTGTTTTATGTTAAGGAAATGACCAAAAGACAAAATGACAGATAAAGTTGCAAATATTTTAGCAATTGCAAACATTTAGTGAACAACTTCTTTGGCTTTGGAATGGTTAATAATGGAGTGACTTGAATACTAAGTCCCAAAGCTGCAGTCTTCAACAAAACAAATGTGCAATATGAAAAACAAACAGCCCTTCTATGGACAGTACAAATGCCAAGGATCAGTAAGCCAACCATACAAAGAATATGGCCTACTCTTGTGGTTTGTTTTAATACCAAGGAACACACAGCACAGCTTATAAAAGGCAGCTAAACAATATCCAAATGCAAAATAACACATGAAAACCAAAGACAACACCGAGGAAAATGTTCACCAAAATTAGCCACACCTTGATCTATCTATGGCTTGAATTAATTGAATACAAATGAAATGTATTGGATGTTGTGGTATATAATTGCTTCTGTATAGTTGTAAAGCTTATTTGATGAGTGTATTTTCTAGGTCAGATCACATCCGTTAAAGCTAACTGCTCATTTAGTTTTTCCAAATGATGGTTCATGTCACACATTGCTGTAACTTAGATGGAAATGAGGATTTTAGAGAAAATCTATAATTGTTTTGGGACTTTTTTGTTTATTATATTTTTATATTTTGGTTTGTTGATCACTTTATTAATCACAGTATACAATCATCGTTTAACAAATAAATATTGTTAAAAGGATTCCCTGAGCACTGTGGAATAGCTAAAAAGACTGCAAAGCAGTGTGATCTGTCGGAATAAATAAAAGTCATAGGAGAGGGGATGAGTTTCTTTTAATAAGTCATCCACTTCTGGCTGTAAATCGTAGCTTGAGCTATAGAATCTGTAGGAGTTTCCAACAGATTGTAAACAGAAAATAAATAGCGGGGAAATGTAAGCTTTACTTGGTAAATCAAATACAAAAATATCTGAAAATACAGTTTTTACCTGGCTCTAAAAACCTATCCCCGAAAAATGCATTTGGTGTGTCACTAGCAGTATCACCCAGTGAAAATAAAGAAACTAACGTCTAAAAACAAAACTATTGCTGCCGCAAATTCTAAGAACCAAACCAATTTATATATATTTATTATTATTTTGCTGTTGGGTTTTGATATACTTTAAGGTAGGCAGGTAGGATATCTGTAAGCAGCTTTAATCATGTGATGCTGCAACCATTAATGTTAACCAACTTCATTCATTATATAAAACTCCATTTCCTGGTAAAATAATAATTGATTTTTGTAGTTTACAGAAAAAAATCTAATACAATATCAGGATTAGCTGCTACCCTGGAGCAGGAAGTGTATTACAGGAAGAATCAGTAGGTGAAAATAAAGAAAAACCTGTTAAATAAAAGATCAAAAGTAGCCACCACACCTAAGAACTGGTAAACTACAATAAATTGCATTTTTTGCTCTTGGTTTACACTTTCATTTTTTAAAGTCCTTAAATCTGATGGATTATTTAATTGCTCTACAAATATAGTTAATGTTTGACATAGCTACTCTCCAAGTATATATATCATTGCTGTCAGTGACACCAGGACCAAAGGGAAAAGACGCTAAAACGGTCACTTCCCAGGAGTCTCTTACCATACCCTATGCAGAATGAATTCAGTGAAAATAGGAAAAGAAAACACTGATGTAAATAAAAATAGAGTACCGCATTCTAGGACCTGCTTGTCTGGTCCTAGCTTGTCAAAGATCTAAAAAGCAAATTGCAAGACTTTGAAAAAATAAAATAAATAAACTCACAGAAACTCACGTGAAAGAGATGGGAACCAGACAATTAAAAGACTTATAAGGATGAATAGGGCAGGGTATGCAAAGGCTGCTGGCTGCACAAAGCTAAGTGGTTTACTTTTCACTTTCACCAGTAAGCAGTTAGAAGAGTTAAGAAAGAGACAAACAAATCAATTACATATAAAACACAAAAACAGGAAAAACAACTCAACAACAAACAAAAGAAATCTAACACAGAAACAAAGTAAAAGCAAAATGTATTAAATTAAATACTACTAATTAATCATATAACTAAAAAAAGTTAAAAAGTGTTAAATTTAGGAGCAAATATGGCTCACTCAGCAAAAGTTGACTTTCCTTACAAAAGCCACACAATAGTCAAAGCATAATAGTAAATCCTTGCTGATAGTTTTGGCTTAGCATCCATTTTGGGGATAGTTTGTTTTAAGGATCAGTGAATTAGTTGAGTTCAGTCTCATAGAGCCTCCATGTCTTGAGAAAGGTCATCTTGTTGGATCTAAACGTTATAATAAATAGAATTTTATTGTTACTTGATTCTTACATTTTGAATGTGTTGATCTCAAGCTTTGATCTGTATTTTTAGATAAATTAAGCTTCTGTGGTATGCTACAATGAGTCAGATTATATAAGAAAAATGTTAACATAATGCTTGCTATAAAACATAAATAACATGTTTGGGTTCTGATGCTAAATTACATTTATAAAAATTAGCTAAAACATGCATTATTTAGTAAATGTGCAAGTTTACCATACCAGTAGTATTGTTCAAGAATAGCCAAGGTACTGTATTTTATATATAAACTATAGGGACAGTAGCTGATTTACTAAATGTTATTACAAAAACAGCTCCAGATACTGCACCAGCACAGCACATGGTTAGCAAAAAGAAAATACTTTTAGGGTTTAGGTCATATTTCAAAAGAGTTGGATTCTCACTGGTAAATAGCAAAGAATATGGAATGAAGGCACAAAAGAAAGGAGTGAAAAAAAAAATTTAGGGAGGAGGTAAAGTCAATCAGAGTTGAGTGATACATTGCTCACCTGGGTCAGGAATTTGTGTGCTACAATGTTGGTAGTGTGAGGCGCTTAGACGGTGTTCTCATGGAACTGGAAATAGAAGAACCAGTCTTGCAGTCATATACACTCTGTTTTATGGGTTGTTTGACAACCAGTTATGTATATGTACCCAGTTTAAACTTTTTATGATAAAAATATGAGGTCTTTCATCGCTGAGCAGGTCAGTCAGAAGAATGTCAATAGTTCTTATCTGCATATTAGTTTAAATTCATTATCAAAGTTTTGAAGTAAGAGAGTCAGCATAATAGCTAGCCACCTTCTGTCACTCATCCCTCTTCTGCATCTGAAACCTGTAACGTGAGGTCACATGACACCTCGGAAACTTATTAGAGGGGAGTGATACCGACACACTGCATGGAAGGGGAAGAAATGATTCTTGAAGCGGGAATACACTTTTAGTTCATTGCTATGCTACTCTACACTGGCCAAGGAAAGGACTGGTGGCTGCCCGTAACCCCTGGTGGATGGGCCCTAAATGGCAATTTTCAATGGGAAGAGAGGTGTCCCTTATAGTTTTGTATGTAGATATGCCCCTGCCCTTTAGCATGTGAGCATTTTTTTTTGTAAAATGGTTGCCCTTTTGCTTTTCTTCCTGGTTCTTCATCCTACGTCACCCGACCCAGGCTCGAGATCGGGTGATGTAGGATGAAAAAAAATTTGCCAATCTTACTGCGCATGCGTGAGATCGGCAAATTTTTCAGTTTGAGTGAAAAGGCCCCTTCTGCCCATGCCTGAGATGCTCGGGCATGCACAGAAGGAGCACCCAAGAGCCTTCCGGGATGCCTGACGTAGGTATCCCGGAAGGCTTTGCACTCCTATTCATTCTCGATTGCCTAGGCGGTAGAGAATTAGGGGGCGGTGCTGCACCCTTTTTTATTTTAAAAAAAGGGTGTTGCACTTAAAAAAGGAAAAAGAAAACATAATTTTTACTTTACATAAAAGGGTTGTCTACATAAAAGTTTAGGTACGCTTTAAGCTCTCTAGGTTAATTAAATTCTACGTATTTTGTCTAATTTATTTTCCACATCAATTGATCACTTGTCAACCTATTATAACTATTATGTTATGTTAATAACTATTAACCTAACATTCATTATTCTTTCCCATTTTCTTTTTTAGAGGCAGGGGCAAATATATACATAACCCTCAGGTATGCCATTGACGTGACTGTAATTTTCAGATCTCACTGGTCTCAATAATAATGTTCCTTTTATTTTAAAGTGAAAACTATGGCTTAGAAGTGGCTAACAAAATCAGGCAAGTTGACACATCTATACAGTACATACTGTGTGCCCAAGAAAAGAAGTCTCCAAGCTTCTGGGGGCAGTGGAATAATTTGGGGTTGATTTGGTTTGCCAGGGCTAGGTTCAGCAATGTTCAGCAAAAAGTTTTTCCATCAACATATTTTATTCTTTCCTGATGGCACGGGCATATTCCAAATGACAATGTTAACATTCATTGAACTCAAATTGGTAAAGAGTGGTTCAGGAAAATAATACATCATTTTCAAATATGGATTGGTCTCCAATACAAAATACAAACCTTAACTCCATCTTTGAGATATTCTGAAGAAGATTTTTTGAGAGTGGTTGACTCTCCCATCATCAATACAAGAAATATAATACAATTCTGGATGGAAATAGATGTTATAACATTGCATAAGCTTAAATGATATCATAGCAAATGTATGCCAGAATTAAAGTTAAAAGCAGTCCATAAAAATAGTTTCTAAATATAAATGTTTATAAAAAAAAAGGACAGGGACCCTAATGAAAATGTAATATACCAGGTAACAGTTTATTTACCTAAAAGACTAATAGTTTTTTTAGGTGTAATCTTCCAACAATTTGCATAAGTTATCCAAATTTTAGGGTTAAAATTTGTTATTTTGGGGAATAGCTTGGAAAGAAAATGCAGATGAAGAAGGATAACTTCGAGTCCTGGTTGTGGTTCTGTCCCATGTACAACCTGGTAATTGAAAATAAGCATTAAAAAGCCAAATCAGCTACAACTACTCATTACTACAAATACAACATTTCTTTAAACTATGTATTTTTTTCCAAATGTTCCATGTGCCTTTTTGGTGACCTGCAATGTACAGAAAACAATAATTTTCATTTTTCTCCTATAACTGTAAAACAAGCTAAAAGCCTTTTCACAATACAAGAGTGAATAATAAAACCCATCCGCTGACTTCTGAAGGGATAAAAGAGTCACAGGGTACCTTACGTCATTTTTGTTGGTTCACAATCACGTTGTTTGTAAAGCCTAACCAAACAGAATACCATATATAAAAGGCAGGTGAGAACAAAGACATTTCTTTTATTCCTGCACTAGGTTCAATTAGTCAAAATATTACAGCCGTCCTGTATTGTTCACACATGCTTTCATCTACAACTGTTTGATGCCACCAGATTATGTTGGATATGTCTTTCAACCAATAAAAGTCATGCAGAGAAATAATGCAGCAGGTGCATGCACAGATATCCGTTTGCTTGTGATATAAATTTCCAGAGCTAACAGGAGCTGTAAGAATAGTTTTAAATACAAGTTGACATATGAAATTGAAAATTTCCTTTAAAATATTATATAGATCTGCTGGCATTTATACCTTCACACAGATATCTCTCGAAACAAAACCTATTAAGCCAAACTAAACCTGAAATTGAAAAAAGGCAAATTCTCAAAGCAATTGTCATATTGATCTTTTTGGAACTGAAGTTTTCAAATTCCGAAAACCCATGCTTGGCAGAAAATGTGCAGCCCGCCACACGTTCCCAAGACCCCTCATACATTTTAGTTCTTTCTTTTAAAAGATTGTTGTCTTACTATTGCTTATTTTTATGTTGCCATGAGTCATGTGGACAAATGGTTTACACTGTAATGATGGGATGCTAAAAATGTAGCATGGCATTTATTGTACTTAACATTTTGGGAGATACATGGTCACACCTGATTGGCCCGTACACTGAGAGAGAAGAAAACACTGTAATGCTGTATGCAATCCCTTTCTGGCCCACAAAGCAATTACCTTGTCCACCACTTTGCTTCTATATTATTGTACTTACTGATCAACCTAATTGCTTTTAGACAATAACTATAAATGTGTATTTTATCCATTCTGTTTTCCCCCTAAAAACATGTGAACTCCTTTTTAAGAGTCCAAATGCTTCAACAAATGACAAGGGCCCAACAAAAAACATTCTGCGACTAGTGGTACCACTGGCTACCTGTAATGTATACATGTTTGGATTATTAGTTGTATTATTTGGATTATGTATTGTACACTATGGTTTATTAGTGACTGATGTTGTTGTTGTTTAGTTTCTTTTTATGCAGAATCACCTGTCTGTTCCCACCTAATGGGCCAAATTTATGAAGCAAAATCGGTTGGCCGGTCGCGCATCCGTATTAGCGAGCTGAAATGCGAAGCGATCGCGCTAGTCATCAACTGGATGAGATCGCGGCCAAAGCCGCACAGTATCGGCAGCTTTACACTGGCGAGCTGGCATCAAAAGTCACTGTTCCCCTAAAAAATCATCCTTTCTAATGGCACACATATCACCCTTAAAGATTCTAAATAACTGTAGATATGCACAGAACAGAGCAGGTGTGCGCTAATTAATTGCTATGATCTCACGATTGACATCTTAACAGATCCTCCTTAATCGCGCAGCTGAAATCTAATCGCCCTAATTGCTATGATCTCACGATTGACATCTTAACAGATCCTCCTTAATCGCGCAGCTGAAATCTAATCACCTTAATATGCGGATTCGCGACCCCTATTGCCCATTTTGTTATGAAGGCAAGCATCCGGCTTGGCAGTGAGATGCGAACGAACGAGCGCATATGACTCCAGCCCGCGGTAAACCGGCTCGATATAACGGCGCGAAATAACGCGCAACCAGCGAGCGCGGATTTCATTGATGAATTAGGCTCAAAGTGTTGGGGGTTTGTCCTCTCAGGTAGGTTGTTTAAGATTAATGTTAGGTTTGTGTTTCAGGGCCTATTGCCCTAAATTAACCTACATTTCATTTTATTCCAGTGTGCAGTTTTTTTGGATAGGGTAACCTCTGGTATTGTAAGGAGACAAGCAATATTTTAGCACCTCCATGGTGAGTCCTAGACCAATAATTCAAAGAAACAGATAACTCAGATATATTTCTTATGAAGGGTAAACTCAAAATATCTATATTGTCAAATAGTTGGAGTTTTTAAGGCAAGCTGATATTTGGGCATGAGGAGAGATATTGGTTTTACATCTAAATTCATTTTCTATATTTTGGCATTGATACATATTTCTCATGTCAGTGCCCAGCTTTCCATTTTTATGCTTATTAGACAGAACTAAATAACAACATTTTCCCTGTTGGCTTTATGGGGTTTGTTGGAAAGTTCGTAAAATTTTGAGCAAGATTGACAAAACTGCAATGTGAACCTCGAAGATACTCTGGACCCTAACACCACTGGTTTAATGATAGTGTCCAGTAACGTTCTCAAAATTTTCTTCATTGTTGTACATAGAATAGAGGAGCAATTCAAGGTTGTTTTTGAGGATTGCTCTATGTATAGATTGGAGGGCATGAACTCTGAAAGGTATGCCTGTGTATGAACTACAACCCATTGCCTATAGATTTTTTTTTCCCCAGCATTTTAAAATGTATTTGTGATTGCCACATTCTACACAAAAGATGGATGTGTTCATTTAGTTTTTCTCCACCTTCCAGGTTGTGTTTTGTTGATTTTGACTCATGTGGAACAGTCAGTCAGCACAGTGTTTGTGTTCTGCTTGCAATGCAAAGTAAATCACCAGTATCATCAGTAATGCCTGATTTGAAAGCAATCTACAGAAAAGTTCATTAAGTAACTCTGAAAAGTGCTTTTCTTTTACCCTTTTCCCTATTTCAGCTTCAGTTATGTCCTCCTTTGTGCAATCCATTTGCAGGGTAACATCTGGTCAATGCATGACAGTCATTCTGACATTTCTGGCACCATGCAATTATTGAGTGCGAAAAAAAAATAAAGGCATAAAAGTTATATAAACAGTATAAATATAAATATGTATATATATATATATATGTGTATATATATATATATATATATATATTTATATATTTATATTTATTTATAGCAAAATGCCTCTGCAATTTTTGATGATGTTCCTATGTTCATGTTTATAACGTTTTATAAAAAAAACTGCAGATTTTTATATATTTTTAATATCCAGATGTCATGGAATATTTTAGATTTGGTTTACTTGTAGGCTGAAAATGCATATGTATGGGCCTGTTAGGAGAATCGTTAAATTATTTATCAGAATTGTAGCTAGAAACTTAAAGTGGAGCTAAACCTAAAAATGTAAAATTTGCAGCCAGACTGTTTTTTTTTTTTATTTTTTTTGCACAAGGGACAGGCAATGTCTCTTCTGCATTAAAATAAACTTATCAGCCTGTTTGAAATTATTTAAACTAATCTCCCCTCTTCTGGCTCCATTACCAACACCAGCAGCATGTTCACCCGACCCTCTTCTCTTCTGTACTCAGGATTTTCAGCCATCTTCACTGGCCAAGCCAGAATGACAGATCTCTTGCACTCAAGAGCACTTACCTATACCTTTTTTGGAGTGGTGCGGATACTAATTTAGCATCAGTCTTCTTAATCTGCTAGTGTGAGCACTCTGCGTGCCTCCCCTGGCAGCCCTGGTTACTACCTAATGGTCTATGTTGGCTATTCAGAAATCTGTAATTTGGGGTTTTATATTCTTTTGAAATTAGCAAAAATGTAATTTATTAGTATTTTAACTAATAGTAATTAAATGTATTGTAATAGAAAGGCTAGTTGTAAATAACATTGTTAATTGCTCACTTTTTAAATAAAATACCTGATATTTCTAGAATTTAGTATATATAAATGCATATAGTATAACTAAAAGCAAAAAATATAAAGAATGTGCTCACAATTCCCTGTACTCCCTGCATAATGTATGTCGCAACAGAAGTTATGTAATAGCCCAGTACCGCCAACGCTGACCTTGTTTTTGCTACAACCTTGATTGACTAACCACCTGGCAATGAGCTAGTGCGACCTTGTGATTACTCATGTAGCTTATTCATCTGATATATTAAAGCTAATACACCTCTCGTTTTTATAAGTTCCTAATACAATAAATACAATTTTAAAGAAATTCTCACCAAAAAAATAGTGCTGGGATAGCAGACTTTCACTAACTGAATCAAGGAACCTATGTTTGTTGTCTGCCAGTATCTAAAAGTATATATATTATGTTCACTCAGGGTATAAGGAAAATGACCATGTGATATTTTCTATACAGTGGGCTTGATTTATTAAAGCTCTCCAAGGCTGGAGTGCATATACTTTCATCAGTGAAGCTGGGTGATCCAGCAAACCTGGAATAAACCCGGTCCAGGACTCAAAACATTTGCAAGCAAATAGCAAATAACTTTGAAAAAATCCTTTCCATGTTTGCTTGATCACCCAGGTTTACGGATGAAAGTGTATACTCTTCAGTCTTGGAGAGATTTAATAAATCAGGCCCAATATATGCAGATGCCTATATAACAGTTAGAATGGGCACAGAACCCAGGATCATAATCTTGTTTCACTACTAATATGTTTTTATACAAAAGATCCTGGTGTCTGGTTAGAGCTCTACCGACAAGACTAAGGACCCCCCCCCATCATGGACAACACACATTTTCCATGCCCCCCCCCCTTTCTTCTTTGCCTACTGCAGTACAAGTAAATACAATTATGATAATTTCAAACTTGAGGTTGACTGTGGTGTTCTACCAATGGTTCCACCACACCCCTAAGTAATTGGGAGTGGTGTGCGTGTTTGCATGCTGTGCCTTGGATCACTGCAACCCGAAAGCAGCAATTCACTTTTGACTGTGAGGTTGCCTTCTCCAAAGGAGAAATCTAATCATAAGGGTGGTGCATGCAAATGCCTTAACCTGTGCTGTGGTTTGTCACTCCTGGATGTATAGCAGCAGTTTGTGACCCAATAGGGAGCTACTAACCAAACAGTTTTCCAGGGCCTTAATAGGCTTGATTGGTGCCTAGGTAAGAATAAACACCCACGTAACCCTCAGGCTTGCCAAATGGCTTTTCAGGCACCCAGAACTCCAGGTGCAGGTGAATTTTTTGCTTTGCATGGTTAATGCACATAGTAAAACTCCACAAAAGTAGCCTAAATTCAAATAATAATTCAGTTATCATACATATAGAGACACCAACATTTAGAGACACCAATTATACTACATATGACTGATAGGGTAAAATAAATATAGCCATATAAATGGTCTGTAACTTATGAAATATGTTTCTAGTTATACATGTCTCATGGTGTAAACACATATTTATTAAGTAATTATTTACTATTGTATTATTATTGTGTTATAATATATGTCTGCTTGTGATGGTAAATGCAGCTGGAATAATTCCTTACTTCTCATCACTCTATCGTCTGTCCAGCTTTGGTGCTCAACATTTTCCTGCAAGTCGATTTATTTTTAAATTGCTCAGACAGTTTATAACAAATGTATAAATCAACAACACTCAAAGGAAACATGATACAAGTCACTGAACCCAACATAGATCTTTAATTCATGTATAAATCCATAATGGAATGCTTAAAAGACAAGTAATCAGCAAAAGCTCAAAGGGGTTTATGATTAACAGGCTGAAACTCAGCTACTCTCTAAGTTACTATTTTAGTCAATGTTCCTAATCAATATATGGTGTCACATGTAAATAATTTACTTTTAGAAAACTCCTCTTCCATTTTATTTGTGTAAAATGTTACCATGTTAAAGTTCATGGACAGCTTTAATTAAAACATTTTCAACAATCTCATATGTAATGTGAATTGATAGTCAAAAAAGACAAAAAGTACTTTTTTGCTTTTTTAACAACTACCTATTAATTTGTGTCATTTTTTTTGCAGCTTGTCCCTAATATTATTATTCTTTTGCTATATAGCTACTTAAACCTTGAGATTGTGACCAGGTTTTCAGGGCCTTTGAGTGTTTGTCTAAGCAGTGTTTCTCAAACAGGGTTCCTCCAGAGGTTGCAATGGGTTCCTTGAGCAATGAGCAGTCTGGTATTCTCAGGTCAGTTTATCTGATACCAATAATCTTTTTGGCTATCTTTAAGCAGGGTATTCTTCTCACTGGCCAGCAATGTAAGAGGCATTCTTCTTACTGACCACCACACTAATATAATGTGAGAGATATAGTAATTATAGCAGGGGTTTCCTAAACACTTGAACATTTTTTAAGGCTTTCCCCATGTTAAAGCATACCCCAATCCTTTTATTTAAAGTCAAAATTTTGTTTGTGTTTTTTTAAGTGCAACACTCTTTTTTAGGATGCAGCACCTCCCTCTTTATTCTTGATCGCCAAGGTGAGCGCAAAGCCTCCTGGGATACCTACGTCACGCATCCCAGGAAGCTCTTGGCTGCTCGTTCTGCGCATGCCCGAGCATCTCATGCCTGCGTAATGCGAGATCGGGTGGCGTAGGAAGAAGAATGTGGAAGAAGAGAGGAGAATGTCGGCTGTGAAAATGTCAGAAGAGATGTCGGCGCCCAGAGCTCCATCTGCAGGGCTGAAGACGGATATCGGGACGACATGGGACCAGATGGAAGAAAACTCCTAACTGATTGAAGAGATTGAAGACTGAATTTGCGAGATTGAAGGTATGTGTGATTTTTTTGTTTTAGGTTTACTTCCGCTTTAAAGAAAAAGTGATCTAGGCAATTATTACCATACCTCCTGATACAGTATGTGCTTGCCATTTGTGTGGTTTAAAACCATGGCTCCCTTGTACCTGAACAAGTAAAATAATTATACACTAGCTCGCCAAAAAAAGAAGTCAAACACTCTAACATTTTCCTTTTCTGCCTTTAGCTTGATCATGGCATGCATTTACCTTGGTATCATTTCAATAGGCTTATGCAATAAAACCAGGTATATTTCTATATACTTCTATGCAATAATGTTTTGACCAGATCTTGTATTGATGGTGGTGGGAAAGTTGGACCTCTATTCAAAATCTTCTACAATACATTCCAAAATCTGGACTGTGGTGGTCAGTCCATGTGGGAAAATTATGTTTCACAATCTCTGTACCCCTCTTTCACAATTTGAGTATCATAAATCCTGGCATTGTCTTCTTGGAATATGCCTGTGCCACCAGAGAAAAAAACATCCATTATTGTATTATTGTTATTATATCCATATTCAGGTAGTCAGTTGACCTCTTTTTTTGGGCACATTGTGTTGCTGAATGTAGAACTTATGAAATATAGCAACAGTGTACCCACTGGCCTAGGGACTGTTTTGTGGCCAGTGAAATAAGCTCTTTTTAAGTCCGAAATGGGCATAGGAGGAGCTTGGAGTTCTGAATTACAAGCAAAACAGACTTATCTTATATCATGACAAATATTGTTCACACAGAAGGTGGGCAACATCACCCCAAGTAAGGATCATTCACCACAGGGTAAGTGGGTGGTTGCACATTAGTGTTGTAGATAAATTTTTTCAAAGCCCCTACTAATCGCTCTATATAAGGGCAAGAGTGTATAATTGTTGAGAGCTGACTTTCCCAAACTAAGGCGTAATGAATTAAAGCTCTCCAAGGCTGGAGAGGATACACTTTCATCAGTTAAGCTGGGTGATCCAGCAAACCTAGGATTGATCTGGTCCATGATTCAAAACATTTGATAGCAAATAGTAAATGACTTGATGAGAAATCTATTCCAGGTTTGCTCAATCATCCAGCTTCACTAATAAAAATGTATCCTTTCCAGCCTTGGAGAGCTTTAATAAATCAGGCTCAATATGTCAATCACCAATTCAGTTAGGAGCTTAAGGCTGGGTCTACATGGACTTCTTTAAAAACGCCTGTAAATGTTCCTACTGCATTTTTATGTGTTTTTAAGCATTTTAATTAGCGTTTTAACCCCCCTAGCGGCATTCTCGAGTCTGACTTAAGGCGGATTTTACATGCAAAAATCGATAGTCAGACTCGGGGTACCTAAAAGCAGAACCAACCAAAAAGCATGTCTTATGGTGTATATATATATATATATATATATATATCTATATATATATATATATATATATATATACATTGTATATTATATATGCTGCTATACAGTTATATTACATTGTACATTTTTTTTTATTTGTAACAGATTTTTGTGTTTTTTTTAAAGTTTACTACTAAATTTATTAACTATTAGACATGGGTCAGTGAGTTATGCCTAGGAATTATAGGCCTACAATGAAAAATAAATTTCCATGCAAAAAAGGTTTCTGCCACATTTTGCCGCGTTTAAGTTTCAAGTGCTTATAAACGCAGAAAACGCAGAAAAACGCTGGAAAATGCCCCTATTGAAATCAATGGAAGTGTTTACCCACGTTTTCCTTCCCAACGTTAACCCAGCTTTTAATTTTTTAAACGTTGCAAGCAGCATTATAGATAAAGCTCATAAACGTGCCTCGAGGAAACGTCCTGGTGTAGATTGGCCTATTGGAATGTATGGGAATTTCAAACATAGGCTTTTGAAAGCCTCAGGTTAAACGCTGGGGAAAACGTCTGCATAGACTAAGCCTTATATCAGTCAACAGTCAAAATTTTCAATTTACTATAAATTAAAAATTAAATGTAAAGGGGTGCACATAAGAAGAAGGGGTGCACATAAGAACAAACTTAAATAGGCCATTTTTTTTATGTGGCCCTGACAATGTATCTGCCTTTTGTTACAATAAGG
Organism: Pyxicephalus adspersus; assembly: GCF_032062135.1. Lineage (NCBI taxonomy): Eukaryota > Metazoa > Chordata > Amphibia > Anura > Pyxicephalidae > Pyxicephalus > Pyxicephalus adspersus. Next base: position 121,982,916 of record NC_092861.1, on the reverse strand, counting down.
TATTTGGAGGCAATGCAATGTCAGTGTGCTTTGTGCACCACATACAATGATACCTGCACCATGGGCTGGGTTTTTGTATGGCAGGAGTGCTCATGCACTTTGCAGATTGGCTGCTGGAGAATGCAAGTAGGTTGTTTCTTGGTTTGGAGGGGATGCTAAAGTTTTTGGGAAATCTTGAGAGGGTGACAAGGACATATCAGCTTCAAAAATGTTGAAGAACTATCATGTATGCAGGCATTAGTGTAAAGCAAACTATCTCAATTTGTCAAGAGTTCCGATTTAGGAAAATCTGATTAATAATCATGTCTATAAGAAGTCAAAGGTAAAAATCCTCTTTCAATTTCTGCAATACCCTTAACCATATACTATATTCCACAACATTCATGAACATTCACTTGTACAATAACAAAAGATTTAAAGACATGGTGGGTAAAAATAGACAAGCAAACAACTAATGGCCTCCGGCTTCTGGATCAACATTAAAGGTTTTTTCCACCTTTGAAAGTTAGTTTCTTGCATTTAGGTCGTAGAACAATGAGTAAATGACATTGTTCTCTGACCTGAAGAATTGCCTTAACTTTCCAAATGTTTTAAGCAGGCAAGAGGATCTGAACAGTCAATAACAATATATAGAAAAGTGAACTTTTTATCTGAATCTAGATTCAGAGTTTCAGATCTGTTTTAGAGAGACACGGCTATCTTCATGTCTGTTCAGTGGAACTCAAAATCCTAGATGTGAGGTACTGTTCAGGTTTCATATAAAAAGGACCAATATTGTGATGTTTCATCATAGTGATGCTCAGGTGAATCAACATTTTAACATTAATGCAATTATTTTTATTTGCAATAAGTCCTTAGTGAATCAATTACAAAGCTTGGATCAGTAGTAATCACCTGTACATTATTTTGTTAATAGTATATTTCTACTGTGTTTTAATAAATAGCCTGGCAATTCCTGTGGTCACAATGAAACCTAAACCAGTAATGCTGGTTGTCGGGGGTTAATGTAGCAGTCAGTAGACAAAGTACTAGTACTACTTATGCATTAAAAACTAGGAATCCTAAAGGCATTAGGAGGGAAATAGAAGAAACAGGATAGGCAAATGGAGGCAACATGACTGGGTGCTCATAGGGAACCAGTGGTTTAAAAGTTAAAGTAAAAAGTGAAGGGGATGATGGTGGTGTGATCAGGGTACGCAGAGTTTCTGGGTAACTGGTAAAAAGTGCTGGACAGGAAGTAAGGGTGGTGGTGGTGGTGGGGGTATCAGAAGGTGGCCAGTAGTGCAGGTAATTTTCCATCCGCCCTTGTGTTTTTAAGGGATAGAGTTGGCAGTTGTTGGTTTGGGTCGTTGGGCGGATGGGGTCCAACATCCAGTGGATGCTGGAATGTGAAAGAAGGGCTAATCTTTTGCATGGTATCTATGGGGGTTTCGGTATTAATGGTTAAAAGCTGTTGGAAGGTGGCAGTTGAGTCTTTGGATGGTTGATATTGTTACCGGATGCAAGATGGGGTGCGCCCGGGGGCCAAAAATATCAGTCCTTTTTTCTCAGGTGGATATTCGTTTTTGGTGGGGGGTGCCTTCCCAGATCTGCAACCAATTTGGATCTCTGGGTTTAGCTACTGCTAGTTACTGTTAAGTTAATGCCAATTATTTATTATTAGGTTAATATTGTTTTTTATTGTTGGAACTATGATTATTTGTATTGAATTTGTTAATAAAGTTAAATTATGATATTTTCTATAAATGGCTGTCTCAGCCATCTTGTTCCAAACATAAGTTGGCATGATTTATTTGGAGGAAGGGGTGCTTAGGGCAGTCTCAAGAAGATGGGGACATCAGAGCTAACCTAGTCTTTGAAAACAGTTCTGCAGAACTGAATCTAGACACTAATTAGATTGGGAGCATTGTATCTTTAATTGGAGGGGACACTCTATAGTAAAAAATAATGGGAAATACAGTCAAAGGCTCATGTGGGTAGCACAGTAAAAGAATTTTGAACTGAAAGACTTAGCCAATAAACTTCCTTAATGTCCTCACTGCAGATCTCAATCTATGTTGTTACCACAGTCAGAACGACCTGAGAGTTTCTATCATTTACTTCCTCTGTGGGTCTGAAATGTTATGGAAAAGAAAAACATCCTAAACCCTATTTTAAATATACTATTTCAAATAATACAAAGCTGCCAGAACTGCAATATGTTAGTAGAGATTATATGTGAACAGGATTTTTAGGTAGAATATTTGGGTAATAAAATGTTTGTTTTTCTCTGGCCGCATACCCATATGCCTCTCTTTTGGGGGTAAATTAGAGTTTCCAAAAATATATAACAGGTCTTTAAATTGCCATATTCTATGGCAATGTCTTATGTTTTGAGAATGGTACATAATGTTGCAGCATAAAACTAAGAACTGAAAAATGTACCATACATAATGGCTTTGTTAATAAATTAACTTTATTTTTTTTAATAATTAAAAAAATAATAAAGTTTGTTTTTGTTTTGGTTTTACAATAGAATTTTAATTTCATTTCATTAAAAGTAGAAAAGTAGTAGTGCAAACCTAAAAAAAAAAAATAGAAGGATACATCAATCAATTGGGGAATACTCTCAAATGATGATGAAGGCAGCATACACTTTAATACTGCAGCCTTGGCAAAGATTGCAGTATGTAATGTAACTAGGCAACGGTTAAATGATCCCATGAGATTAAGGCTTGCAGAAGGCCATTCTGGCTAATGTGCCTTGCAATATACAATCAGGGAAAATAAACAAAAATCAGTGTATGGCATTCAAAGAGTGGGATGATCTAAAAAGAAGAAGTCAATAGTCAATTAAACGGGGACATGCAGTAATTGTAAAATGTAAAAGATCCTGGAATTTTCATTTAGATCCCTCTGTACTGTTCTGGCAAAAATTCTTGTCTTGTTACAACACATTTCTCATGTTTAACCATGAAACTGATAACTGGTAAAGATGTGTAAAGGATGAAAGTATATATATATATATATATATATATATATATATATATATATATCATCATCTATCATCTGATACCAAAATTGAAACTTTGGTTCTAAATGATACCCAGTGAATCATCCATTAATTTTTCACGCTGCAAAAAATTTGTGCTTACATATATTTGGTTGTATTGCACAAATGAGCAGATTTTCTTATGCATTTTTAGAGGAACCCTTAAAATAATCTCCAGGTCTCTTTGTAGGTGCCATCTTCTTGTCCCTCAAAGTTCCATGGAGCCATTGGTGAAAAAAACTACTTTACAAAACGATAGCACTTGGTTAGGGAAATCCAATCTGATACAAAGTAATTTAAGAATAACTGTATGAGTTGTGCAAATAACTAAATGTGGTTAAATGCATTCCGTGATTTTACAATTAAAGGAAGTTTTAAAAATGAAGCTTCATTAGATGGTTTTTGTGGTCCATGCCAACTCCGATCAAAAAAATAATAATAAAAAAACTGCTTCAGAAAAGAAAAATGGTAAAAATCCAAGTGAAGAATATGAATAGTTACAGCCCACTGGCTTTATACTAGTCAATGTATCAACATACCCACACCTTGGTGAATTCCAGAGTTGTCAAGTTTTTTTTCCAGGCCTCTTGGTCCAACTTGCCAAGGAAAAATGCTCTCAAATGACTATAATATCCAGAATATTTTTTTTGCTTTAAAATGTGCAGTCATTGCATACCAAAAAGGCTGCAGTGTAAAGTTACGTACACATGTCCAACGGTTCTCGCCCGATAATCGGCTCAGGGCCGATATCGGACGCGAATCTGGCGTGTATACAGCGCCCATCATCCATCGTCCGAACGACTGTATTGGCGAATCCAAAGAGGATGGACAACGAACGATCCTAATGCAAGGAAAGGGGGAAGGCGCGCAGTGGGGTGCTGCTCCATTGTTCTCCTTCTCCCCTCTTCATTAAGCAGAACAGCTCCCATTCATGCATCATGCAGTCCTTAGTCATTGGAAAGGATTGTGATGTGTTTTGATGTTTATACCCAAAATCCTTATTCTATTTTGGTGGCTTTTGGATATTAATCAATCATTGATACACATCATAAAACCCTCTTGTAGTTAATACTTAAAACAACCTTGGAGCTCCAGAGTACCACAGCTTTAATAAAAAGAATACATTTTAGAAATGACACACTAAAAAGTTTTACATTTTGATGTCAACCAGTATGAAATTTCTTTCTGCTCTGCTCACCCTTGTAATTCTTACCATCCTTTCTCTTGTCATTGAATAGAATATAACAATAGAGTTATAGACTATTTCCTTATAGTCAGCAAAAAAAAGGGGTTGAATGGACTCTGAAACCATAATTGCATCTTCTTAAACAATAGGAGAAAAAGTTGTTTAACTGTTTACTACTTGAAGACATTTAAACAGTAATGAATGGGCAAACATCAGACAGAGAAAGCACTCCGGTAACATGGCTTAAACTCATGGTAGAAAATTCAAACAATATTAGAATCAAAAAGTCAACATTAGACACACTTCTATTAAGGACCTACAAACAAACAGAGTTACTCAGTACACACATTAACAAGTACAACTCAAACGATGATTGTTGCTTTCAACTTTGCTCTGACTTATATGCAGGTCTGAAAGGGGAATTGCTCATTTCCCAAGCCTCATTTACAAATATTTATGTTTGCACTTTAAACAAATGAAATAGATAGTAGGGGCATTTATGTTCAGGATTACATAATCAAAGGCAGGATTTGCAGTACTAAAAATGTGTTCCTTGCCTTCTGTATTTTCAAGTGTCATTTTTACACTTTAAGGTGTGATTAAAACATATTGAGGAAAAACACGCAACACTTTTTTGAATATGTCAGCCTTATCATAAATTACACAGATAAAATACATACTTTTTGGTAGGCAGCTTTGTGAACTTTAGTGCCATCTTTTATCATGTATCATCTTCGATTAGACTTTTCTTCTTGGATCTTGAGGCCAGCCCATAAATTACACAACCTTGGGAATTCCCAATAGGGTTACATGCTTTTTTTATATTTTAATCAAATTCTAAATCTAACAGATGCTTGGAATTGTACTTTAAAGCAAAACTTCTATTAAAATAAAAAAGTGACACTTCTTCAGGGCCCTTGGTCTCTCCCCAGCTGGTCTCCATTTGCTCCCGCTCTGTCTTGGATTTTCTCTTATTGCCCCAGTGGTGGAGCCAGTGGGCTCTGCAATCTTCTTCCGCTGATCAAACTTAGCATTACATTGTTGGAAAAGCCTTTTCTGTGCATCAGGCATGTGTGGAAGAAGCAGCCTGAAGCATCCTGGGATATGTGATGCATGTATCTCAGGAGGCTCTGGGCTTCTCATTAAGTCTCTACCGCCGTGGCAATAAAGGAAGGAAGGGGCTTCTCCTTTTTTTAAAAAAATAGAAATTTTGGAAATGAAACAAACATATTTGGTACTTTATATAAAGGGTTATCTACCCATTTTATATAAAGTAAATAATGCGGTAAAAGATTTGCTTTAGCGGTTTCTAAAACCAAGAAAAAAATGATAACTAGTCAATTAATAAGGTGGCTGCATTTGTTTTTGTTTTTCAGGCTTTTTTTCCCCTTTTTTCACTTGGTGATTCTACCAGTCACTTTTCCTGTTCTAATGATCACTTATATATTACTGCTCTTTATACTGTATCTATGGAAAAGCATTGCTGTTACCATTAGACCGGACTTAAAGCACCCCCTCTCTTTTCCAGGGCATTACTGAAATTATAATTCATTTTTATAAATTATTAAATTACAAGATTTCTAAAGTATTATTTGCACGTATCTAACACAACAGACCGAAAAAGAGTAAATAAGAATTAAATTGGTAGGGTCATACACTGATACTGCTGTGCAAGTCCTGCAAGCACAAGAGAGGTGAGGAATAAACATGAACTTCAAGGTATTTTTTTAAAGTTTTTTTCTGTATATTTTTTATTATTTATGCAGATTCACCCACATAAATTGTAGAAGGCATAAATATTGTTTTTTTAGAGGATTATTATTGTTATTATCTGTCTTGAAGGTAGCCTGTGCCCCATTGCTATTAACACTTTTATATCATGTATAAGTTTTCTATGCTGTGGCTGTCACTGGCAGATAAAGTAAATGGTATCAAATGAATAAAATACAACTGACCGTCCTATTTTGTGTTTATCATATTAATTCAAATATACTAAACTGAGACAAAAACATGAAAAACATGCATCAATATAAATATCAGCAATTGCAAGAAAAACAGTAATATTATTAATAAATTGATAATCTTGCACAACACCACAAATTGTAATGGGTCTGAACTAGTGAATGTCTAGTTTTCCTTACAGTGTATGCCTGGACAAATTTAAAAGAGTGAATAAACATTTATTGCATCTCTTCAAAAACACAAACAAACAAGGCTAATACAAAATGATCTGTCAGAAATCCAGCATACTACTAACTTTTGGTTTGAGCGGTGTACTGAACTACAAAAACTACAAAACTTATCTATCCCTCACCCCTCTGTGTTGAATGTTAATTGAAGCTTTTTCTACCCGGGGTGCTAGCAAATTATTTTAGTTCAACTGAATCATAAAAACTTGAAGTAGCCTTCTAAACAAAAAAAAAACTTAATTTTTTTACCCTTGTACTTTCTGGTGACACAGTCAATAGCAGAAAAAGTCAAATGTAGTGTGGATGGTAGTCCTTGTGGTCTGTGATAATGCAATCCTCTTCTCAAGGATCATAGTATTAAGGTTTAGGTTATTTGTATTGATTTTTTGTGCTGCCATGCTGTGTCAGTCATGCTCATATTTGTGGTTCACAAATTCCTCTTTAAAATGTCACAGCCAATTCATCTCCCGTGGCTGTCAATACGGCGTAACCTGAAACACCTGCATTTTCATTCTCAGAGCTGCTTGCACGAAAGCATTCTAAATGCATATAAACACATATCTCGCTATCTGCACTCATGGCAATATCTATCTATCTATCTATCTATCTATCTATCTATCTATCTATCTATCTATCTATCTATCTATATATCTATGTATATACACACACACCAAAAATTCCATATGTACAACAGAAAACCACATTGGTGGTGGCTTAATTTTTTTTGGTCCTTGTAAAATTATTGACATTCAAGTATAACTCCTACAAAAAAATGTAATATAATCTGACAAAAAAGTAGTAATTCTTGCAAAATGAATACAAGTAAAATACTAGCTGCTATTCTAATCCTAAATACTAATGTAAAACTACAAAATATATAACAAATCAAACATGCTATTAATCAAAGACAGCTAAAAAAAGCAAGGAAATAGAAATGTGCATGTCAGCAAAGTATAATATCTGCTTTTTTAGCCTTTGAAATATATATCATTGTAAGTAGCTATCCTAAAGCCCCCTTGTGGCCATTTACATTTTGTCATGTAGGGCTCTAGTTAATAAACGGGAGTGAGACAACCGGGCCTGATTTAGTGTGAAGCTGGGTGATCCAGCAAACCAGAAATGGATCTGGTCCAGGATTCAAAACATTTGTTAACAAAAAGCAAATGACTTTGAGGAAATCTATTCCAGGTTTGCTGAATCACCCAGCTTCACTGATGAAAGTGTATCCTCCCCAGCCTTGGAGAGCTTTAATAAATCAGGCCCATTTCTGAAAACATTCCCTTGTGGGAATCTTACAGGTCCTTGTGTTTCAATGACAGTTTTTTCATTCCTACCAGGGAATGTTTGAGGGAATGTCAGATTCCATGTTTTATAAATAGATCTTGTAGTTTTAAGAACTATTCAAATGTAGGCTGCTGCTATAAGAAGACCTCTGGTGTAGGATGAGGTTCAGCTTTGTCACCACTTTGACAGTTAAAAGGGTAGATTAAAAGTAACAAGTAAATAACGTTCTTTCAACATCCCAAACATAAAACAAACCCTATCAATGTAAAATAAAAGTCACAAAGCTCCCAAAAGACCTAAAACACCAAAACACCACCGCATTTCAAAAGGAAGCCTTGCTGCAAAGATTAATACGTGAAATAAATGTAATATTGGCACATAGTACACCTTCAAATTAATAAAAAACCCTAACACACCCTGGAATAAACACCCATATTTGCTGCATAAAAAGTTTGCTATAGAGAGAACAACAAGTGAAAGTGATCACTAACCTTAAATCACCCTCAGAGTTAAATTCAAGATAAACACACAATCTTAGGAACACAAAAGGCAGCAATGGGTTGATTGTAGTTTCCTAACAAACCTCAGTCTCTCTCTCTATGCAGTTTGTCAGATTCCCTATTTATGCCCAATAGCAGTTTCCAATACAGTGACACTATTGTTGCTTTATACACCCTTTCACTTTGATGGCTTATTCAAAAGCCCCCTTGTTGGTCCTTTATCACTTTATTTTTAATTCTCCTTGGCAAATTCATGAGAGATGTAGTCATATGAAGTCCTAGATCCTTAGTCTCGTTGATGATTCTTTACTGCAAGATTGTTTGGTCCTTTTCACCTGCCACATTTCTACTTATACCTTCTTTTGGGTCCATTGGTAAAGTCATTACATGATGTCTCAAGTTGTTACAAGATATTACGATGAGGGGCAGCAACAAAACCAATTAGTGGCAGGCTTTAGTACTGATACAGAGAAATAAAATATGTACAAGTGAACTTTATAGCTGGTGCTGCCAAATCACTATCTTATGCTAAAATCTATCCCCAGCCTGTGCTCCTTGGTAAATTTGGGCACAGCCTTAGTTACTAAAATGATCCTGCTGCTGGCCAATATTACACTGTTGTATCATCCGTGGTCTTTTGTCTTTATAAGTGTTTGAAGCTTTGCTGACGTTTTTAATCTTCATTGCTTTAAACTTTCGTTTTTTCAGTAAGATGTATAGAAAGATCCCTATCTTACTGTACAGTATTCTTTCAAACATTTTTTTTGCATCAATACATGTTCCCTAGGGCAATTCTAGCTCCCTGTGCCCCTTATTGACAGATATGTCAAATGTCGACTCACATCCAAGCATGGGTTCACCAAATTTCAAACAGGATTTACCATGGTACTATTAAGAGGAGGCCAGAAACCAGGAACAAACCAAACCACTTAACAGTACAGATAGTTTCTCCTCAAAGCGGAACTAAATTGAAAATATAAAAAAATCACACTTAACTTTAGTCCTTTAGATCCCTCGATGGAGCAGCCAGAGCCTCCCAGGATGCGTGGCGTATGTATCCCAGGAGTCTTTGCGCTCCTATTCAGTTCACTTATGGGGGTGGTGCTACACCCTTTTTTTTAAAGACGGAGTTGCACTAATAAGAAATCAATTAAGTTTTTACTTCAAATATAAGGGTTGTCTACCCTTTTATGTAAAGTAAAAATGTTGCGTTTAGGTCCGCTTTAAATCCTAGAACTACTCTGCTTTACAAATCCACAGACCCGCAACTGCATTGACCATCCAAAAGCCTCCCATCTGCCTCCACCATCACATAAAAGCCTCCCCCCAGATTATGGTACTGATTTATCCATAAAGCTTATGACCACAATTGAACACTATAACAAATTTATATATACAATCAAAGATGTTTCTCCTTAGGAAGCAATTAAATGCAAAACAAGGAACACAGTAGATGTGAAGCAATGGAATTGTAAACATTGTGGTCATGCTATTTTAATATTTGGATATTTTGTGTAATTTCATTAGTGCTTATTAAAAGTTATGTAACTTTTATGTACATATAGTGCCTATAAAGTCTATAAAGTAGTATTTGGTATCAATTCATGTCAGTGTCTTCTATTATATTTTACAAAAAACATAGAGATCATATTGTGTTTGTGTGCACTAAAACAATTCAAGTGTATTTTTTTGCTGACAGTTGTGAAAAAAAAAAAATAATATCCCGAAAAATGTCAACTAAAAATTTTTTGACGTTATGTACAACTAATGTTCTAAGATTTTAGGTGTTTTATGTACAATATGCACATTTTATCACATGAAAGAACAACCAAATTATGGCTTTGGTAGCAAATGGGTGAAACCAGATGAAAAGTGATGTGTACATGTTTTAACTTTCTTGATCAATTAGTTAGTAAACAATTTTAGGTTTTAACTCAATTGCCAAAACATCTTAACCCACCATAATAAGAACTACCACAACATCTAAAGGGAGCAAAGACCAGTGGTCTACTGTTGCAGTTTGAGCCTGACACCAAGTATTCTTGTTGTCACCACCCCTTGGTTCCCTGTCCAGGGGAGTACAATGCTTGTGGTAGTGGCCTTTTCTACTTTAACTCAGCTCTGGGTGTTGGGCCCATAAACTTGGAATATTTGTTAGGGTAGTTTGGCTATAAGAAATGAGGACATTTAGCTCCATGTAGAAATTTCCCAATACCTATTGTGCCCCAACAGATGTCTAAGTAGCCAAATATCAACCACCAACTCTGTCACATGGATAATGAGGAGCAAGTTACATGCTTTTCCATACCCAAAGTATTGGTGATATATTTTTGCCAGCAAGCCAAATAGATGGCGAGTAGGAAAGTTAAGTATATTGTAGTGGTTTGGCTGTGGCTGAAGCAAACTTTTTGTTTTGCTCTATAAAACAATGCACAGACTCACTTTAAAGTGGACCTAAAATTTGTACTTTACATAAAAGGGCCCTTTTATGTAAGGTAAAAATTACCCTTCCTTTTTTTGTGGGGGGTTTAAAAAAAGCTGATGCCCCCCTCATTATCACTGTGGCATAGGAGTGCAGAGCCTTCTGGGATAGTCCTAGGAGGCTTCTGGCTGCTCCTTCTGTGCATTCCCGAGACTCAGAAGGAATTTTTCTTCAACGGGGGAAAAAATGCTGATCTCACGCAAATGCAGTGAGATTGGCATGCTTCCTTAGCACCGGAGCAAAGACGGATAACAGGACGTTTGTAGGAACCAATCCAGGAAACCTCTGGAGGGATCTGCGGAAGTAAAGGTAAGTTTTTTAGTTTAGCTCTGTTTTAGGATTTGTTTAAACTTTGTGTAGTCATCTTATACAAGCTTAGAGTATCTATGCATTGTCACTATATTCTAAGCCAAATTAAAATTTAGGACTAACAAAACAAGAAAAAAGTTTTTGCAAAATGATGATTCTAACATAATGCCCCTGATTCATCAATAAAATCTGCGCTTGCTGGAAGCGCGAAAGTACGCGCGGCCAGCGATCGCGGTTTACCGCGGTCCGGACTCGAGTGTGCGCATACACTCGCCTCCTCACTGCCAGCCGGATTCCTGCCTTCACAATAGGGAGCGCGAATCTGCCAATTAAGGGATCATCCGATTCTGCTTGATGAATCAGGGGCAATGTGTTTCATTAGGCACCAAAGGTTGTATGTCAACAGACCTCCATGATGGCAATTCTGCCTTGTTAACTTAAACCTAACATGTGCAATCAAAAAAATTCAGAAACATTGGATTTTGGTCAATGCACAGAATGCAAATAAAACTCTTTGTATTGTTTTTTTTTTGCTTGCTTATATAAATTCACAGTATTTAATCTGTAGTTTTATTGCTTCACTGCAAACTTGTTTTAAAAAGTAAAAGTTTCAACACAGACACCTTCAAACTCTTTTAAGTATTTACACTGCGTTAGTTGATCACTTGCTCTGTGAGATTAACAAACATTGCTGAGAAGACTGTGGCCAAATCCACCCTTGTTGTTTATAAAACCTTTACAAGTCATCAGCTTCCACTAACATACTGGCACTGTTCAATTACCATCACTTTTAGAGAGCCTTAGCAAAACATCCAGTGCCCATGTAAATAGACAAATCTGAAAACTAGCTGGTATGTTGGCTTACATACTGTAGGTAATGTTTTCTTTTGCTCAAATTTGTTCTGGAAACTAATCACGCCCAGATAAAGCCATCCGCAAATATGAGAGATCGACATCCACATGTCAAAGTTTACACAGCCTGACCAAGTGTACATATAGTACAGATGATTTTAGGGCCCTGATGTTTTGATCCTCTTATATGAGGAAGAAACTACTGTGCAGCAATTCCACACCACAGCCGTGAGCAAAATAATAAACAATTGTGTCAATAATATCTCTGTGGGCAAACAGGAATTTCTCAAGAAAACTGTGAAATGTCAATATTATATTGTTTAATAAATTTCTGTAGTCTGTAATTGAAGAAACTTGGTTTTTAGATTAAAAGTGACCATTATTGACCGAATGTCAACATTTTTTTGGTCTAAAACATCCTAATCTGCAAATATTTGCCAATATTCACCACAATATATAATACTTGGTATGGAAAATCATATAGTGGTTGTAGCTTCCCATCTGTTTATGTGTATAGCTTTTTTATGATCAATTTAATTGTCGTTTGCAGCACATCTTTTGCAAAAGGTTCATAATGAGATTTCAAATCATTAACCCTTTTGTTTTAAGTTTCTTTTTATTTTTTGGAGTAGTAAACCCTAAACCTTTTATTTTTACCTGACTAAAAGCGTACCTAAACTCAACATTTTTACTTTACATAGAAGGGTACCTATGTAAGGTAAAATGCCCTGCATGCCCTGTTCTCGAGCATACGCAGAAGGGGAAAGAGATGCAGAACTCACGAATGCGCAGTGAGATCAGTTCTCATTTTTTTCCCCTTCACAGCGGCTACGTCAGAAGAACGAAGAGGGAAGTGAAGATTAAAGATGGCGGCGCCCAGAGCTTCCTTTGTGCCAGTACTAAGAGGAATTCCAGGATGACGCGGAATTGGATCGTGGAAAGAACCAGTGCCATCGAGGGATTAAAGGTAAGCGTATTTTTTTTTCTGAGTTTAGTTACCCTTTCAACTATTGAAGAGAGACCTCCACATACTGGTTCTGCTGCAGCCTTCCGGCTGGACAGGCAAATGTCTGACATTTTATGGTAGAACTTAGGGTTCAAAACTAAGGTTGGGCTTAGGTTCCAACTTCCAGCACATTCCCACTGACCATTGAGATTGCTAATTATAGTGGTGGCCATTAGAGATTTATTGGGTAGGGGCTTAGTAGCAAGCTTCAACACTACCCTGAAGTGTGGTCAGAATGACTTCAAATTTGGCCATGACAGAAGGATTTAGGATGCCGCTGTAGATATTAAAAGTGCTTCTAGGTACCTCAACTTTAAAAGATGTCTCTTCCTCTTCCAAGTAATAGAAACCAAAAAGTTATCCACTAAACTTGTAAAAACCTTGGTCAGAAAAAGTCACAAAAAGCACTTTTCAGCTCAAAACATATTAATAGTAACCCCAACTGCAGTTTAATAAACAAGAAATGATGTTGCAACCTGGACTTTGGTGATTCCTCTGTGATTGATTTACTTTTATCAGCCAAATTAGCACCCAGGGATATGTGCAAACCACAGTATAGCCTCCTTTTAAACAGGAATTTTTATATCTCTTTTTCATCACAAATCAAAAAACAGGGTGTTTATAATTATATATTTAAAAATAGGTCCTCCATAGGGATGATCAAGAATTCTTCTGACATTTTTGCAAAAATTTCCTCCAACTTCTGATGGGTCCGCGAAATTTCGGCGAACCGATTTCACGGACCCATCGTAAGATCGAGGAAATCATTACAGGTGGAGTACTGCAGCTGCAATGCAGCTGTGGGAATCCTCCTGTGCACGATCCCCGGGCCCCAGAAGATAAATGAGGGTAAGCCCTCATTTAACCTCTAGTGCCCGGGGAGGCAGAAGGAGTACTGTGGCTGCATTCATGAATGCAGCCATGGGAATCCTCCTGTGGGCAATCCCCAGGCACTAGAAGTTGAATGAGGACAAGCCCTCATTAACCTCATGAATGCAGCCGTGGTACTCCTCCTGTTAGTCTGAGTCCCGCAGCTGTGCTTATCAATGAATGCAGCCGTGGGAATGATCACAGGATGATTCCTACGACTGCATTCATTCTTGATAAGCACAGCCGCGGGACTTCTGTGTTCTTGGTTAGAGAATCTCTATCCAAGAACACATACTACAGGGCTGCAAGAGCAATCAGGGGAACAGAAAACTCGATCTCCACAGCCAAATTTACACAGGCCGTTCTCGCTTACATGTTCGGTAAGCGAGAACGGCTCGATTCGCGGCAAGATCGAATTTTAAACTTTTGCCCGTTAATCCCTAGTCCTCCACAGTTTAAAAAAGTATAAAAGACACATAGGTATTCCCTTAAACACTCCTTGGTGGGAATCAATTACTGCCAATAAAACACATGGTCCTAGAAGATTCTCACTAGGGAATGTTTAAGGGAATATCTGATTCCCCATTTTATAAAAAAGAGCCCATAGAGTCAGTCTGCTAGATATGTAGAACCATGAACCATCTCTGCTGATGGGGAATAGATTTCTAGAAGGCTGTGTGAGTGAATTACCGTCTGTTCTTCCTTCCACGGGGTAGTGCAGCATGTTTCTGTACTTCCTTGGGTACTCTTTAGTCTCGAGCTGGAGTAAAGAAGGAAATGCTATTGATATTGGCAGAGTCCTGCCCAAAAGTTGGGTAGATATAGGAGCATCAAAAAGACACTACTCATTGTAATAAACCAATAAATTGGTTTTTTAAATTCAATCCCTATCTGGTATATTTTATTGGCCTACATCACATGGGTGATTTTAAGACTCACTAAGGGTTTTGAGAATTCTAACCCAATAAATTTTACATTCAAATATCAAATAATGTGTGGATAACATAAGAAACAGCAACTTGCTTTTCACATGATTGGATAATAGGATTGAATCTTCACTCACCTCTGAAGTCTTTTAGTAAACCAGCCTAAATGGATCTGCATTGTCCACTTATGAAATCTTTCACAGAGATCCCAACTACTTATATTTGTACAATGCTTGCAATTTTGGAGAAAACAAATGAGGAAAAGGCAACAGTAGTTTATTTTTGCTGATGCCTAATATAATATTCTAAGATAAAGGAAACGCTAGCAAACCCATAACACTCTTTGGTGCACAGTCAGAAAACCAATGCCAGGGTATTAGTAACAAGCTGTACACTCATGGTGCACTCATGTTCAAGCAAGGTCATCCAATCAATAGAACTTTCTAAACTTCCTGATAACCTTACTGTCAGTTCTGCACATAGACAGAGACAATGTGATATAACCCTTACAATGCTCAACCATTAACAGAGGACTGCAGTGTCATGTTTTTTTTACCTGTTTAGCAATCTTCAGGTATAATTTCACCTGGAGATGGAAAGTTACAAAAATGGTCTCATACTTGTCATACTATAAATTTTTGCTTTTTCTGTCTCAGAACAGCAAAACATGAGTTAAAAGAGTCCAAATCTTCCATAGTGTTGTTCCTTCATTTTTATTCCATAAACCCCACAATTGTACAAATGTGTCCCAGTCATTAGCATTGAATTATTAAGCTAACCATGTGTGGCTTCCTTTAACTGCTCCACTGACTCAATTAAAGTATCCAACCACTGTTAGAACAAGAAGCAATCCTTTAGATTAGAAGAAACATACTTTCCAAATCACTGGTGCTTTATATAAAAATGTGAATTCTGGAAACAATTAATTTTAAATGTTTATTTGAATAATTCAACATTTCATATAGACATTTCTGTGATCCACATGTATTCATATTGAAGCATTTTTGTTCAATAAGGCAGTAAATAAAATAAGCTGAAGTGTCAAGAGTAATACATGCCAACCAATTAGATTTACTTAACGTAAGTCAGATTACTGTGCATTTTGGTTTTGACTTTTGAATACACCAAAATGTAAAGGCCCTGAACTATGAATGGAAATAGTTTGGATGGTTCCTAATAGTTTGGATGATTCCTGTTGGCAGTATAGACATTTTTTTTACTTTCATATATGAGGTTAATATAGAGCAGTGTTTATTGACTTTCTTTTTTAACATGGGGGAACCCCTTGAAATAACTTTCAGGTCTTCAAGGAACTCCTACTTTATGTACTACATCCACAGTTCATTAGCATGGTGGTAAAGGGGATACATGCCTCCTACAATGCTGGCCAATGGGAGCAATATTACCCTTACAGGTAGCCAAAAAGACAATTGGTATGAGTTAAAATGACTTGGTAGTCACAAACTGCTCATTGATCCAGAAACCCCTAGCAACCTCTGGAGGAACTCTGCTTGAGAAACACTGCTTAAGAAACACTATGGAGCATTATAGTTTATGAAAATCAAAACTTTTTTGTTTCAACTTGTCTTGGTCCTCCTAATCCTTTGGTATTTCTTGTTGACAAGGTGTAACACAAGTTAACATGGTAGAAACATTGCATTAAGGTATCTTGAAATTTTCACCCAAATTGTTGACAAACATTCACTCGAAGAATGAAACCAACCCATATTTGTTCTCATAACTAAACTCAGATAAAACACAATGCAAGTAATTCCTGTAGATTATTATGATTATCATCCCATGTTAATAAATAGAAGATGATGAGAATAGGTAACTTCCTGAAAACTAAAGTCGCCCTGAGCCAATTATCGGCCAGGAACCATTGGAAGTGTGTACCTAGCTTAAACCTCCAGACAATTACACCAACCCTAGCATTTGCTAGAACCGTCTGCTTGCCAGTACTGGGGAAAAAGACATGGCAAATGAATCATTAGCTCTTTAGACTTCCAGGGAGAGGTGAAAGGGCAGACTTGTGATCTGAATGTTCCTCATGTGCCAGAAAGTCTGTTATAAAAAAGGAACTTTCACTGTTGTACTTTAGATGTAATGCTTGGCACAGTTTTTCTAAAGATTTCCCTCAGTCATAAATAAAAAAGGAATGACATAATTAAACATTTATATAATCCCATTAGTCAAGAAAGGATTTTACGAACTTTCAGTTCTTTTAAACTCACAGAAACATCTCACCCTGAAAGTCTTTGATGTATTGGCACAAGGCACCTTCTTCAAAAAAAGCAGAAATATAGCTCAATAAAATCCTATGACAAAAGCAAACAGTGAGCACCTAAATGTTACAAAACTCTGCCAGGGATATTGTGTTACTTCTTACCATAGCTGGAAAAAAGTAAAGTTCATCCAGAGTTTATTTGCATAATTTGTATGGACATGTATTCAATACTTCTATAGTTAGTGCTTACATTTTATGCATTTGCTTAATCAAATCAAACCGTGAGGCTAAGAATATTATACTTTAATGAGCTGTCAATCAAACCCAATTCCAACTGGAACTTTTATTACATAGAGTCAAAACCCCTGTTAGGTTTTTTTAGCTGTCTGTGTCCATACTGGGGGAAGCCACACTCTCCATTTGGTTGGGTGAATGGGAAGAAAGTGATGGGAGATCTAAAATTTACAGTTGTTATGCCAGTTAACAACTAATTAGGGTTGTTGCTCCAATAAGAAGTAATATGGGATTTCCCATCACTTCCCATTGTGTCTTTGAGAAAGGATGTGGAGGGAATCCTCTCCAAAAAAAAAAGAAGGAGTTATAAACTTACCTCTCTTGACCTGCAGTGGCAGAAACATCTTTACCCAATCTTATAACGGGTTCAGGATCTTTTCTTGTCTTGATTAGCCTAGACCAGATTGACATAACTCCTGCGCATGCGCACCGCACACAGCTTTCCGACACTGAGGTATGCAGAGATTGTACTGCACCCAGTGTGGCACAGCATGCACCCTAGGGCTATGTATACATATCAGATGATTCCCAATACGAGCGGTCGTGCTTTTCTTGGCCGAGAATCTAACATGTGTACAGTGGTCCGTCCTGATGGATCCGTAAACAACCAATGGAGGCTATACAAATCAATGTGGAAAAGCACCACAGGGTGCTGATTGTCATCTTTCTCTCCTCTCCATAGAACAGAACAGGCACTGTGTGCATAGCACTTTTTCATTCTTCTGTTACTCTGCCACTGAAAACGATCATTAAAGATCGTTTACGGTGACAAAAAAATACACATGTGTACATAACCTAAAGAAGAGTTCCAACAGGCTGCTAGGTCTGTTTTATTGCAAAAGAAGCCTGTCTACTTTTTTTTTGTAAAAAAACCTGCTTCTAATATAATAACATTTTTATTCTATCCTTTATTTATTTTTGACTTACATCAAAGTTTAGGAGTTTTTAAAATGAAATAGAGGGAGATGTTCTGGTGATCATTGTCACTAAGACAGAAAATTATGACAAACCCAACATTTTGAGTTGTAATCAGAACAATAAGTATGGGAAATTCCTTCACTGGTGACACGTGTTCTGAGGCCAACACTGTGTGATTAATATTTTGTTAATTTTGGAGAAATTTCCTCTGATTTGTTGTCACTTTATAATAGGGGTAAAGGGAAATCAGGGTTAAATCAGAAAAAGTAACCTGGTTCACTTGTCCCCATTTTAGGTTTTAAATGTGGTAAAATTTGTTGTTTCCAATAATAATATACACTCTCTATTTTACAAATTAACATTCAATGAGTTATCCTAAAGTTGAACTTTCATTAAGAAAAAAAACAAAACCATCAATCCATTTGCGAGCCTTGCCCGGTCAGCCTTGCGCCATCTTTCCTTTTTTTTTCATCCCAGCACGGATTGGACACCAGAAATGGCAATTTTCTTCCTCTTCTTCCTGGTTCTTCTCCCTACATCACCTGATCTCACAATGCGCAGCCATAAGATCGGGTGATGCACTTCCTGAAAAGATGAACTGCCCATCACACTGCACATGCCCGATCATTTTATATTATAAGAAAGCCCCCTCTGTGCATGTCTGTTAAAAAACATTTAGAAAAACAACAAAA
>NC_092861.1:121918767-121964112 GCF_032062135.1 Pyxicephalus adspersus | reverse complement strand
CATCATTGAACTTGGGTGATTCAGCTAACCTGAAATGGATTTATCAAAAGTAATTTGCTATTTGTTAGTAAATGTTTCTAATTCTGGACCAGATTCATTCCAGTTTGCTGGATCAACCTGGTTCACTGATGAAAAGGTATCTTCTCCAGCTTTGCTAATCATCAATATGTAATAGTTCATATCTACCTTAAAAAATTGCTATTTTGCTATTGACATATTACATTGACAATACATTGACAATTGTTATATATATATATATATATATATATATATATATATATATATATATTATACAAAACTAGTATATATTTCTTTTAGGAAAACAGAATGTATTACTAGACTTGACAGGGCATTAAAAATAAAAATGAGCTAGATAGAAAAGTAATCCCTAAGTCAAACCCTTCAGGCTCTATATAAAGTACAAATACTTTCACATGTATGTTCTTTCAGGTTTTGTATGCAAGCTGCATTTGTAGGTTAAATAAGGCAAAAAATGACACTTACTAATCCTATAGAATACCTGGATAGTAATGCAATGGCTTTTTTCATGTTGACACTATTTTGTATTTTTAAATATCCTATTTATAAATAATGCTATAAATCACACATTTTTATCTGACATTTTTTAAACTTTTACACTATCTTTGAAGATATTGTATTTTACCCATAGGGACCTTTGAATGCTGTATATATTAATGGATATTATTTTAGTATACAAAACATTGTGGACACGTAATGAAAATGTGCAAATGTGTGGCTTTGGCTTGCACAGATTCATATAATAAGATGAGACAGAGCACTAGTCAGTAAATAGTCAGAAGTTCAATACATGGATCAGCAAACATTAGTAGGTGACAACAAATATTTGAAACACAACGGAAGCAGTGATGTCAACTGCTAAACTATAATGTGCCAAGATTTTAGCTTTTTCCTCTCTGCATGTTATAAATAAATGGTGGTCAGCTTTGTGCACTACCTACTAACTAAAGATATATAAATAAAAATAATTATTATTATTTTTACTACACAGTATTTATATATCGCCGACATATTACGAAGCGCCGTACAAAGTCCATAGTCATGTCAATAACTGTCCTTCAAAGGAGCTCACAATCTAATGTCTCTACCATAGTCATATGTCTTTAATACAGTCTAAGGTCAATTTTGGAGGGAAGCTAATTAACCCAACTGCATGTTTTTGGCATTTTGTTAAAATGAGGCTGATTTGCCTAAGGAGTTGTGATTCTTCACTCAATGCAGTGTTTACTGCAAATACTCAACTAAGTGCAGATGACAAAAATAAACTGGAATTTTTTTTTTACGAGGTTGCAATTTTAGGTGAACCTTATTTGGTGAATTTATGAAGATTATCTGTCTTCCAAACAATACCTTTTAATGCAAAATATAGAACTTTGTCATAATGCATTATTTCTGCATCGGATATTAAATAAATCCTTCTCTGACAAATATATGGGATCAGTGATCAAATTTATTTTTTAAAAATACTGATTTATTTTATTTTTTGTTAAATCATTTTACTACATCATTTAATGTTCTGCACACACTGTGGTATTCGAGTTAAACTCTGGACAAAAAAACCTTATTCTAAATTTTTCTCCAGCTGAGATTGATCCATGCACACATTTATAATCAATGAACCTGAGTGCAATGGCAAAGTTGGTTATTGTATGCAGAGTTTTAGTAGATGGTGTACTCACAGGAGTCTTTTGGAAGAAGTAGAGTATATATATATATATATATATATATATATATATATATATATGGGGTATTCAAAAAGTTTTGCACTGTTAAATTGTTGTTAAAATAGTGAGGGTGGGAGGAGTAGTAATTGATTGTGTCTAGAAGTGTCATCTGACTTGGGAAAATGCATTGTGTAGAAAGGTTATTACGTAGAAAAATTTTTTAATTAGTTTTTAAAATTCTTAATTAAAACAGTTAAATATTATATAATTTGTATGTGACAAATACTTTTGCAAACCAAGACATTATCTTGGTTTAAGTAATGTTCACGTCCTCACTGTGCTGTGTCCCTGTCTTTACAGGGAAAACAGCCGACTTCAGAAAACTACAAGGGGGCAAATAAAAGACCAAACACCCTGCACAAAAAGAAATCATAGTGGAGACTTTCCTTTGTTATAGGGAAGGCAAACCTTTTCACTGGAAAACAGCAATGATCTCGAAGAAATACACAAAGGACACATATATGTCAGTAAGAATACACAAGCTTCTTGTATTTAGGCAATATTTGTAATATAATGAAAGTTAACTTTAACATTTGACTGACTTTATCACCAGCCCTGTTCATATCCCTAATTAGTCCAATAAATCCCAATAATAAATGAATTGCTATATAAAACAAATTTAGCTTATTCATTAAAACAGTTAATTCATTATCAACTGCTTTTACTCCAGTGTTTTTTTGTTTTTTTTTTACACCCTTTATTTATTTATATTAAACATTTTATTCATCATTTCTAAATGTGTTGTGTCCTCCCCGTACATTTTGATTGCAGTAGCTACACCATTTATTAGGTTCTGACCAACTACATTATCCCAGTAAAAGAGGATTGCAGAAAGCTGTCTTCCTATTGAAAGGTAATGAATATAAATGTAAAGAGAACTCTTGTCACTTATGGAGTCTTGAAAGGAGTAACAAAACAGAAACTAGACACAAGGCCATGGACCACACATGATGTCTCCAGCGACTTTAAAGTAGCTTAGAGAGGTGGTGCTACCATGTTAGGCTGAACAAAGTCAACTAATCACTACCCAAGTGTTTCACTGTGGAAGGTTGATGTAATGTGACCTTTCTGCACCAGTTTTACAGAAGGAATGCAAAAAAAAAAGTAAAATGTACCTGACTTTTTTAAACCTCCATTTAACAGGGCATACATTCTAATATAATGTGTATAGAACTAAATTAAAGAAGATTGATTTAAATAGACATTTGAAGACCACAATTATTAATCTTTAATATTTTTTTGAACAATTTATTTTATTATGAATAATAATAATAAACAGTATTTATATAGTGCCAACATATTAAATAAAATAGCGGTTGCAAATGACAGACAGATACAGTGTCATAGAAGGTGGAGAAAACCCTATCCAGAAGAGCTTACAATCTAAGTGGTGGGGGAAGTAGTACATATTGTATATATGTGTGATTTTACTAGCATAATTAGGTAGGAAAAAAATAGAAAAGTGTAAAGTTCATAAAACAATGAACAGTCCCATGAAGATATTTTGATCACCTGTAGAACTGGTTTGTTCTACAGTTGATAGGACTAGTAGATAGGACCACCATCAGGGGGGCAAGGCGTATGTACTGGGCCCTGATCAAAATAGCTTTTTCTTTTGGAACTTTTTCTTTTTTTGCCTAGTATAAAGCCCAGGAATTTCTAACGGCAGTCCATTTTGTAGGTAACTATTGATGGGTGAACTTGCCCAGGAAAAGTTCACTACAGGTTCGAAAAACAATTGCAAACCCATGGCGTAAATATTGTCTGCCATGAATTTGATAAACAGCAAACAGGCAATAGTTGGCTGTTTTTTTTTATTTGTATTATTCATCAGAAATAGAACACTCACTGGTTGCTACTATCTACAGCAGGCAGCATTCTGACTGGTTGATTGTTTTCAGGCTTAGTGCTACCCCTAATAATGACCAACCAATGGGAGCCCTGCCTGCTTTTTACATTAACAACCCAGATCAGTTACTAAACACTTGCCGGGCAGGGTTCCCATTATCTTAATGGCTGTAAGGGGGTGTATTACCAACCAGTGGGAAAAGTGGTTGCTGGGTAAGTTAGGAACTGCAAAGTTGGAATTTGTCCTGCAATACCCAACAGTTATTGTGCTTGTGAAGCACTATCCAGCACATGATATTCAATTAGGTTTTGATTCTCACATTCTGTCTTAATGATTCCTGAACAACAAGCAATGCAGCAATGCAGTAGAGCAATAAAAACATACCCGAAGATCTACCCCATCCCAGTTCTTCTAAATATATGGTTTGTGTTCTTGTCTATGTGCCTACATGGATGATCTTGTCAGGACAGGAAATAATATAAGATCCCTCTATAAGGAACCAATAATATTATTTTGGTAGCATAGAGAAAGGTTAGAATTTCTGACAATCATTGTATTCTAACTAGTGATTGTTTCAGCATTTGTGTATTTTCAATCAGCTTGAGTGTGTCTGGCCTTTCTTTTCTGACCTTTCGCCCACAGATCTGGATCCCTTGGCTTTTTCCACTATTCTTTATATACTCATGAGACTATTATACATTGAAAAATCCAGGATTTTATCAGTTTCTGAGATGTAGAAACTCGTAAGTAGTCAATTCTTGGTCAAAGACATTTCCACACAGTGGCCATGTCTGCTTGCTTTAGGTTGCAGCTATACAGTTTGCCTTTTGGAAATGTGTAAATGATTGGGTATGTTGTCTTTACTAGATTGTAAGCTCTTCGGGGCAGGGTCTCTCCTCCTGTATCACTGTCTGTATTAGTCTGTCATTTGCAATCCCTATTTAATGTACAGTGCTGCGTAATATGTTGGCGCTATATAAATCCTGTTTAATAATAATAATAATAATAATAATAGTGAGAATATTTTTTAGACTTATATAAGGTCTCTTAATAAACCTTTATATTAATTATTTTTATAGTTTATATAATTTAAATAAGGTAACTAAACTTTATCCCAACCCAAGTTTTAGCAGTTTTTATATACTGGATGCGTTAAAGACTTATAGGGATGTTAAACACTAAAATCAGGGCATTGCTAGTTTTTTTGGGGGGGATATCATAGGTACATTCCAATCCAATTACAATTTATATCATAGTAGTGTACATGTTTAGGTCCTGTATTTAAATAAGTATATATCCAGTCAGTTTAGTCCCTGTTACCAAAGGAGCTTACAATCGAATGCGTCCAGTCTTCCATAGACATAAAAAAATAAATAAATATATATATATCATTTTTACTAAATTTACTTACTAAATTTTGTATTGGAAGAAACTAAAGAAACCAGATAAAATGTATGCCAACGTAGGAAGAGGGGGGCGGGTATGTCCTACAAAGTACATGCAATGTCCCTGATAGAATTTAAACAGAAAACGCAAATCTCAAAGGCAAGAGTGATACTCCCTTGAATAATAAATTAAATATTATACAGAATATGAATACAGTAGCTGAGTTAAGACCAATAATTTCCACAATTTGTCCTAATTACACTATAGACTTGCACATCCTTCAGATTTTAAAGATATAGTTGGCAGAAGGAAATATTTTAAAAAGAAAGACTAAGCATTTGTGCTCTCACTGTATGGGGGGGGGGGGCACAGTGGGGTGTGGCTCGCTTGTTCTCCCCCTCACCTCTCCATAGAACAGAATGGCGCTGTGTACTGTACATTGCTCATTCATCTCTCACTGTTTTATCACTGGAAATGATCACAAAAGATTGTTACCAGTGACTATAATTGAATGTGTGTTGCTGCCTAAGTCATTATCAGCCATTGTAGGCGATAGCTGGACATACAAGATAGAGTTAAAGGATTGATAGATCATTTTCCTAGAATCAAAATAGGTTATGGTAATATGGTGACTATTATTTAAAAATAACCTAACTAATAAAACTTTCTTTTTAAAAATCCGCTGACTTTACACAGGGAACAAAGTTAGGTAGGACAAAATTTATAAAATACACAATAGCAACAATGAGATTTCAGTTTTTCTTTATAAGATCAATGAAAGATGACTCTGATTGATCATTATTGTTTAGAGAATTTCGAACATGGCCTTTTACTTTAGAAAATAAGCAACTATATGAAAAGTATATTACATAAAGAAAGCCAGACTATGTTTCTGGTAAACATCTTTTGATGAATTCCACTTACAGTTAGTGCCGCATTTTATTTTCTGCATGGTGGCCTTGTTGCTGCGTGTCTATCACGTATTCCAATGTGTTACTTTATACACTCTTGCACAGTAAATGAAGAAAAATACTTCATGGAAGAATAGAGCCAAATATCTGCACTTATGCTCCAAAGAACAGTCTAGAACAGAGGGGGACAAAGGAAAGGATAAGGCTGCATGCTACAATTCTGTTAAATACATATAAATACAAATAACTGTATATAAACTAGCCAGTGCAAGCTTATGAGACAAAACATGTCTTTGTTTAAACAAAAGGCCAAACAAAAGTAATGGTTGCCACTTGATATTTAACTCTTACTGGGTTTTATTTGCAAAGAAATCCCCTTCAGTGATCATTTGATGTTTAGAACTATGGGTCTTAAAACAGAATGATTGTTCATTTTTTAATGATTTTAAAATGTAGTTTGAAAACATGATTTTGATTCATGCCAGTATTTTGTAACCTTTTGAACAGCAATGCAATCAGGTACTAATAGGGAATATACAGATAAAAAGAGTGGGATAGGCTGAGTCATCCTTTAATGCCCAATTTCAGGTTGAGGGTGGGAAAGTGATCAGGTTTATTGCAGCGTTCTCAGGCAGAGTGGAACCCTAAGATTCCTCCAGTGTTTTCTTGGGGTTCCTTGAGTTTTGACTGTTTGACCTCCCATTAAATGGAGCCTGAATAGTTCTGGGTTCAACCGCATTTGGCAAAACCAGCAGAATGACCATAAGGGTGGTAATTTAATTTACACTGCTAAAGCCATTCTTTCTGATTATCACTGCGGGCATTCTTCGCACCCACCTTCAATTAATTTATTTTATCAGGGGTTTTCTGAGACCCGAAATTTGTTTTAAGGGTTCCTCTGTTGTAAAAAGATTAGGATTAAGCTGCTTTATTTTCTAACTACTGAAGATAAGTCGGGTCAACAGGCTTTTCTTCCTTTAAGGATTGTGTAAATTAGAATATTGCATGGATACATAGGCTGCCTTTTTGTGGGACACTTGATTAGGAAAAAGAAAATGATTTCCTAAATTAACCAAAAACAATGAGAAGGAGAGAAAAGGATTTTTGAGGCAATATTTACTACATTTAAAAACAGCTTTATTATTTTTTTTAAAAAAAGACAAATTGTTGTACACAATAATTCCATACATCACTACATAAGTGCTAACATGATCAGGATTTCCAACTTTTATATATCACATGATCACAACTTTCCTCGACACATTTCGTGGATAAATCCACTTCTTCAGGAGAAACACTATAAAGCAACATATATATACATATGTTATTCGTGTTCTCATGGTACCATTAATATTTTTTATCAACAAATATACAAAAAAGACTTCATTTACCTTGCTTTCTATATATGATGTGTATATTTACATGTTCAAAAATGACTCACTTCACAATACAACTTGGAAAGTAGAAATGGGTGAAGATGGAATGAAACAAATGGTAGGCAGAAATGTCCCCAGAGGTACAAATTTTTCCAACAACTCAAAATGTTTGCTATATAATCATTTCCTCAATTATTAATACCATCCTGTAATTTCCCAGGTCTAGCCATATTCAATGGCACATCATACCAACAGAAGCTGCCTATGAATTGGACCTGATAAGGTGCTGCACATTGTGTGTAACTGAATTATCTATAGGTAATTCTAAAACCAGCCTGTGTGATTATATTCAGAATTATCTAAAGAGGAAACTCTTGCAAGCAATCAAACTTTAGCTCATAATGAGTTTTAAATGGTAATTAAATATTCCAAAAAACATGAAGTTAGGTTAGTTGGCTTCCTCCCAAAAGTGACCTTAGACTGTTTTAATACCATATGACTATGGTAGGACATTAGATTGTGAGCCCCTTGGAGAGACAGCTAGTGATAAGACCATGGACTTTGTAATATGTCAGCGCTATGTAAATACTGTGGAATAATAATATTGAGTGCAGGTTTATTCTAAACATAGGCATAAAATTGTATTTAAATGCAGCCTTCATGAAGTTTTAGATAATGCAGCACATGCATCAGCAGGTTAAATCCCTGATGAATGATCTGAGTATGGAAAACTGAGCAATATATTTTGGAACTGACAATGTGATCAGTGACATACTACATTCCCTGTTTATTTCAACAATGCTTGTATTTATTCTGCCCAAAACATCTAAAATTAATGATTTATTGATGGTGACTAATCGGATCATAAATCACTGCATGTAGCACCATGTAAGACTAAATTGTAAACCCAATGTATCTCTCTCATCATCTCCAGAGCATGCTGCAATTCAATTAGTCATTATCAGAGGGTAGCATCATTACTGCATGTATTACTGATTATTCCTAGTGTACCCAACACCAGGACAAGGCTTCTCATACAGTCAATGCACTTACTCAAAAACAAAATAAGAGATACCACAAGGATGCCTATATAAGATGTTGTCTAAAAATTCTGATCTCGTTCTATGAAGCTTGGTGGCTTTATATACCCTTTAGAGGAAAATCGTTAGTTTGTGCATACAAAGGAAGCATCAGACACAATTTCTTATTGACACACATGGAATAAACATGAATATTTAATATTTATAAATTAAACTAGTAAATGGAAAACCTCAACTTTGTGTGTATTTGCATTATATGCTACCTATACTATAAAATAAAGGAGAATTTAAAATCGACATTCTAAAAAATCTGTTTTTTTTTAAATAGCACAAGTAACAGAGTAGGGGTAGTGCTTATCTATGTATAATTTATTTAATTTATCATTATTTATCATTATAACTAGTTTATTTATAAATGTTTTAATTTAAAGTTTATCCAACCTTTACCCAAACTTCACACTTTTTACCACTGTATTCACTTACCGGTAAAAAATGTTTGAATCTTAAGTAAAAGTTGATTTACACAAATTTTAACAATGAGTACAATGTGAAAAGATGTAAATATCTGCCAAACATTGAGTTAATCTGAGGTGTAAAATTATTTAATACCCTTTAGTGTACTTGGTTTTCTTAGTTCTTTTTTTGTATGTGTTCTTCATTGGGCTAATTGTTTTTTTTAGTGTTTTTTAGTGCAAGAACAGGTAAAATAAAGTGACAATCTGGTTGAGCTCACTAAAGTCAACCTAAAT
Source organism: Pyxicephalus adspersus (assembly GCF_032062135.1). NCBI lineage: Eukaryota > Metazoa > Chordata > Amphibia > Anura > Pyxicephalidae > Pyxicephalus > Pyxicephalus adspersus. The sequence goes on along the minus strand of NC_092861.1, from coordinate 121,955,038 downwards.
ACCCTTTGTTTGATTTTTCTCAAAGCAATATTTATTGCATTGTGTAGACCCTCCTTACTTGACCATTTCAATGTGAAATAACTTTCCAATCTTAGTGAACCCTTGCTAAAATTTCTATATCCAAAACTCACAGTATAATAACATGGGGAACAGCGGGAAGAATGTCTCTTACATTGCTTGGCCAGTGTTAAAAATGTTACCTTTGCGGATAACCAAAAAGATCATTAGTGTCAGGTAAACCGAACTGAGAGACCCAATTGCCTATTGCTCAAGGAACCCCTAGAGACCTCTGGACATTGGATAGTGCCAACTTGCTATAAGTTGCAAGTATCAAACCTGCCTCTCCTTTTCTGCATTTCCTGTGAATGTTAACAAATGCTGTGATTTGTTAAAAATGAGACATTGCACAAAATGAGTTTTTTTTGCAGGTTTGTGTGTCTGTTTTATGAAGAATAGAGCATATGTATTTACTCAGTGGGTATGTAAATGCATAAATATTACATATACATATAATAAACACTAACTCCATGACATTTAGTTTTCTAAACCACTGTATATGGTATATCTTTCTATATAAAATAAGTCCCCTAACACTGCAGTCTTTAGCTAAAGCGAGCCGCGGCTCAGCCTCGGGAGAATGGTTGTGTTTCCCAGCACACGGTTGGCCCCAGGACGTGTGCAAGGGATGGTGCCTGGGTAAGAGCTGGCAGAGGACCAGGAGCCGACATAAAATGCAGTACTAAGATTCCAATAGACAAGTCCAGAATACAGAGCCAGAGGTCATAGCAGATAATCCGCCCACCAAACGAAGTACACAAGGGCAAAACACAAGCAGAGTTGGGGTCACAGGCAAAAGGTTGGTCCAGGCAGCCTAAACTCGCAGGGTAAGAAACAGGCAAAGTCAGCAACAGTGAATCAGACAAAACCCACTCCAGCACAGATTAGCCTAGCTAAATGCTACAACAGGCACTGGTGACTGGGAGCAGAGAGGCTATAAAGTCCCGACAGCCAATGGTAGAGCAGGACTGAGTCAGGAGGTAATTTGCCTCGAAAATCCCCTTCAGATGTTCACAGCCACACAGAGTGGTGCTTGGGATGCCGATACAATACATTAGGTTGCACGGCTAAGGGGAAGCAGGGGCTGCTGCAAATGACATCACTGGGCAGAATAATCACACGGATTGACAGAACGATAAGCATTTGCTAACACTAAACCCGCTGTTTTGAATTTTTTGAACATGGGGGAACCCCTGAAATAAGTTTTAGGTCTCAAGGAACCCCCTGCTATAAATACTATATCCACAGCTCCAAGTACAAAAATCTGATGATCACTAGAAAGAAGGTCACCCTTACAGAGGCACAAATTGCTCATTACTCAAGGAACCTCTAGCAACCTCTGGATGAACCTTAGGATTCCATGGAACCCCGTTTGAGAAATACTTTTCTAACCAGTTGTAAGCCACTGATTTATGGGACATGATGGTAAATATCAAATGAAAAGTACGCAAATTAACTTCTGTGATCAATCAAAACCATTCAAAATGAAATTAGAATTCTGATCAGCTTTTAAGAGTGCAGAATAAACATTTGATCTACTATTTTGGGACTTCCACCTGACCACTACTTGTAAGTATATGAACTGGGAAATCTTGGTATGGAGTACTTTGGCACCTGGAGGCCCTGACCTCCTGCATTACAGTATCATAAACAGATATTCCCAAAGATTAAGGCTGCAGATATATTCAGCTGGTGATAGAGATCATAGGTAGCATAAACATTGTTGATTGGAGCATACACTGGACCATCGGAGGTCAGGTTTGACATACAACTGTAGCAAAAAAAAACGTAAAAAACATGCCAATTCATTTGTTCATTTTCAGTCAATGTCATTACAGCAGAGCAATGAAAATTAAGGGTTCAGGTGGACTTTAAACTCATCATCATCATCTGTCAAAGAAAAAAATATCAGTCCTAGTAGACTAAGCTTAACATTTTTAAATACTCCTAGGAAATGCTAACAGAAAGGAAAAACCTAACCATTGCTATAGTGTCTTTTCTTGCCCCATGCCCCTTTCTTAGGCCAGAGGAGGGGAGCAGTAAAGAATGTAAATCTGCAAAGATACTTAAAGTAATTTGTCTTTTAACATATGGTTCCACATTAATCTTATTCAGAACAGAAACACATTGGAATTTACATCTACATACACATTATAATCTTTGAAGAATATCTTTTATGAAAATGTTATTTCTAGAGTAAAAGCTTTCAGCTTGTTTTAAAGGCTCTGATGAACAGCCGAAAAACAAGAAAAAGCTCATTTTGCGCCAGAACCAACAATCGTTTGAATGGTTTTTTATCTAAATGTGTTTTAAGAGGTGCCATCTCAACAATCCCACAAAGCTGCGAGGACGAGCTGTCTGCAGGCCACATGTCACAGAATACACTTTGTCCTAAGTAAACAAATCATTCATGTGCACCAGAAAGAATTGTATGGAGTAAACCCCGGTTGCCATGACACGCATTGGAACGACTACTTTGAAACAAGCTGCTAAACCTCTTATTCAAGTTTTATATTTTAGATACAGTTGAAGCAAATTTCACTTCTTTCTAAGTTTACTTTTGTGAGATGTTCACATTCACGAAAAAAACTCCAAAGAAATAAAATGCACAGAATTTGTTGTTTTAAGTCTGGATTCAGTTCTTTTGATCCTTCAAACAAATATGAAATTGATCGTATCTATGTTAAAATGATCCTGACTTGGTCTAAAATGTTTTTATTGTAGCAGCAGAGCTGGATAACCACCAAGGCAGACTAAACGAGTGCCTTTGGGACAACAGGGCAGGAAGCTGCATATGGACTAAATGCTGGCGGTAAAGGTGAAGAAGATTTGTATATAATATTATGGATATTATTTGATTATTATTATTTGGATATTATTATTATATTTGGATTATATATTATCCTACAATTACAGTGGCCCACTGCAGCAGATTCCTGCTCCCTTGCATGATAAGCCTAGTCACTGGACCATTAAGTAACTTAATACATTGTAATTTTAAGTACCCTCCCAGGATCCCCATCTGAGCTGCACCTTTAATATGATGTGATATTATTTACCCTCCTATTAGGATTTAATATTTAGGGTCTTCTTCTGATTAAAGCTGAATAAACTGTAGGTGTAAAATATATGGAAGAAGGGGTTATTTAAAGCTCCAAAGTAAAGTAAAGTATGAATTTGTTACTAGAGAATACATATTTTGACCTATAAACCACTGTCCCTTTGTTGCAGTTAGTTTTCATGCACAGTACAGCTAGGATGTTCTTCCGGCTCTGTGTCAGCGGTAGCCACGGATTTTATTTACTAATGTACCTTCTCGCCTAGGCCAATCACAGAGCCTTGTATTCTATGAGTGGCCAATGATTAGCCAAAGACAGAAGGGGCCATACAAAAGACAGGTTATGTCTGTGCCTAACAATGACCTTAATGGCAAAATTACCGTGTGTTATTTTATTGAAAGCTCAGGTTGAAAATATTTTTTTAGGATATTTTTAAGATACATTTCAGGTGGGACAGTTACACCTGATCGTACCCAGGCCTCTTTAGCTCCCCCATCTGGCCAAGAAGCTCATTGTCATTCAGTCTGGTATTTCAACCCCACCTTCAGGTCAAAAGGAAAACTGACTAAACAGAAAAATACTCTCCGTATACCCTGTATCTGGGGCAAATGTACCTGACATTCTGGATTTCTTTGGCCAGCTGTTACACCTATATAATTTATTAGTGACTGGGTATACATGCACTCTGTACAAGTACAGGGCTAGTACTATCTATCTATCTATCTATCTATCTATCTATCTATCTATCTATCTATCTCTCTCTCTCTCTCTCTGTCTATCTATCTGACTATCTATCTATCTATCTATCTATCTATCTATCTATCTATCTATCTATCTATCTATCTATCTATCTATCTATATATCTATCTATCTATCTATTGATCTTGGTCATGTTGCCCACCTTCTGTGTGGACAGTGTTCTTCAATAATATAAAAATACAATAATATAAGATAGTCAGTTCTTTGATTTTCAGAGTTCCAAGCTACACCTGTGGTAATAGGTACACCAATGGTAATGCATATTTCAAGATGACAATGTCAGGATTGATCAGGCGCAGATTGTGAAATAGTGGTTAGGGAGCATGCAACATCATTTTCACACATGGACTGTTCTCCACAGAGGTAAAACCTTAATCCCATTGAAAATCTTAGTAATATGATAGAGAAGACTTTACACAGGATAAAGCCATGAAGTGACAGAGTTAGTCCCACTGACAATGACGTCTACTGACAAATGCTTAATGTTTGTTACAATGCTCCCAAAAAGGTATATTTCTGGCTGTTTATATTTATCCTACCATTCCATTTGGTACTCAGTCCTGTATGGAACCTACCCTGGACAACCTTTCTGTACATTGTTCTGGATGCTATACACTGCCCAATATTGTCCAATATGGATGCCATGCTACTATGAATGCTGTGCTGTATGTTATATACTACAAGTTCTCAAAGCATCTCAAAGAATACGTTTAATGTATTAGATATTATTAGTAAATATTCTGAATTCCATCCAATTCAATAAACCAACAGAGATTTGGTAATTATAAATTAGCATGGCTATCACTTTCTGATTTTTATTGAATTAATTTGGGCTTTTTGTGTGATGCTGGACTTTAAAAAAAGATTTTGCTTATTCAATAAAAGCTTTCTCCCAATTCATATTATTATTATTATTATTATTAATATTATTAATAATAATAATAATAAACGGTATTTATATAGCACCAACATATTACGCAGCGCTGTACATTAAATAGGGGTTGCAAATGACAGACAGGTATACACAGTGACACAGGAAGAGAGGACCCTGCCCCGAAGAGCTTACAATCTAAGATGTGGGGGAAGTAACACACAATAGGAGGGGAAATTTGTAGTAGTGGGAATATATTGCTATATACTGTATATCTGTGTCAGATTGAATCCTATAAATTACAGCAGGCTTGAAAGGCAACTTGTCATAGAAGTGTAGCTTTACAAATGTTTGCAAATGCATGCAACAGAAATGCCTATTTTAAACAAATTGTTAGCAACATATTATGGGTTTTATTGCTGGCTAGCTTAATCGTGTTGGGTGTTTGGTATTGTTTATTGCTATTTTATTGCCTTTTTCAGCTAGGTATAGATAGAACTGAGCAGTGATTTGAGCAGATGCCATTTTCTATGTAATTTGTTTTGTTCTGTAATATGATCAGCTTACTGTTGTCAGATGCTACATTTTGTGTTTGTAATTTTTCTTTTAAAAGTTGAAACAAAAAAGTTGAGTTTTGCATTTTGTATTTACAAATTTGTTCTTTAACCACCTGGGCGTTACACTGATGTCTAGATTTCTGTTCCAAAAGCGTTACACTGTTTTTCATGAATTTTTTTTTTTTTTAAATTGTAGACCTGTAACTTGCAGAAATATGTCCGAACAGGGTTCTAGTAGATATCATGAATATAAAAAATGTTTGAAACACACAATCATGTAAAAAAAAAAAAAAAAACTTTTAATAAAATTAAATAAAAGACACAAAAATCAGCTTAAACAAGAATACATAAATAAATGAAAAATACTGAAAATGCGATAATTCGGTATACTGTATAGTAATATATTTTTCTAAAACACCTCCCTAGTGTCCGTCACATACCTATAGACAAAACCACATAAATATATTTTCTATTATTTTGGATTGGATTGGATACAGGACTTTGTATTCAATCCAATACAAAATGAGAACAAAATTCAAACTCTCATTTTGTATAGGATTGAATACAAACTCCTGTATCCAATCCAATACAAAATGAGAGTTTGAATTTACCAATTACATACTTTGTATTTATTTTGAATTATTTTGTATTGGATTGGATACAGGAGTTTGTATTCAATCCAATACAAAATGTGTTTGAATGAGTTTCAATTTGAATTTCCCGCACACGCGCCGACGTCATCATACGCACCGACGTACACGCTACGGAGGGAGAAGAAGCCGGCTTCTTCTTCCCAGAGAGGGCACCCGACGCTGGAGGACGACGCTGGAGATCGACGCTGGAGGAGGACCCTGGAACACGACACTAGATGATCGCAGCGGGACCGGGTAAGTGATCGATAAACCCGAACTTTTCTCACTGTATTTTCATACAGTGAGAAAAGTTCGGGGTTATCGATAATTGTAATTATTTTAAACCTGAACCAAGGTCGGGGTTATCGCTTGGGTGGTTAAAGTACATGAATCATGATAGAAATAAAGAATCCGCGACTGCAGTTGCCCATTTTCTTCTGGTTTCAGCACCTGTTCATCACAGGCATACATGCAATAAACAAAAGTCCAGCTCAGAATTAGCTTGATACTTTTTGGCTCAAAAATTTAGGATGACAGCAAAGCAACCTAACTTTTTTGGAGCGATAAGCAATGACAGCTTCAAAATAGCTAATCACAGATGTACTTTGAAAACAATTATAACGGTTTTGTCTGCTTTTTAATTTATTATTGTTGTTTGTTTACAAGTGTGTAATCTACATGTTAATATTATATTTCCATCACTCAGGAAAAACAATTGTAAATAAGCATTTAAAATATTCCATTGCAGTTGTTTTGCAACTCCAAGTCCCAAAAAATAGGATAGGAAAAAATACAAATATCACTAAATATTTCCTTAAATATCTAAGTGACCCAAATATTTCTTTTGTTGTTTTACTTGACGATAAATGAGTTTCAATTTTTGTGGGAAAACTCATGTTAGTTTTCAAAGCAAGTAAAGAATACATAATTTTTGTCATTTTTGGTTTTTTGTCAAATCAACTTTTACAAATAGCTGACAGGAGAAGTGACAGTGAGAAATGAAGTGCCGCCATCGCCCTTAATAAATATCTGGGGGAGTAGTGCACCAAGAATGCATCTCTTTCAAAACTATTTGCAATGCAGCTGCAGGTTAATCTATCACTCCCAAGGCAGCTGACACTGTTAAGGGGATAACATGCAGTGGGAGCAGGACAATGAATTGGACACTAATGGTCATTTATTCCTCCTCCCTTTCTCCATCCATTTCAAATGTTGTTTTGTTAAGTACAAGTTTATCTTCACCTTCATTACCACTTATTTGTTATGTTGTAGGTGCTTGCATTGCCTGGGGCAAATCTAGAAAAACGTTCACTGCCTAATTCAGCATGTAGTTGAGAAGACAGAAAAGTAGGGTGGTGCTAAGAAAGATAAACCCATGCGGCAGAGTATCTTCCAAAGCAGCAGTCGCCAACCAGTGGGGTCAAAAGAAGATCCCCACCAGGGGGATGCACCGGCCAGAGCTGCGGACCACGCCCCCCGTGCAAATCTCTGGCTCATGGAAGTGAGCTGGTTTTGTTTCACGACACAACCCGCCCACTCTCCCATCGCAAGCCCAGATCTCGATGGCAGAGTGGGCGGGGTTATGGCATTATGACATCATTATGGAGGAGGTTCCTCTGCTTTGATTGACAAGCGGCTCCCCACGCATGCACGGTCAGGAGCCGGTAATTTTAGTGGTCCACAGGATCAAAAAGGTTGGCGACCGCTATTCTAAAGTGAGCAACCCCAAGGCTGGCAATGGTGGTTTGGACCCTCACAATGTCAGAAAAATTCTGGCTGTGGGAGTTTAGGAAACAGTAATGGCATTGCATGGATATTGCCAAACAAAAACTGTACCCATCAGGCCCGATGGGCCTGATTTATTAAAGCTTCCAAGAAGATAGACTACCATTGGTGAACCTGGGTGAACCTGCAAGTCTGGAATAGATTATTTAAAAATCATACACTATTATTTGACAAATGTTTTAAGTCCTAGACCACCAGGTTTGCTGGATCACTTAGGTTCCCCTTATATAGTTTATCTTCTCCAGTCTTGGAGAGCTTTAATATTCCAACCCAAAACATTTCATTTCATTCAATATACAGGAAGTTATTGCACTCTCCTGTGGGTGCTACACAGTAGTAAATAACCTTAAAGTTAAAAACCTAAAGTTAAAAAACAAAAAAATGAGAATTTTTATTTTTTATATTTTAATTGGATTATTCTTTTGCTTTTAGTGTTTACATTACAAGGGCAAAACACATTTTATTAAAATCTTTTATTAAAGATATACCTTTTTTGTGAGTTTATTATATGTATTAAATGTATACCTCTTTATTACATTTCTTAGCAAGTATATATGAAATCAAATACTGCAAATATATATATATATATATATATATATAATTATATATATACTGGTATATATAGTTTTATTTTTTTTCACATATTACAAGTTTGCAGCCCTCAATGCTTTTTTCTTTCAGTATTCATTGGTGTATAAATATTTTATTAGATAATATATTTCAAGAAAATAGATCTCTGCAGTGTCGCTTTAAACTATAACAGTGCTTTTACCTTGACAGATACAGTAAGCACAGTTCTAGAAGACAATTTTTTAAGTAGTTCAAATTTAAAAAAAAATTTATTTTTTAATAAATTAGATTTTTTTTCCTTTTCTGCAACATTTATTTTCCTTCCCTACTTTAAACTTTCCCTGCTCCAAAAAAAAAATCTGGCAACATCTGCAGCTGCTTTCAGGAAAAGACAGTTTGATGTGAATTATTTAACAGAAAGTGCCATGACCTCTGTTAACAATGGGAGATGCTTCAAGATCTCTAGACAACTCCATGGGAAGCAGCTGGATCAAAATCAAACTAATTGAGAGAATTTGGAATTTATTATACAGGTCCATAGCTCATGGTATAGATACTAAAGGAAGAATGCATACCGATGTCTAGATTCCTTGGCTTGCACTCTCAATTCCCATAAAGCCACAAAATAACTTATAATTTAAATTTATTCTGTTTAGCATTTTTGATAATAATATATTTTAATATTTGCTTCATATGTTTTAATGATTAAAAATGAAAAGATACTGAGGTCTATGATTAGGTTTGAAAAGACAATTATAAAAAGGGAAAAGAAGCAATGTGCTCTTCAAGACCTCAAATCTGAAACTTCCTAATCCCTTAAGGTCCACACTAGACTTTTTCTGCTCCATGGAAACGCCAAAGCATTCATCCAAGTGACTGGCCTCCAATGAATTTTAGATAAGACAGAATGGAAGAGAATTGATGTGATTTTAATGCAGAAGAAAGCGGTGGAAGGGAGGTCCACTTGGTTCATATTTGAATAAAGCAAACATGACAGACAAAAGGCTGACAGCTGTAAATGACATTGTCAGTACAAAAATTATCAGCCAGTTTACAATCTGTTTGCTTTTGTTGAACAAACAGAATGTGTGTGGCATCCTTTGGATTCGTGAATGGCAGAAATACTTGCAGGCTCCAGAGAAAGGCAGATATCTTTTCCCCTCCATCCATGCCCCTATTAGATAGTCATTTGACAGCCTCACTGAAAAGCAATTTTGCTCCCTTTTTTCTCTCTTCTCTTTTTTTTTCGTACTCTTTTTTTTTCTCTCTCTCTTCTAAGAGAAGCTCAAAAGTTTGGAATAAACACTGGCTTTTTGTACAAGTGACCTGAATTATGTTACTTGTGTTTCTGGTGTTGAGGAGAACACTGATGTGTCTGACATTCCAATTTACCAACTTTCAGTTACCCAGTGAAAAAGGCAGACAACATTCTTCATTTTTCTTATTCTGCATAACAAACGAAACAATGGAGCCGTCCAGCAGTTGCCACATTTATGTCGTTGATACCAGTTTGCCCCTGTTTGATTTACTTTGAACTTGTCAACATTTCATGGTGGATGACAAGAAAAAAAAGTGAATACTTGTCAGTAAAAAACACATTTAGGCATTATCCAAAATCAATCAAAGGTTCAGTTTTTGTTTAATTATCTTCATAGTATAGAAGTCAAATGGATTCACACGATTCACATAAAACCCCAAATTAACCTTAATAAGGAAAATAAAAAAAAGGGATATATATATTTATGGTATATCAAGTCCAAAGGTTTAAAAATAAGTACAGCAAATTTTATTGCAACGCCCACTTCTCTGGAACTATCTTTCACAGACCCTGATTGTGTCTGCAACTCCTCTTCAATGATAATCAGTGCTAACTAATTGCCCTCCCATGAGCCCAGACTGTTAACGGCACACACCCTAGTAGTATGTTATCATGCAACACAGACCTACAGTATTTCTGGACTTAATGGTCCTGATTTATTAAAGTTCTCCAAGGCTGGAGAGAATACACTTTATTCAGTGAAGCTGAGTGATCCAGCAAACCTGGAATGGATCTGGTCCAGGATTGAAAACATGTGCTAACAAATAGCTTGATTTTAGGAAATCCAATCCAGGTTTGCTGGATCACCCAGCTTTACTGATGAAAGTGTATTCTCTCCAGCCTTGGAGAACTTTAATAAATCAGGGCCAATATGTCAATACATAAGCACCCCCCAGTCCAGAGGGAGGGATGCGAAGCCACTGATAAAGGAAAAGAGAAAGAACCTTTCACATAACTAAACTGGCTCTAAGCTTATAAAAAAATGAATAGGGTAAACTTACAAAAGAAACTTCTGAGGGGCACTAGAGAATGATACGTGAAAAAGAAGCTGAAGATCTATATTAAAGTTATCTCTCTGTTACCAAACTTCAAATATGTGTATTTAGCCATTACAAGAGAGATTCTATCTGATAAAATATTGATTTCTTTATAGTATTATTTTTTTTTATAGAGAAAGCATTTTGGGGTCACCATGATGTAAATGGGAGAATTGGGAATATTAATATGTAGACCACAGGAATATCCAAGAAAAAATACATTGTGTGATTTGGTGGGGCACTACTAAAATTTTAAATACATCCTGACCCACAACTGAACAAATATTGTTATTCTGAAGACACTAAGGCTACATATACACGTTAGATTTTTGTTTTTGGACTGAAAGATGGATCGATGAGCACTGCACATACAACACTGTTCTGCTCCATGTAGAGGGGAGGGGGAATGAGCAAGCAGCATCCCGCTGCGTTCTCTCCCCTTCCTCCTTCCTTTGCATTACGGATGTTTCTCTTCGTGGATCCGCAATGACAGATCCATGAACAGTGTCAAATGGCTGCTGCACACACGTCAGGTTCTTGTCCAATACTAGCCATGAAGCGATAATCGGACGACAATCATCTGACATGTGTACGTAGCCTAAGGGGCCTGTTTTTCAAATAAAACAAACAAATTAGTATAAATAAAAAACAAAACAAAATCCAAATATTTAAAAAGTATGAACAAGTTTTGATTCCTGGTCATCAGACTTTTAAAAAATGGTGATTAGCAGTATTATGATAACCTTGAACTGGAATGTGAATGGAGTACTGATCACTATTTTTCCCTGTCACTTATCACTACTTTTAAAGGTTTCAAAAAGCAGCTGAAGACACAATAAAAGGTGTTAGCATAGTGTTAAAAAAAACACCAGTGGTGGCAATTAAGCTTAAAGTTCAGCTGGATAAAACTGCCATCTTTTACCCTCTTCATCCTCTTTATTAATATTCCTCAGTAACTGGTTGTTCATTGTTGGCCTTATGTTTTGAATGATGGCACTGTATTAGCAATCTTTCTCCTTCCTCAAATCATATTCTCTGATAAAGCCCACTGCGTGGATCATTGCGACTTTGCGAGGTCCATTTTTCATCTCCCGTTCACTTACATTGCTTATTTTGCAACACCTTTTACTTGAGATGTAAATATCATAAAAGAGAAGAATGATCTTCTGGTGTAGAAGAGCTTACAATCTGCGGAAAAATATTAATTTAAATAGGAATATAAAATATTTGTGTGGGCTAAAAGTAATCCTTTCTGCATTCTATATTCTACGGCAACATATACAGACAGTAAGGCTCATGTCAATGGACAAATGGAAAGCAAACAAAGATACTAATTATCCTCTCACTTTTGTACATGCTCACTATTGTCAGTTCGTATTTGAAAAGAAATTCAGGGATGTGTCTCTACCTGTATTTTTTTGTTGCCATAGGCAGCATGAAAATAATCTCTTATATACCTATTAAGTTTTCTCTTTGAAACTAGTGAATGCATCACTAATAACAAACCAAAGCCCCCTTTTCATAGACACAAGCAATGTTTTTCTTACCCTGCATGCGGTGATATGATGATCTTGTCACATAAAACTCTTCTAAAAAAAAAAGAACAGAAAAGCTTGTCTTATTTTTTTCCCTTTAAGCCATTGTATAATAAATGCTTAGCATAAATACTAACTCCTAAATAAATATACAAATAGGAAAAATAAGAAAAAAAACATTTTTTTTTGCAGACGCAGCTAAAGGAAAGAAACAGAGAGAAACGTCTATTCATTAGCCATATAGAATACTTTCAAGCTTGTGGGTTTGTTTGAACAGTATGACAGGTGAGTATAGCCTGTTCATCCCAGATAAAGAGGGACAATACATAAAAACAGGGGTATCGAACGGTGGCTTCTCACCCAGCGAAGCATCAAAAACGTAATCACTCCTATGAAAAGTTTATCCAATTATTGCTAACCGGATGATGATAGCGGTGTGCTACTCTTTTCATTTTAATCTAAATTGCTGTTTCTTTTCCTCTGATATGGCAATCGGTCATAAAGGCTTGACCATCATTAAAGCTGTTTGGTTTGGAGCCGTGTAGTGTTTGACTAAGAGGGTAAATGCAAATTTGATGAAAGAATAAGGAGAAATTTACATATCAGCTTCAGCTCACACGGAAAGAGTAAACATTCTGTTTATCTCAAGTGTCACTTTATGATTTGAGCAGAATATAAAACTGACCTTGGCCTAGTCATTGCTAAAAGACATGAATGAAATATGCTGTTGTCTAAATATAATTTACTGAAGTAGAACTTGTCAGCAGACCAGAGCAATCTGCAAACAAGGTTAGAATGTGCAAAGGCTAAAATTGTGTACAACAGCAAATACAAAGGGTATGAAACAATGCAAAGTTGGATAGGTGCAAAAATATTTTTGACTTGTGTCTGGCCAGATCTTTTTAAATATATTTAGTGATACGCATTGATTTAATGTGTGTTTGTACATCACACAACCAGTGTTCATGTTTTGCCTAAGTGTTGTTACTTTATTCATATTTTATTTACCAGGTTTATTTTTGGCAATAACTTCTCTATTGTAGTTTAATGGAAATTTTTTTATTTATTTTTTTTTTCAATTGCAATTTTTTATACTGGCTGTACAAAAATAGATCCAGGTGTTTCAAAAATGTACAGCAAAACCAAAAAAGCAAACAAAAACAAAGGCATCGCAGTAGTAAATAAAATGTACAGAGCGTTTGCTTGTGCTGTTTATCTCAACCACAATGAAACCATAAAAATTGTAGCTAATTTCAGTTAGTATTAAACGCAATTTCATTTTGCTTTATTATAGTAAGAAACACCAATAAAACATCTCCCAATTATGTATTCTTTAAATTATGTGCACAAGCTATGATTGACAGCTGTTACTCAATACTTCCACAATTGTAAAATCTAGGAGTGTACATTGTACAATAAATATACAGTTCGCATGCCCCCTCTTCATAGAATATTTTTGGTCATACAAGGAAAGGACTACAGCAGGGCTCCACGACACCATTAAAACCGTGTAGCCAGATTAAAACTAAAAAGAAACAAGAAAGCATTTTGACAAGCAAAATTCAATGCCTTAAAAAAGCACATATTAAACATGGTGAGATATAAGGTCAGCAGCACTACATTATTACTTCCAATGTGATATCCAGGCAAATGATTAAAAAGCCCTCCCTCTCCATCCTAACCATTGGCTGGCATAAAGTCAATGTTTACTGGAGGTGGGGGTCTTTCTTTGGGTGTCCTCTTCACTACTTGTGTAAGGTAACATTTCACATTTTGAAGTAAGGGGTTGGGTAATAGGTGGGCTGTAATAATAAAGAGCCACGTTTGCTTGATCACCGATTTTTACCCAATAGTCTACTTTCTCCTGTCTTGAAAATCCCTAATAAATCAGGCCATATATATGCAATTTTATAAATATGTTTAAATATGACAAATCACAGGAATTGATAGAAATAATGCAAAAACTTCAGTTAAAAATATATTTGTTGCAGTTGTGTAGTTGTGTAGTTTAAGTATTTTAAAATTCTGATGTTCAAATATTTAAATTTCCATTGTAATTTTACCATAATTGTAAACTATTCTCCACTTTGCCAACTTCTGCAGGGGGATATAAAAAACATAAAGTGGACAATTAAATCCTATTTAGTATTTTTTAACATTCTCCTAGTATTTTGATTGAACATGCCACTTAATATAATATTTTTACTTTTCCTGGGTAAACACTAGAGAGTAACAGACTGGCTGGAACCTTAGCTTCTCGAATGTGAAAACTACATGTCCCATGATTCCTTGCATTGTGTATGTTATTATGGATATGGGTGTTATGACTTGTAGTCTCGAGTCTCTACAGAACAAAAAGGTGGCCTACAAATGTGGACATTCTGAAAGGAGAACTAATTGTAGCCACAGACCTTAATTAAATGCATTTCTCAGAAAAGGATATAAGATTTGTTTATGGGAATTAGTTGAACACAAATTTTAAAACAACAGGAGAAAGGAATGTATCATTGTAAGATAAAACATACTAAGGTGTTTTTGACCTTAGTGGTTCTTTATTAGCTCAATTATTGTGATTCTATCATAAAGTAGACTTAACAACATAGCACTGACGTTTTCCTAGGTGATGAGGACTTGATAGCTTTGTTTTTAGAATATGAAGGGATCAATACACCACACAGATTATTTTTCTATTGTTCTTGTCCCTGTTGAGAGGGATTTCCTCCATTCCCTGCACCAGTAATTGGGGCTTGCCTGTACATAGTGAGGTTGCTCACTATGTACAGGCAAGAGGGATGATAAGCACTTCCAATAATAAAAGTGCTCATTACCTTTCTCCTTACCTAAATGTCCCATTTCTTGAAAGAGTCAGTTTGTGCTGTCAAATCAAGAATTGTTTAAAAAATTCTAAAAAAAAACCCATTGACTTACATAGAGAAAACAAAACAATATACCAGTTACTGTAAAGTATTATGAAGCATACTAATAAAATTATAAAGTACAGCTTAGAATGTAAATTTATTTTGTAGAATGTACTGCCCGGTATTAAATCAGAAGCAACATACACAACTCCCTTGACTTCTAATAAATGGAGTATCCTATTCTGTTATGAAATACTGAATTCAAAATCAGCACATTAAAAATGCATAAGTTTAGTCTTCTGAACTTTAAATGTCATGCATTGGGGTACTGACACCTTGACAGTTTATTGGGTTTGTGACAGTTGGGAAGGTCTGTGTTTTTCTTTCTTTTTTAATAAAGTTTAAAAAAGGTATAGCTTTTGCATGTATTGTAGTGCATGTAGGACTATTTAAACCTTTACTCCAATAAACAGCTATAAAGAGATTAAATTCATGTGAGGGGCTATTTCACCTGTGAAATAATTTGCACTGCTGGTTTTCTACTTATTTTTAATATTACCCAGCGTCAACATATTCAGCAGTGCTTTACAGAGTCCATAGTTATGTCACTAGCTGTCCCTCAAAGGGGCTCACAATTTAATTTCCCTACCATTGTCATATGTTGTTAACACAGTCTAAGTTCAATTTGGTGGTCAGCCATTTAACGTAACAACATTTTTTTGGGAATGTGGGAGAAAACCCGAGTACCTGGAGGATACCAATGCAAACACAGGCAGAACATGCAAACTCCATGCAGATAGTGTCCTGGCCAGATTTGAACCTGGGACCTAGTGCAAAGGCCAGATTGCTAACCTCTGAGCCATCATGCTGCCCCAGTTCTGAGATTTACACATCTTTAGCACACAGAACACTGACTTCTGCAGTTAAAACGGACCTCCAATTTAGTGAATTACATACCTCTATCACCTGCTTGCGCCATTTTTAGAGAAGTCACAATACAGGGAACATGAATTGCTAAGGAGTGTGGTAGCTTTCTGTCTATTCTTTCTCTAGTAGCCAAGAAAACCATTTTGCAAACGTGGATACATGCAGAACCCCCTACTGTGGACCTCTTCTTGGAGAAATTAGGATATGTGTTCCAAATTTATTGGATAGTGGCCTCATTGATAAGGGGACAAGAGTAGAGAGTTTTAAAAAAAAAAAAAATAGGAACCATACATTGCTATCCTTCCTGAAGCCCTCAGAAAACGGGTTGGGGTGATGTTCAACCAAACCACATGGTATGCATATTGCTTACTGGACAATGACCCTCCTGTTGTATTTTAGTCAATCTTAAATTGTCACCCTCTTTATAGCTTCGTTAAATGTTTGCTGAACCATTGACTTTGTGATGTATATGTTAAAAAATGTTTTCTTTTCATTTTTTTGGCAACTTAATATAACTACAGCTCCCTGCTGTGCTTCCAAACCCTATCAGTCTCCTTACCAGGACCAGTAGACCACCATACAAATGACTCATAAACACAACAATTTGCTTACTCATACATCTATAACACCACCCACTCCAGTAATAGTGAAAATGCTTTTTAAGGCCAATGGCAATCATTGAGAACCCCAGAGTACAGAGGTACAGGATATATAGACCACATGCTTTAAAATGCAGCTAGCTAGTCATCAAGACTAAGAAGATTTTTCTTCCAGCTGTTGCTAAACAGCTTTAATAACCATTGTTGACTATTGGTACTATAGGCCAGTGACATTTTATTTCTGACCCTTTCACCACACACAACTGCCTCCTGGTAACCAATAGTATAACTGGTCATGTAAAGTTACAAGCCTTTGTTTTCTTCTTCAGTGGTGGGCAGATCCTTCAGTGGTGGGCAGATCCTGTGAGCCCAATGGTTGGGTTCTTGACACCTTGGCCTATGGTAAAAGGGTTAGATGACACAAGATTTAATTCAACATGGAAAAACAGATTAAACAATGGCTTGGAATGGCTAAATATGGACACCAATGGATCTATTTATTAAAGCTCTCCAAGACTGGGGGAGAACCTTGGTGATTCTGCAAACCATAAATGGATTAAATACATTTGCCAAATAATAGTAAATTATTTTAGAAAAATGTATTCTAGGTTTGTTGGATCAGCCAGGTTCTACCATGATAGTCTATCTTCACCAGTCTTGGGAGGCTTTAATAAATCAGGCCTAATATATCTACTTTTAGATGATAGGCTGAATCTAGAAACCTTGCTAGCATTGTGATGGGTCCACCCAGGTAAAGCAAGGGAGAGCTGTAACCAGGACCATCCTGTAGACCTCTTCTATAAACAGTAGAATTCATGATGGGTCAGGGTTGGCATCAACTGCACTTTATAACCCTTATTAATATAATACTGAAGCTGTTTTTTACATGCACACAGATTTTCTATCTTTTGTTTGCCTTAACAGTTTCCATACTGTACCTCTTTCCAACCCCTTAGCCCCACACCACAGTGCAACTCATAAAATATGAAATGAAGTTAACATTCAGAAAATGGATAGTTTGTTTGTGCCAGCTAATGGCATAACTGTTGGCTATTGATCTTTCTAATAAGTTGCAGGTTAGTTCATCAGTAGGTCAACCTTAGAAGTGTTTTACTATTTTATGGGCAGTCAATTGTGTGAAAAAAACAGGTCAGGACTAGTTTTGAACTATTTTTACAAGCGGGTGGTGCCCGAGATTACACCTATGGGTCTGTTTGGTAATGTTTTCACCTAATTCAAACAACTTAGCCATGTGCCCAATAGGATTCCATGGGGGGAGTTTTGATGAACACCAGCAGTTTTTTAGACCCTGTATCATGGCCATGCCCTCCTTGACCCACAATACAAGGTACCTGACTAAATCTGCTCTTTCTACTACTAAAGCTGTTGTTCTTTCCGCCAGCAGAAATGTACACAAATGACAAATAGATATTTTGCACCATTCAACAATTTCATGCACATACAATATTATATTATTCCAAGATTAACTCTGGACAATCAGTAAAGTCGATTTGTGCACTAAACAATCAAGGACATATTATGCCCTAATGTAGTCTTATTCTATCTTGGCGTGACATCTTCAACACTGTCCATGTAAATCTAAATTGGTGGTGCAGCCATAATACAGACACAGGAAGGAGCATGGCTTAGCATTAAGGCGGTGGGGTTAAGGACTGGATGATTGTACCATTGTAAGAGTTTCAGCAATTTTTTTTATATGTACTATGGTGTTAAGCTCCACACAGGCAACCAAAACATGACCACTTCTTCAATACAAATCAATTTGTGAGCAACCTGGCAATAGTCTGCAAAGTCTAATATTCTCTATTCAAACCTCTCAATACACACTACAATTATTTGTACTTTAAACTGTTTTTTGCACTGGCATTTTATAATATATTATGATGTTTGACGGGATTTTTTTTAGCATGCATTCACTAAAATTGCAAGGATTTTATTTGTTCCTTTACATTCAGCTTGGATTATTGTGAATATCAAACAATTGACTACTTTTGTTTCTTAAAAGCCCGCAGTGACCTCCAGTGGCCAGTAACACCATACAGCTGTCAGGGTTCAGCAGTAGTCCTGTAACACTCCTATTATTCATGGATTAATTGATAACAGTAAATTCACATATATTTATATCATAGTTGCCGCCTTTTATAAAATGCAGTGAAGCTGAAACTAAAAAACAAGCCAATAATCACAAACAACTTTAATAGATAATGAAAATAACAAGCCTCATTGGACAATATTTAGTAGTGATTGTTATATTAAAATCAGAGGTGTGGTCATACTGTACTCCTAGAGAGTTATAACTGTTGTACAAAGTGTGGTCCAACTCTACTTCTTCAAAGTTTATAGACCGTTATGAAGTATAGTCCTACCACACTCCTTTACAGTAATAAGACAGATACAAGATTTGGTCCTACTAAATGCCTCCAAAGTAACAACACTGACACAAATGATGGTCCTTCTGCATGCATTAGGTGTAATAGGACTGGCACAATGGACCTGATTTATTAAAGCTCTCTAAGGCTGGAGAGGATACACTTTCATCGGTGAACCTGAGTGATCCAACAAACTCAGAATAGATATCTTAAAAGTCATTTGCTATTTGTTAGCATGTGTTTTCAATCCTGAACCAGATCCATTCCAGGTTTGCTGGGTTACCCAGATTAACTGATAAAAGTGTATCTTCTGCAGCTTTGGAGAAGTTTAATAAATCAGTGTTGTCCTACTGAATGCCTCGAAAGTAAAAACACTGAAACACTGAAGTCTGGTTTTTCTGAATATCTTTATTGAAACACGACACTGAGTGCGGCCCTACTACAGTCGTCTACAGTAATAGCAGTGTTAGAAATAAGTATATATGCTAGTACAAGTGTGGTCCTACTACATTCCTTCATAGCTATGGTCTGGTAGTGTACACGATGAGGACAACAGACCTGGCACTAATATCGGGAGGCTTGGGCTGCTCCTGGAATGTAAAAAAGTGCTGTGGTAGTGAGATTTGTTTTAGATTTTCAGGAGGAAACATCTCCCAATCTTCGCCTGCTCAGTGGGAGAGATCAGGTGACTTAGGAAAAACCTGAAAAAAGACTCCAGAAGATGGTGGCACCCACTGGTTCCTCCATGCTGGGAAGATGAAGTTGACCAGTACATCACAGGACTGAATGGAATCTGATTGGGGAGGGATTTAAGGCTCTGCAAAAGAAAAAGTGTCATTTATTAAAAAAATTTTAAAAGCTTTTCCTGTCCTTGATCAGTGTACATACCATGCCCAGAAAATCCTGCACTGTCTTGGCTTCCGTCTTTTTACTGCGCCGCCATCTTCTTTGTTCCAAATTCTTGATGATCTCATCTGATTCCGCACTGCACAGGCACAAGATCGGGTGACTTTCTCTAAATGTAAAGAAACAAGCACTGATCTCAATTTCCACGTGTGAGATTTTGTATTTGTTTATTCACACTTGAGACCAGTCCAGATCTACCTGCAGCCTTCTGGCGTTTGTGATATAAGTATCCCAGAACGCTGCAGGTTTTCCCTTCAATCTTTACTGCTGAAAGGGTAAAATCTGAAAGAAAAGTTTAAAAAGGTAAACATAAAGAAAAATAAATGTTTAAAACAATTATTACATAAAAAATAAGAAAAAGCTATTTTTGTTCACTATGTAAACAGGAAAGCCACCCAGTCTTTTTTCAAAATGTGATGATTTTCTTGTGATGTGATGTTCGCTTTAAGTTACTTTAAAAAAAAAAGGAGACAAAAGTACATTTTTAAAACAGAATCACTGTGCGAGTTTCTGCAAGTACTCTCACAAGTTCATGAGTTCAAAGTGTGAATTTTCCTTTATCTTTCTTCTGAAATGTTGAAATAAAACACAATCACACAAATTAAAGTAAAACTTAACTTGCTCCAATATTTTCCATACAAACCTTTTACACTGTGTTGTAGGAATTAGGTCATTTTTGAAACTCCTGATAATTAAGCTTAAAATCCAACTATTGATTGCTAAAATTGAATGAGTAGCATAAACAATTTGGGAAAATGTTACTGCAAAATGTAATTCTAAACATTGATAAACACTGCAGCTTTTATCATCTCTTGATAAAGCCACTTCCATTTTGTTTTGATTCTTTCACTGACTTCCTAGTTGTTGTTCTTTGCTGATGTCACTTTCCAGCCCTAGCCATGGGCAAGAATTAGTAACCTCACAAATAACAGTGAAAATGGCAGCAATGAACCTGCATGGATGTCATCCGGCCAAGGCACTCTGAAGTATTCCAGCACTGCTTGGATGCTGGGAATTAGGTAGGTAGTACTTATGAACTAGTAGACATCAAAAAGAGTAAAATATTCAAACAAACAAAAAGTGATTAATTTGAATGATCTAGTACAACTCTAGGCAAACACACACAAAAAAATACTCTTTACTCCAGTTATGTACAGGAGGATTTAGACTGAGAGAGAGGGCCATCAGTGAAACTGATGTATGCTAGCTGTGTATGTTGGGTACTTTTTTTATTTACGATCTATAACTTCTCACCAACAATGCCATCTTACCAATATAAATATACCATTAACAAGGTCACGAGTCACAAACTCATCTATAGGCTGGCATCTGTATAAAGTAAGGTGCCAGTTGAATGAAGAACGATCATTGGTCAAGCCATTGGGCTGATTTGTTTACCCTCTTCGAGGTTGGAGAGGATACACTTTCATCAGTGAAGCTGGGTGATCCAGCAAATTTGAAATGGATCAGGTCCAGGGCTAAAAAAGTTTGTTAACAAATAGCAAATGACTTTTAAGAAATCCATTCCAAGTTTGCTGGATCATTCAGCTTCACTGTTGAAATGGTATCCTCTCCTGCCTTGGAGAGCTTTAATAAATCAGACCCTTTGTCTAATTCCTTGTGTAATTTAATAGACAGCTTCATTCCTAACCTGCAGTCCCTACCAAAACTTTCTATATCAAATAAGCCTGATTTATTAACACTCATAAGGATTGAAGGAGATTATCATTGGTAAACCATGGTGATCCAGTAAACCTGGGATGGATTTCTTAAAAATATTTTGCTATTAGTTGGCAAATGTTTTCATTCCTGGACCAGATCTATTACAGGTTGGCTTGACCACCCTGGTTCTTCATTATTAGTCTATCCTCTCCAGTCTTGGAGAGCCTTAATAAATCAGACCCAATGTGTCTGGGATCATCTAACAAACTGTTTTATCAAAACATGTGGGACAACTTGCAACTGATTTCTGCAGCTAAATTTTTGTTATATCTATTTTTTGTTTTGGCTTTGTTACATCTATATGTCCCTATATAACTAAATATTACACTGTTTCTAGTCACAGACTGGGAAGGGTCCAGGCCAACACAAGATAGTGGGCTGAATGATGGTGGCCAACAAACTAAGGACATCTGCTTGTAGGAAACATTGCAGCAAAATGTAATTTGTTAATTAATCTGTTTAAAGGCAAATAATTTCATTTTGTGCTTTTAAATTGAGCTTTGTTTTAACAATAAAACAATATTTTTTATTTCAGTGTGTGCCAAGTTTGAAATATTTGGTGTTAGTGAAGTTAGCTTGGTAAGATAACAAGCAATTACAACCTAAATATTAGACTATTATATGCCTCGCGTAGCTCTGATCATAGAAAACAGCACTTTTTGTTTTAACTCTGTGCTGTACTAAGTTTATCTTGATGATTCAACAGCTGTGGAATTCTACTGTTACATTTTGCCAGTTAGTAGACGTTGAAGAACCTTCGCAATTACAGTGATTTACTTGCATCTATCCATTGTATGTTGCTTGACTACAGCTTGTTGTAGATCTTTTTCTGTTGCGAGGAAAACTACTTTTTTCATTTACATATTGTTTTCATGGCTTTTTTTCATTTTTATGCAACCTTAATTATATTGTATTACAACAGAAACTTTGCTTCAGTGTATATGAGAGAATAGTACCCAGTACAATCTAGCGACTATGGTTATTTTTCTGCAAACTTTGTGCTGTTGCAAACAGGGTAAATGTAACAGAGAATGTTAAAACAGTACTGCTCAGGTTAAGTTTTTTGGTAAAACTGCTCTGCAGGTTGTTGCCAGGTTGAGGCCCCATGCACGCAGGGTCTGGCAACTGCTGACATGTTAGGACCAGAGCATAGTACAGGATCCTGAGGCAGAAGCATAGTCAAACGGTCAGGGTAAGTGGCAACCAGCAGTAGTCAGATAGAGCGGGGTTGGTATGCCAAAGAATCAGGAACAAGAACAGGATCAGGAATGCAGACGGGGAGAGCCAAAGATGACTCCTTGTTCAGGCAACTTCCTATTCCCAGGCACTTCCTTATATAGGAAAGGTCATGTGATGGATAGAGGTCATGTGACCTGCAGGTATTCTAACTTTCCACCCGAGGGTGTGCTGGAGAAGAGGCAGTTCATGTGGTGTCAACATTTTTGAGGTAAAAGGGCAGCTGATAGAGAGTCTCGTGATCTAGACCAGGAAGGGATCTCTGAGCAGAGTCGTTGCTGGCATCAGGGGAGTGCAAGGTGGGTGACACTGAAGAGGGCCCAGATCCCCCAGGAATCTGTGACACTAAAGTACATTGTGATGTTAACCTGTGTCCAGGTAGTCTATCTACAACCTCCCTGCTCCTGCAGAAAACCAGGTAGATATTGCAATTGGTCATAACTTTGTACCTTACTATCACTTTACAAGTGAGGATGCCAGTAAAGACAAGACATATGTATATGTGTATTGTCATTTTTATTGATGTCAATCAAAGGGATGAGGGCAACCTTGCTTTGGGCTCCATTCTGTTTTAGAATCTTTTTCCCATAAATGGTGTGGTTTAGTGATCTTTCTTGCCATGGACAATGAGTGGCCATGAGGGTACAACTTTCAAAGTATGAGACAAGTACCACTCTCCAATTGGGCCATCCAAAACTGACCATTATTTTTTTTAAACATATTTAGGCCAGCTGAGTAGGACATGACAAACATTTGCTATGCAAGTGTACTCATGAAGCAACTATTTGGTGGTGTGAAGATGCAGTTTTCAATGATTTGCTGAAAACGTATTCCTTCTGCATAGGCCAGTAATTGGATTACATTTTTGAAATAATGAAAAGAGGTTTACTCACTAAAGAAGTACTTTGTGGTTCTTATGTGTGCCAAGCCTGAGATTATTTGTACAATGTATAGAGAAAGAGAGGAAAAGATAGGCTTTTTTGTCAGTAGGTTTTGTGTAAATTCTAGTGTTTATTTATGTGATTAAGTTTACCATAGGTGACAGAAAAAGTTTCTTTTTAAACTTTTCCATACATGTGATGCCAATTATGATATGAAATACATATTCTTTACATATGAATTACATCAACATAGAAAATAAGCAATACATAAATAATAAGGACTGTGATGTTGTACTCAAAGAGTCAAATTGTCTCAATTATTTTCCGACACGTTTTGCCCAAAAAGTGGCTTCCTCAGGGGATAGAGAGACTTCAGTAGAGACTCCTTTTCAGTTTACCGGTATATCTATTCAAGTCTCTCTATCCCCTAAGGAAGCCACTTTTTGGGCAAAATGCGTCAGAAATAATTGAGACTGTTTGAATACAACATCAAATTTTTATTATTTTATGCATTGCTTATTTTCTATATTCATGTAATTCATATGTGAAGAATATGTATTTCATAACAGGATTGGCATCACATGTCTAGAAAAGTTCTAACAAAAAACCTTTTCTGTCACCTATGTTAACTCTAATCACATAAATAAACACTAGAATTTACACAAAACCTACTGCCAAAAAGCCTGTCTTTTCCTTTCTTTCTCTATACTTTGGATTAAATTTTTGCTTTGCGGCACCCTATTTTGTTTACAGTTTGCAGAGCTGTGCAGTTATCCCTTAAGTCCACACTGCACAATATTATGCAGTAAGTACTACCAAGCACAATCAAAATAATTTTCATTTAATGCGAGTAAGTATGCTAAGTATGCTACAAAGAACTTAATGCACATTTCAATGGACATTTCAAGATTTGCAGCACAAGCTTTGCTTTCAAAACCTATTTGCAAAGTAAATTTACACTGGATTTTTGACACTAGTGAAAGTTTCCTATTAGATTTATTTAAAATTGCAGTAGTTTACATTAGTAAAAAGTTCAAACAATTAACACAAAAGATAAATAAGTGCATACAGTTTAAATTTACATAATTCAAACATTTTCCTTTCATTGTTATATTATGCGAGCATTAAGTGCAATGTGATTACACAATGTATTTTTACTGCCTTAAACAGCTAATAATTAAACAAAGCTGACTTTTATAGAATGATGGAAAGGCGACTGTTATTCTACTCTTGGATTAAAAACTTTAGCACGTTTGTAAACTACACTGACCGGAATAATGCTGAGAAGGTACAAAATACAGAAAAATTGGTGCCATTTTGTTTATGTAATGAGTGGATATAAATATCGAATATATCCAAAGAAAGGAAGCCATTCAATTTAGAGATTATTGTTTTAAATGCAGAGGAATGTATTTATTTTCATCAAAAAACAGCAAAGGAATAATACTTTTACTCTACATTGGATTGTTCCTACAGGCAGCAACAGTCTAATCCAGAGGAGCAATAGAGAAAAGCTACCTAAAGTGTTCTGGTGGTTTTTGTATACTAAACATATACGATGGGCCTGATTTATAAATGTTCTCCAAGACTGGAGAAGACCTGTAATGGATTTCCTATAAATCATTTGCTAATAGTTGGCAAATGGTTAAGTCCCGAATCAGATCCATTCCAGGTTTGCTGGATCACCTAGATTCTAATAGTCTTGGAGAGCTTTAATAAATCAGGTATGGTAATATTATTTAAGATTCATATTATTATAACACTTGATTTGAATTATACTTGCCATTGACTACAAATCATGGTCTCTTGTAACCTCTTGGTGGTGGTTATGTGTGCCGCATCAGAAGCCAGTGGCTTAGAATCACAATACAGAAGCATAATTGGAAGACATAGTCGAGCATTGTCAACACACAGCAGAAGGAGCCTGCATCAGGCTCCTAATTAGTGTTGGTGTTCAAATTCGGGTTGTCCTTATATTCGACCCGAAAATGGCTGTTTGAATTCGGGTAGACCCGACCGGAACAAAAAACGAGATTCGACAGTAAAAATTCAGATAAAAAAATGTAACAAAAGTGTTAAAAAATAAAAATGAATGTTAAATTAATTTATTGAGTGTTTGTGTTTATTATTTTTTTTTCTTTTTCTTTTATTCACTGCGAGAAAAATGTAACCAATGTATCATATTACTGTGCGTGTTACAGAGTAAGAGTGTGCGATCCCTGGGGCACTACATGTTAATTAATCTGTAGTGTCAAGGGGATCGCATTGGAACTGCAGGGTTCATCTGCAGTGCAGTTCCCACACTCACATGACCGTGGGAACTTTGCGGTCACAGCTGTGACTGCAGGCGATCCTCGGGCACTGGAGGTTGAATAGGGACAAGTTTCCCCATTTATCGCATGTAGTGCCCTGTGTTCTTGAATAGAGAAACTCTATCCAAGAACACATACTACTAGCAACAGCAATCAGGATGGCTGTTGCAGCCCTGTAGTATATGTTCCTGGATAGAGTTTCTCTATCCAAGAACATAGGACTTCCTGTGTTCTTGAATGGAGAAACTCTATCTAAGAACACATACAACTAGTAAAGAGCTGCAAGAGCAATATGATTGCTCTTGCAGCCCTTAAAAGTCCCTAAAAATAACCCAAATTCTCCCACCATTGACTTCAATATTGATCGAATTCGGCATTCGATAACCCGAACAATATCTCACCATTCAATTGAATAGCTGTTGAATCGAATAGTGAGATATTCCACCAACACTACTCCTAATTGCCAAAGCAAAAGTTGAAGATTTAAAAGAATTTAAAAATGACTTAAGTTATAATAACTTGTTTAGGCAACTCTGTGGTTAAAATAAACTGGATAAAGTCTAGAGTACAAAAGAGGAAAGGAAATACTAACATCCACTTCCTGTTTATACCACCAAATGCTGTTCCAGAGTTTAGGAATATATTGGGATTTCCAAAATGCTGATCTCTCGTGTCCTTTGAAGTGCTAAGTGCTTCCTCTTTCCAACCTTTATATCTTTACTGTGTCCTGTAGTGATATGGAAGTTGGCAGTAGCATTTCCGGGAATATGGTTTTCCCAGCACATAACTCTTTATCAAAGGATCAGCATTTAGTGGTATGGTACCAGAGAGGTAAGTATTCAAACATTTTATTGAATTGTATTCACACACTTTTGGCACCTGTTTCTTCTCATAAATGTGCAACTGCAATATGTAAGTTTGTAAATAATAAACCATTGCTTCTCAGGTGGGAGTTTCTGACTTTCATGTTCAAAAAAGTTAGCTTTTCCACATAGAAACAATCAATGAATGTCTATAGCCTGGGTATGTCAATAGAACTAGGATCTATACAATAGGTAAGCAATTAGTTAAATGCATGACAATTTCAAAAAGTCAAAATGTGTCCATTAGTAAATATACTGAACCAACAGGTAAACATGATAATGTAAAAATTCCTCTTTGCGGCCAGTTTCAGTAGAAAGAATTCATAACTATTAACATTTTCTTTGTAGACAGCTTTATGAGAAGAACAAAAGTTCACAAGTCTTTTACAAATGTTTGCTGAGAAGCCAACATGTTTTATTGTGAGGAAGATTGACATAACTTTCACCCTAACGCACTCTAATCCTACTGTGTATTTGTGTAGCTTTTGTCTGAAAGGTGGAGAAAATTCTTTGCAAATTCAGTTAAAAAAATCTCTCTTCAGCAACTGATTTCTGCTTTTACGTCTTGGGAAAGTGCAATTTAAAAGCTCTTCATGCTGAATACCATGGTTCAAGGCTTTGGCAGAGATTGTAAACCCATGATAATTTCAACAGAAGACAGAGGCTAATTTCAAGTTTTCAGCTTGCTGTTATATAGATGTGAATTTTCTCCCTTTATCATTCTTTTCTATATACGAGTGCGGAGAAAATTGCCTTGTAAATAAGCCATTTAATATAGGAATCAATAACCAAGCCAGAGTTCCTAAAATGCTTATATGTGATGTGACCAATTTCTTTTTTCCAATTGGTACCATATAGTAACTACTGTATCTTATTAGATTTCCTGTTACCACATCTAATTGGAGAACAACCAAAGTTGCTCAAACATGAGTAAACATCTTGAGCAGGCTGCTTGAATTCCAGGTCCTTCTACAATACACAGCCATTGATGCCTGCAATGCATATGTGATTAGGAGAGCTTTTAGTCACTAGACATTTTGTTATTCACTTTGTGAACTATAAAATTTTGATTGGTACTATTTTTCTACTTCCTCCATTTTTTTCAAGAATTCTTGAGCAATCAAGGCAATTAGAGTAAAAACTTGCAAAACAACTATCATATATATTTGAAAATAAACTTTAACATTACTTGCTGCATGTTAATCATATTTATTTATTGGTATTTTGTTGCCTACTGTTTTAAAAGTTAGCAGTGTCAGGTGCATTTTGTGCCCTAGGTTTATATTCAAGTCATGTAGTTTTCCTGTTTTTATAAGTAAAGTTAGGAACCCCGGCATATATTTTAAGATAAGGTTTATGTTGGAGGATATATGGTAATTGAGATATGCAGACAATAGCACTAACTAGTGAAGTTACATGTATCTTTTATCTCATGTTATCTTATCTGTTTCAAAAAGTTACTCATAGCATTGCTGTGGTTAATTTTCAAATCTGATGTACCTGTAACTGGTTATTTGCCTGTGCTGGGTAAGTGATCTGACTACGCCGTACAATTTACAATTTCTCGTAAATTGGGCTATACAAAAGTGTAACACTTTATTTTTTTATTATTAATAATATTATTATAATTATTATATCGTTATAAATAATAATAATAATATTAATAAAACATATTGATTTTCTTTAATTGCTGTCTGGGTTTGTTTGGGACACTGTACATGTTTAAAAGGAGACTACTTCCCATAATAAAAATGAAAAATGTTTTAGATTTTTTTTAGCTGTCATCAAGTTGATGTTTCTCTAGAAGATCTGTCCCAAGAAAACACTAAAATATATGTATTTTTGTACAGTGAGTACTTGAGCTGTTACTTTTTTTTAACAGCGCTTTCCACAGCTTTTGCCCTAGGTAGCATGCACTGATTATTACCCGAGTTACGTAAGTCAATTTATCTTCCAGTTGGTCTAGTAAATCCTGGCACAAATCTTCAAGATGAGCAAAGCATTTTATATGCTGATGAATTGATTCCACCAATAAACAGAAACCTAATCTTCAAGGATTATAGTTACTGAGACATATTTTAATGTGCATCCTTTTAAACAAGATAATGTTACCACTGTACAATGTTCGGCCTCTGTGCAATAACGTCAACCTTGTAGACCTCAAATAGGTTGGGCTTTTGACTTATGGCTGACTGCAAAGTACATACTTTCCTTTTGTATAATTTAATAGAATGCCCTCAGGTTTATGTGTGTGTTTTAATCACTATACAAAGATGGCTTAACAACAATTGATTGAAACGAAATCAAATAATCCATGCTGAAAGCACTAGCTTTAGGATGCCAAAGTCTAAAAGGTTCAGCAAATGATGGTAAAAGACCATGTTTTCTTTTGATAAACTCTGTTATCTTGATATCCATAACCATCCATTAAATTCAATAAAAACAACCCAGGTGAATGGCTATAAAAACATTATTTGCCTATGAGTGACAACTTAGACATCAAAGATGGAATACCTGAAAATGCTACTGATGTAGGTTCAAAGTCTTAAACTAACGCAATCTATTGTCTTCTTTCTTACCTAGGATAGGAAAGCACAGTAGCTTTATATATATAAACAATGCTGGTCTTAAAGAGCAACATTCACTGCTAGAAATGAGCCACAAGAGAATATTTAAAGTAAATAATATTAATTAAGAATTAAATATTATATATAGTTTAATAGAATCAAATGTCTTACATTCTGAAAAAAAGATACAATAAAAAAAGTAAAACATTTACCAGTGTTTACCTCTTTTACCAGGGTTTTTATATAGAATTATGATGCTTTAGGTGATCGGTTAAAAGCATACTAATTATGTATGTTTGCAACATTTTAGGTTAGTGTTATTCAGGTTTGTGAAACTATGTATAACAGAATATTAACCTTTAGGTTAAAGTATGACTCTTTTTTACATTTTGGGTAAGAGGTGGAGTCAAACATCTTTTGGTATTGCTTTTTCTGTCGTCATTGGATAAGTTTGGGCTAGGGTAAAACAATGACCACATATGACTGTGCATAGTTCTTTGAAACATGTGCGAAGTGCAGAGTCGAGCCATTAGGTCAGTGCTTTCCATCCATGCACTCTGTCTGCCCCTGCTTCTTTACTCATTTTACTAGTTGTTGCAAATGGAGACCCTTACACTGCAAAAACATCGACCCCCCAACTCTCACTTGCTCTATCACATCAGCAGCCTTCTTTGGTGTTTCAGGCATACCTAACACAGAAAGTCACAGTTTTGGCTGCTGAATTGCTAGATCCGCTGTCAATTAACCAGCAAGTGTGTTTATTGCAACAGAATAGATAAGAGGATTAATGGATAACTATAGTTCACTCAATAGAGCGACAATGTTTCTTTAAAGCGAACTTAAACTTAACATTTTTACTTTACATAAAAGTGTGGACAACCCTTTCATATACATAAAGTAAAAATGTATTGATTTTTTTTTTAAAAAAAGGGGTAGCACAGCCACTTCGAGTCTTGTTTGCTGCGAAGATCAAGGCTGAATGAGAGCACAGAGCCTACCGGGATTCCCAGGAGGCTCTTGGCTGCTCCTTCTGCGGATACCCCATCTGGGGCAAGGTAAGTGTGATTTTTTTTTTACTTTAGTTCCGCCTTACCATTGGAAGCTAGATGGATAAAGTTGTCATGCTAACAAAATGATGGCCAGGACAGCAAAAACCCTAGAAATAGCCTCTACCACACATTAGACATTGGAGATTGTACTGGTGTTAACAAGGTTAGACCCTGGTAACTTCACTCAAGAACGAGGCTTCTGAATTCTGTATAATTATTCACATCTTGGATGTGAACAAACGGCAGCTTGTTGCACCTTTTCAATGTTACATCTACCTCTAGAAAGATAGTTGAGTGGTGCCCTCTTTTGGCTTATCGGATTGTCAGTGCAGGTTTGACGTCTACCTTTCATGAATGAGAAAATCAGAAGAAATCAAGTGAATAAAGCTCTTCTTAGGCAGACTGAGATCCAACATAAAGTACTGCATATCTAAAGCCGAAATACATTTTCCATTTTGGATAGAGTGATGTAGGGTAGAGTAGGGATACAACCATGCCAAGAAATTTTCATTCACTGTCCAAAGTGAAGTTAATCCCCTCCTAGATAGTTGTCATTAGAAAAGATGTCCCCATTCATTAGGCCTGATTTATTAAAGCTCTCTCCAAGGCTGGAGAGGATACACTTTCATCAGTGAAGTTGGGTGATCCAGTAAACCTGAAATGGTTTGAATCTGAATCTGGTCCAGGATTGAAAACATTTGCTAACACTGTTCCAGGTTTGCTGGATCACCCAGCTTCACTGAAAAAGTGTATTTATTGAAGCTCTCCAGCCTTGGAGAGCTTTAATCAATCAGGCTCCTTGGAAGATTTTACCACTATTCATGTTCCAGTGGCAAATCAAAATTTCATATGGTTCTTCATTTAACATCACAGTGACACTGGTCACCGGGACAAATAGAAAGTCCATCTTTTTTTAGATGATTTCCTGTTTTTCTTCCTCACATTGACGCTAACCTTTTATGACTTTGTCACTTTTAGATGACTTTTCTGTTATGAGTGTATTTTAGCTGCTATTCCCTTGTCTATCATATCTGCTATCTGCTAAGCTCTGTGCATTTGGATACCTACAAAACTCACATGGTCTATTTTTGATCAGGTAAAAACACACACACACACACATGAAATAAAGAAACCTGTTTGTAAAGGTCTTGAATGCTGAAGATCTTGAAAAGTAGTCAGTGCCAGGATGACTCACACATGCAGGTGTGTAGGTACAGAGTGGTTTGGAGGTGAACAGTCACACTTGAAATATGAATAGTCGTCCTTTTTGCACAATACAATTATCATAGAAACATTCTTATTACAAATGTTTGTATTAATCTTAAAAACACACAGGTGCGCTAGCTACTTTGCCAGCAGACTGGTATATCAATTTACATACAATTAAAATCATTGATACTGTATGTTCTACCATGTTTAATTCCTCTTAAATATTCAGAGTAGCTAAACACACCTTAATTTGTTTGTTTAACCATTTACAAATTACACGCCAATTGTTTCCCTAGGATTACGTCTAGAGTACATTTCAGAGGTAAATTTAGGACCTTCATTTTACCTGCATATTTTTTATGCTTAGGAAAAAGTTATTTGCCAAGTTCTGTTGCACAAGTTCAAGGTAATTTGCCAAGTTAAGATACATTAAAGATTCTCTCACGATCCACTGCAAACCAGCTTTATTTTTTTCTATCGCTAAGACTATTTAACGATTTGCTTAAATGGGCTCTAATTGTGTATAACTGGTAGAGACCAGACTGCTGTTGTGTATGAGTGGTAGACCAGGTTGCCCTTGAATGATGCAAAATTGAATTCATTTTGACTGTGTTTTGAACACACATTAGACCTATTTCTATTGGAAACGATACTTGTGAGGGTGATCAAAAGCTAATATTCTATATTCTCTTCTGGTTCCTGTTGCTAGTTGATGACCACTCATGTCTGCCATGCTGCCATTCATTTTCTGCGAATGTTGTATTTTTTATTCTTAATTGGTCTAGTGCTAAGAATGCTGGAACTTAAAGCAGTTTTTCTCAACCAGGGTTCCTATAGAGGTTGCTAGGTGTTGCTTGAGTAATGAGCAGTTTATGACTCTCAGGTCAGTTTATTAAATACCAGTGATCTTTTTGGCTATTTGTAAGGGTGGCAGCCTCCCCTCCCCAGCATGGAGGAGGTATTCTTTCAAACGACCACCGTACTAATGTACTGTAAGCTGTGGATGTGTTAAATATAGTAGAGACCTGAAAGTTGTTTCAAGGGGGCCCCTCATTTAAAAAAATTGAGAAACACTGATCTATACAATAAAAGCAAATAAAATGTCACGGTCTTGAAGTTTTTTAAACACTGAATGTTGTAAATTGACAGATCTATATATTTGCATGTGTATGCCTAAACCTGGGCACTTCTTCTGTTTTCAGTGATAACAACATCCCCTGGTGTAAAAAAGAGGAGAGAATTAAGAAGTGGGAAAGAAGCAGCACAAAGATTATGGGATCTTTCTAGAGTAAATTGTTTTGGTTAGTTTTGCACCTGAAGCTATTGAATGATGACTCTTTTTTTCTGTAGTAAATTTTACATTTCAATCAGCATTTGCTGCTAATTTAAAAAAGTCTCAAAAAAGTCTGATATTATATATGTATATATATTGCAGTACAACAATCTGAATATGTTTGTAAACAGGTGAGAACCACCAGAATAATAGTTAATTATTGTTGAAGGCCAGTAGTTGGAGCTGTGTCCTTATGTAAAGTGTGTAACAAACATATATATCTCCAATGGCAAGCATTTCTTACACACGTTACATGAAAGCACAGCACCATCTACTGGTATAACTAAACTTTAAACAGATTTTCTTTTTCTAATAACATTTTGAGTTGAAGGGAGAATCTTGGTTTATACCTAAGTATATACAGCATTTTTGAACAACAGTCAGTGTTTATTAATATCCATCTTCAGGAGGTTTCATCAAACAGTCTAAATAGAATAAAAATTATACTTTGAATCTTTACATACATTGCAGCACAAGTTTGATTCTAATACTTCATAAAAGACATATTAAATTAAGTGATTACACTGTAACCACATCAAAACTGATGTTTCAGCATATTTTTTGTTTTCCGGGAACATGTCTACAAATAGGAAAGTAAAATTGGAGTTAAATCCCCACAATATAACCCAGAAGTCTTCTTTTTTTGTCCTCCTCAGTTGTCACACTTTGGCCCTGATTTATTAAAGTTCTCCAAGGCTGGAGAGAATACACTTTCATCAGTGAAGCTGGGTGATCCAACAAACCTGGAATGGATTTGGTCCAAGTTTGAAAACATTTGCTAGCAAATTGCAAATAACTTTGAAGAAACCCATTCCAGGTTTTCTTGATTACCCAGCTTCAATGATGAAAGTGTATCCTCTCCAGCAATGGAGAGCTTTAATACACCAGGCCCTTTATGTCTATTTGTCAATCTCTATAAACAAGTACTATTTATTTAAACAAAATGTGTTTTACCAGATAACAGCTTTTGTCCACCATGAAAATTCATGGATTTTTTATTTTCAAGTCAGTATGAAGAAAACGTAGTGGTACAATTGAGACATTTGCAGCAGATTCTGTTAAAAAAGGAATGACTCAATGGGCCCTATTTATTAAAGCTCTTCAAGACTGGATACACTTTTATCAGTGAAGCTGGGTGATCCAAAAATCTGAAATCGATCTCGTCCAGGGCTGAAAACATTTGCTAACAAATAGCAAATGATTTTAAGAAATTGATTCCAGGTTTGCATTATCACCCAGATTCACTGATAAAGTGTATCCTCTCATAGAAAGAAGCTAAAATGTGATATACACAGAATATATATATATATATATATATATATATATAAAATACATCTGTTAATATAGTCAAATACTAAGTTGCATTCTGCAAATACTGTCAAGGTGCATTTTCTTTGTCACTCAGCAGAAACTCAATCACTTGATCACTTAGCGAGCCACACCTGTTTTCCTTTTTTGTCTTCCTTTTAGACAGTGTGTGGGTTCAAAATTAGGTCAGAGCTGTTGGTTTAGAACTTTACAGTGCTTCTGTTGCTATATACTTTTATATTTCTATTCAGTTCCTATTTTATACCTATTTTATACCCCAGCGAGGAAAGACACAACATAATTATAATAAACCTACTGTCATCAGAGATCACTTATAGAAATATCTAATATAATATTATTTTAAAATTATTTAGAATAAATAAAAAGAAAAGCATTGCCATTCATAGTAAATAGGTTATCAATGCAAACATAAACATACAAACATAATATTAGCATTGCTATTATCAAACTTGTCATTAAAAGAAGTAAACATATATAATATATACTTACCTGGGTCTGTGCAATCTTCTTTGTCTCCCACAAAGTCCTTCCCATTACTGGATTATATAGGATTTGATGCTTCTCTCTACAAGAAAATATTGTATAGTCTATAGTAATAGAGTAATAGATATCAAATATACTATTCATAATATTGTGAGCAAATAATTCATATTTATTAACCTTTTGGTATTTTTTTGGCATTAAATGATATATAATCATTTAAAAGTATTATATATATATAAAAGTATTTATATATAAATAATTGTTTAGATTTTCTAGTCTCTTTGCCTGAAGAAGCGATCATTGATCTATGAAACATGTCACATGTTTAAAAAAAAATTTAAATATAGATAATTTTATTCCCTTGTGACTTCTGATTCAAGAAATATTTTCCCTGCAGTTATAATTTCATGAATAAGATTTTTGGAACTCTTTGTGCAAAACACTATTACTGTTGAGGTTTAAAATGGTTTTTAGACACTTCTGCTTATATGGACATACTTCACGAATAAAGTTTATAAATATCTTTTATTAAAAGTTGTCTTCAATTACCCCAAACATTCAAAAATATATACTCTTCTATCACTGGCACCATATTCAGTTAGGTTTTTCATATCCATATCTAGTTATATGTCATATGGGAATTCACACTATGAACTGTTATTTCTGAATTTGTGAGAACTTCATGCCAAATGGAAATTGATATCAGCTACATATACAAATAGGTGTAAGATTACATAATCTCCTGACTTTTTTAAAGCCCAAATTAAACCTCCGCATATATTACTGTATTACATATACAATAATAGATATGCTGCTTTTTACAGTTTTTAGGTTGATAGGTGTTCAAAATGACACATCTTCCTACACATTGGGCCTGATTTAATAAAGCTCTCCAAGGCTGGAGGGGATACACTTTCTTCAGTAAAGCTGGGTGATCAAGCAAACCTGGAATAGATTTCTTCAAAGTCATTTGTAATTTGCTAGCAAATGTTTTGAATCCTAGACCAGATCCATTCCAGGTTTGATGGATCACCCAGCTTCACTGATGAAAGTGTATCCTCCCCAGCTTTGGAGAGCTTTATTATATCAGACCCATTTTTCCAATGCTCCAACAGTGCTCTATCTCCCTAACCTACAATTGGAACAATGTACAGGGAAACTGGAGACCCAGGCCGCAGCATGTGTGAGAGCAGAGGTCTGACTTTACAACATGCTGTTTGGACATGATATTTTGGGCCTAATTTATCAATGAAATCTGCGCTCGCTGGTCGCGCATACTTTCGCGCTTCCAGCGAACCGGTTTCTCACAGTCCGGAGTCGAGTGCACTCGTACACTCGCCGCCTCACTGCCAGCCGGATTCCTGCTTTGATAATAATGAGCAATAGGGGTCGCGAATCTGCCAATTAAGGCGATTAGATTTCAGCTG
>NC_092861.1:121914955-121915875 GCF_032062135.1 Pyxicephalus adspersus | reverse complement strand
TAATATGTGTGCCATTAGAAAGAATGATTTTTTAGGGGAACAGTGACTTTTAATGCAAGCTCGCCAGTGTAAAGCTGCCTGAGATGCACGGCTTCGGCCTTGAGCTCATTCAGTTGCTGAATTGTGCGACGGCTTACGATTTCGGATCGCGAATACGAATGCACGAGCGAGCTTCCGATTTTGCTTGATGAATCAGCCTCCCCAGCTCAAGTTGTAATACTTGAATACTTTTCCAACTAAAAAAACGTAAAAAAGTAAACCATATTTAATTCTGTAATAAATACAGATAGTTCAGTTGGCCCCTAAGCTCATGAATTAACCTCAACTCAACTAGTTTAACTAGGCTAGTGTATTGAAACATTCTTTTGCATGTGTTATTTTTTTTAGAACAGTTGTCCTGCTGAAGTTGCATTTTAGTAATATTTCAGGTAAGCGCAGCTGTGAAAACAAGCATTCCTGGAATAACTACTATTATAAAGAATGATAAATTAAACTTCTTACAAAAAAGACAAGGTGTATAAGAATCAAGAGGTCATTAGTTAATGTTGAACTAAGCTATTTATTTACCATTGGTCAGGGCCTGGATGAGTAGTGGGCATGTTATTTTTGAATGTTAGGAATTTGCTGTGCTTTAATGGTGCTTCAAAATGGGGTTCAATAGACTGCAGTCACATTATCACAAGGTTAGTGCTGTTCTATGCAGCATTTAATAACGCTCATAACCAATGGATGGCCACCTGGAAGTAACCTGGATTTTAGGTATATATACTTCAATTTAAAAAAAGACCTTCATTCTGGTCTAAAACGAAACCCTTGTTTAAAGCTCTGTTTCCTTTTGTAAAATATGTATATGTAAAATAGCATACATTAGTAGAACAATTAATAAATATACAGTACAGGGAGTGCCCGGGTTACATACG
>NC_092861.1:121912281-121914610 GCF_032062135.1 Pyxicephalus adspersus | reverse complement strand
AGCACTGTTGTGCTTATTAAAAAGCAGCAGTATGGCCGAAGAGGAGGTCATATCACTGCATTATTACCTTTAATCATTCCAGAGTGGTTACAGCCAACGTGACTTTTTTCCTGCAGCACAATCTGATGATCAGGCAGATACCCTGAGGTTGTTCTCTAAGTTTGAACACTTCTTGCAGCTAAGAAATGCAATATGCAAAAATGGAATTTGCCCAACTCTCCTACAATTTTCCATTTGCAATAGGTGCTACATAAGATTATGTCACTTGTTTAAAGGCTATGCTACTTGCATCTTTAATCCCTCCCCGTTTCTTTAATACTTGTATATAGCTCCTGGTATGTACCCAGAATTTGTTAAACAGAATAGGTATGTAGTTCACATGAATCTGCTAAGTTTACTTTAACCAAGGGCTCCCTTTATAAAACAGGAAATCAAAGATTCCCTCAAACATTACATCATGGGAATCTTCCATGTCCATGTCATTTAATGCCAGTAATTGATTCCCACCAGGGAATGTTTGAGGGAATGCGAGATTCCCTGTACTTATAAATAGAGCCCTGTTTATACCTACCAAGCTTTTTCAAGATTTCAAACTATGAATAATATTCTTGCCGAGCAGAGGGCCTCTTATCTACCTAACTATTAATTTGTTTATCTATTGACTTGGTTGGCTGGTTTCGATATTTATTTCTCCATTTTCTTTTCTCTTCTTTTTTTCTTATTCTGTCTCCATTCCATCTTGACCATGATGATTGGCACTGTTTGACTCCCAGGTTTAGTTTATATAGTTATACTGCTGTAGTTTTTGTAATTTATTATACACTATATTGAATTCTGTTTCTTTCTTCCCTACTCTAAACATTGTTCATAAACTATAATCTTAATTATATTAGTTAGTTAAGTTAATTAGTTAATTTTATTAAAAGCATGAAACAACAGTCAGAAAGAGCACATCAATAAACTTTAAGCCCCAAAGCAATTACCTTGTTTATTAAAACCGGTCCTTAAACCTAAATGACTCAAAACATAGACATGAAGTGCCTCATTTAATAAAGCTCTCCAACACTAGAGGGGATACACTATAAACTGGGTGATCCAGCAAACCTGGAATGATTCTAGTTCAGGATTGAAAACATTTCCTAACAAATAGCAAATGACGTTTAGGAAAACCATTCCAGGTTTTCTGGATCGCCCAGCTTCACTGATGAAAGTTTATCCTCTCCAGTCTTGGAGAGCTTTAATAAATCAGGCCATGGTCTAACAATAGTTTTCTATTTTTACATCCATATTCCTGTTATTGTTCAATTTGACTGTGCAGTCTAAACACCACCAGAAAAGACCCCCAGCTCCCAGTATAATAGACAGGTCTGATTCTCCTACCCTTCTATGCAATACAATACAGTGTAAGTGGCCTCATATTGAGAGACAGGGATGTTACTTAGCTCTAACAGCATTAAAAACTTCAGTGTGAAAGCAGCCAGCACCATTTTTGCTCAAATTAAAGGATATTTTAAGTAAGTCACATATTGTAGTAAGCAGGGTATAGCCCTATAAACACTTAAAGAATTATAAAACTTTAACTGGGCTTTAAGCTTTAATATACTACAACATATTTCATAAAATAAGTTCACTAAACTTCTGCTTGTCCAGATGTAACTATAGCAAAAATGTTAGGATTTCATAATATTTCTGTAGAAGTTAAAACCACTTGTCCTTAACCCCTAAGTGCAGGTGTTTGGCTGACAATCAAAATACTATAGAACATTTTTACAATGTTGCAGAGAATTGTTGTGTTCCATGATAGAGTTTTTCTAGGGATGTTTTCTTTATATGTTTTCTTTATATGTTGTTTTAGAACAGATGTGAAAAAATGATCCTTGCTTGCATGTTAGGTTTATTGTCTCAGTACATTGTCATAGCTGAAAGGAGCCAAAGCTGTTGAGCCAGAGAGCTGCTTTTGTTTCCGTGTGTTTCACAACTACAAAACAGCTGTGTTCTTCACAGTCCACTTCAGTACTGTAACATCCCACCGCTTGTGTGTAAAAAGCCACATATCAATGGTGCCGCATCCATTCATAAGGGATCTTAATTTCCTCTAGTACTTTTGCAAGAAGAAGCTGTTAATCCTTTACATAATATTCATCTTTTTGTCCTTGCAATTACTGTTTTTTTTTCTTTTACAGTGAGTACAAGAGAAAGAGTTAATATATAATTCCTTTGTTGTGGTATTGGCTTTTGTGTCGGGAGTTTCAACAGCATTGTAATAACTAAGCACACTCAATAAAACTGTAACTTTCAGTTGCTATAACTTAAAGCCCTATGAAACTCT
>NC_092861.1:121884432-121910086 GCF_032062135.1 Pyxicephalus adspersus | reverse complement strand
CAAAGTCTTTAATCATATTCATGTTCTACCTCATTTTACATTTCTTAATTTTTTAAACATTTTTGACTATATGAATAAATATGTTAATTGACAGTAAATGTGTTCCGATTCAGTTTTTAAGGAAATGTTATATTGGTTTACAGGCAATCTCTAATGATTTCCTTTACAAATAATAAACAAGTCAGGTTGACATGTAAATTATTTTAAAAAATGTTTATCTTTCTTTTCAAATTATGAATGTGGTTGCGAAGCCAGATTGAACTATAGTCAAATAAATAGTAAGAATTTTACATCGAAGAGTCCTGCAGTTTTTAGTATCCCAAATTTTGTGTTAAAGAAAGATAACAAATAGTTTTTTTAATTGCAGTAACAAAAGAAACATACATAATGATTTATCCTACAAAATATTGAACCCAGTGTTAGATGGCACTTTGCCAAACTATTTGCTTTTTTCCCCAGTTATGTCCATGCATTTAAATATCATTCTGTACACTTCAGGACCCTCTAACGGGTGACTTCATTTTAGGAATTCAAAATAAATTATGTTCTAATCAGGAGCTTAAAAAGTTATTATAAAATATTTTTTTTATTGAAATATTCATCATTCTAAATATAATCAGCTTAACTGTGCTTACACAATATATAATACAGTAATGGGCAAAGCCAAACATATCTGCTTTTTTGGCACAAATTTAGTAAAATTATTTATCTAGAAAAATATTAATCTAGGGTTTTGGGATTAAACGACAGACATATTATTTCTTTGCGGTATGCCAAATTGAAATTACTTTGAGATGTCTGCTCATTTTTATTCATATTCCCTTGTTGGGTACTAGATAATTGGTATTGTTACTGATGTTTTTATATGAAAAGAGAGACAATACACAAGGGAAGATCTGTTTCAATGCAATGAAAGATCTGATACTGAATATACTTTCATAGAAAGGCAGACAAAGGCAAAGTTTCTTTCTTGGTATTTGGGCTTTTTCAATGCCTTGTTAGCCAAAACAGGAATTTAGGATCTAACCAATGTTCTCAGAGCACAGCATGCTACAACTGTCAGCTGTTTGAGAAATAAGGGAAAGGAGAAAGAACAGCCATTTTGCTTATCTCTAGTATGGTACCTGTATATGGCTCATATTCTGAAGACATGGTGTACAATATAGTGTGCAGGCAAGCCTTTATCTCTCCCATTTGCTAAAATCAGAACAACCCTAATAACAACTAATAATGACTGGTATGTAGATACTTGCCTCCACTGACTGATATATCAGAGTATTAGTGTCTGATTCTCACCTAGTAGTAACAGCTACATAGAAGTGTTGAGATTAAGTCAACTCACAAAGGGACCTTCCATCTAACTGAAAGATCTTCTAAGATACCATGAGGTACCTGCTATCTTCACTTAACTTTTACACAATGTGAAGGTAATGTCTAAGTATGTATAATGTAAATTTATTGTATAGGTAAAGCTTGTGAGCTGTGGTTGGCAAGCCCTATAAGTGTTACCTAACAGCAATAGAAATAAAATCAGGCCTCCTGCTCTGACAGGTAAAAAAAAGCCCAGATACATATGTTTCATCTGTGTTTTAGGCTGTTAGTATACTGTTTAGTAGTAAAATATCAAGCTTTAGCTAACAGTAAGCAGCATAGTACTGGGTAATGGTTGGAACATCATATCATTTATTTAGCACACACTTTGGGCTCTACTGCCGTTCTGTGTAACACAAAATATCACAAATATTAGATATCCATTTGACACTGCATAATCAAAAAATTGGGATGTTCAGGTTGTTCATTTGATTTAATTACCACCAATAAATTGTTTCGGGTTGTGCTATATTTATTAAGAAACATGTATTTTTATTTATTTTTTTGTAAATTTGACTTATACTGAAAGACAGTAACTTAGCCATGACTATAGTGATGGTTTGGTTAAACTAATTCAAACACCCATATGCATATGTTCTTTTTGTAGAGTTCAAAAGCAAGTAGTTGCTTGAAACACTTAGCCTGTTAGAATTAAAGTTATAAAGTTTTATCAAACGATCTGTGACTCATGATTTAAATAAGTTATTATACATATTGCTAATAAATGTATGGCTGCTCTGCCAGTTTAATAGTAGTTTAATAGTTATTTTCAGAAGACATATTTCAAAGTAACGGTCGAATTAGAACATACCATTTGTTCCACTTACTGTTTATTGCTTCCACCAAGAATAAAGCATTGAAAATTGTACCCCAGCTCCTTTTCTAGACAGCAACGTCTTCCAGGATGCATACCTGCAGGTCAATTATTTTCCATCAGGAAATGAAGGAGAAGTATTGGTTATAACATAGTCCTATATTGATGCAAATTAAATTGACCCAGCGTATACCTGGATGTGATGCTATGAAGAAGCTGGTAACATTGGTTCTATTTAAAGAACCAGCATCCTCCTGGACCTAATAAGTAATAGCGTTAAACAGCATACTTATACTTACTTATTATTACTTAATATT
Organism: Pyxicephalus adspersus; assembly: GCF_032062135.1. Lineage (NCBI taxonomy): Eukaryota > Metazoa > Chordata > Amphibia > Anura > Pyxicephalidae > Pyxicephalus > Pyxicephalus adspersus. The sequence goes on along the minus strand of NC_092861.1, from coordinate 121,907,584 downwards.
ACTTACTTAATATTACCAGCAATAACCTCTAAGGCAAGTTTTTACACAAACAAGCTAATAATGGATAAACCGGTGGGCTGAATTGAGAGAAATAAATTATCAGGGGGACACATTAGGTATATTAGGTGGCTATTTCCAGAAAAAAGATTGGTTATTTTTAAGTTCACATTATAGTTAGAAACTTACAATATTTAATTCTGGAGAAATGAGCCTTAAATTATTTCTAAAGTATTTAGATCCAAAATTGTGCGTAAAGTAAGTAAAAGGAAGAAAGATACAATTAGCAACTGCAGAACAGCTATGGACACATTCATTTTTTTAAAATTATAAAACCATTGTGGGCTGCTGAAAAGAAGTGAGTGGGTCACACAAAAAATAATTTAACATGTATTTGTAACCAATATCTATCAGATGTAGCTGTGTTAAAGGCCGAAGAATCAAGATAATAGAGATCTATCTATCTATCTATTTATCTGTCTATATACATAGATAAATAATACAATTAATAAAGATAGTTGAATATATTTTAAAGGCCCATAGTGCAGTTTTGTTCTTTCTTGGCCAATTTGCTTTACAATTACTTGAATATATTAAACTGAAAATGTTTGTATTGGCCTCCTAAAATAACAAACAACACCAAAATGGAGACATAAAATTTGCTTAGAAAATGACTGATATACAGCTCCCAAACAGCACTCATCACATGATGTTGGCTAATAATATATTGGGTGGCTTGAGTCAATAGGATGAGACACTGTTCCACCAACTGAATAGATCCAATTGTCATCAAGACAACATTGAAACAACTCGCAATCAAATTAGTAGTCAAATGATCAACGGCATCTAAAATTTCGGTTAACGTATTAATTCTTCTAAAGATTATTTCCAAATAATACGTTAAAGAAAATGTAAATGTTCCCTTTCAAAAAAACAGAGGCTCCATGTGAATATTGACTGTATTTAGAGTATAGGAAAATAGGCATTAAAATTGGCCACCCACTTTAACTGATGTGTACTTGTAAATCTCATAATTGCATGGTAAACTCAAAGCCTGTAATAAAAGAAGAAGCGTATGGTTCTGTGATGGATAACAAGGATAAATGTTACAATAAAGACTTAATTATGCGTAAAAATAACATAGCCTGTACCAGAACCTGTAACTTTACATTGATGTATACAATTAAAACATCTGCTTAAAACACATACATTGCTTACAAATATATACTATATTAATTATTTGCAAATGTACTTTTTGTAGTTAAATGTGAAGTTTTTCCTTAATTTCTACCTTAGGATTCTTTAAATGTTTTAAATTAAAATATATACATTTTATAGAACTTTAAATTAAATAAATATCCTAAATATATAAAACATTTTGTTTTTTTTAATTGAATATATATATATATATATATATATATATATATAAAGGAATTCATTGATTTTATTCTTTATTTTTTATATAAATAACACATAAAGCTAATAAACAACTATAGTTGTTAATATCACTTAAGATATTTTACAGGTATGACCACTTATTTATGTACTTACATATTTGTGTAATATGTTAGCCTTTTCCATGGGAATACTTAAAAACATTTGCATGTGTCAAGGAATCCCTGGACACATGGTTATAAATACAGGCCATTACAATAAACTGATTGGCAAGTTGTAGATAATAAGAAGCACTCATTATTAAAAATAATAATAATACTTAGAACCTTTATTTATAAAACACTAACATATTACACAGTGCTTGCATTAAATATTTAACACCTTGAAATATACACTTAATGATTTTCAATAAAAATAATTATATTAGATTATAAATAATAAGGTCAGAAAATAAACTTTTATTGGGAAAATTGTATTGTCCCTTTAAATGTGTGGAGAAGTGAGCTCAGAGTAGTGTTAGATTGTGTTAGATTGGATTGGATTGTTCATCGTTGGCAGAAATGTCCCTTATATAAGATAAGTCATCCCCCCTTACCCCTGGTTTTCAGTTTAGTGCCTCTACACACTGATGGCCAATGAAGATAGCAGAAAAAACACAGAAAATAAATGGATGTCAATGGCAGTAATGGAGAGGTTGGGTAGTGAATTAGGATAAAAAAATTAAGTTGATGTAAGTTTAGATAAATTTATTTTACTGCCCAGGACTCATAGCCAGTCCATTCATTTATAAAGAACATGCCTTCTTGCAATTTCTAACTTTTGTTCCCCTGTAATAATATGTTTTCTAAGGGAACAAATTATGGAGTCCCCAATTTCCCTAGTTCACCCCACATCAAAAACAACATCCCACAAAAATAAAAATAATACTTGAATAAAATATACCATCTAAATTCGTCTTATACAAATTGTGAAATTTGGACAAGTACAAGAATAAAATGTATCCTTGCAGGTTGTAATTCACTTCCATTTGCAGGTTAACCAGTCTAGATACTAATAAGAAAAAATGTGGCTTTAAAAAAAATAATTTGTAATTCCGAAAGATCATGAGGATTATTATAAGTGATTAGACTAAAATCCTTTATAAATCAACTGCATTGTATTAATTTTATTTTACTTTGCTACATCTAAGAAATCATTAGCATTTACATATAAAGGATGTTGCCATTTCCGTGACTCATCCCCTGCCCACGTTCTTGGGTGCTGCAAAACCACACTAATGAACTATTCTTAAGGTAGTCCTTCAATTAATTCAGAGCAGATGGTACTACATTCAAAATCAAACATGCATGTCTCTAGCAGAGGATTTTTGTTTCTTAAATCATATCCTTATTGTGTCTATTGTGAGTAAATGTTAACACGCTTCATTAATGACTGAGCTTCCCATCTAAAGTGTGTCTCAGGATATGGATATATTGTTCACAATTCTCCTATACATCTTTGCATGTTTTGGTGGATGAATTTTGCTTAAAGGGCATATTTAGGACACAACAGAAGCTTTATAGCTTTTTTTAGACACACGTGAGTCTGCTGAAGTCTGAATCGGAAGGCAATATTTGGAAATCCGGTCACAGAGTTTCACTTTTCAAGGATCTGTGTCTCAAAATAATTTCTTTGTACAATATACTATTATTATATCAGTTATGATACAAAATTTTATGGATTTTTAAATGCATAGTGAAGTTCATGGGAGGTCTATTTATTAATGTATTCACAGAAGATTTTTGCTACTTTTACCCAGGATTCACACATTTTTCTAAATTAATAAACTGATAAATTATTCTCAATCCGGGGTGAAAGTTGAGTGAGCACATTTACAAATGAACCCATTATTACCTCAATGCAACATATGTTCCATTTTTTAGCACTTCCACATCCGAAAACCTTGGGTATGTGTAGGGACCAGTTACCTAAATATCCATTTCCTCTTTTTTGCCCCTAGCAATTATTGTTCTGCTTTATTTAATATTTATTTTTTACCTTTAATATTATTTTACTGAACTTTCAGTGTCACATGGCACAAAAACATGCACAGAATAATGAAAAAAAAATTAACTGATGATAACCTCATTACCAAGCCACCAGATTCACAGTGGTCCATAGAGGCACGAGAGATGAAATAGTTAAAGTAACCAAAAAAAATAAATACAACCCAGAAAAAAGATAAACATATGAGGAGAGGCAAAACATCTCATATTGGCATGAAATTGGTCTGTAGGTCACCACTGCTGAAAGATTTTTGGCATCAGCCTTGCCAAGTATCAACAAGGACTATTCAAGTAGTCAGTAAGGTGGATGTTTGACATGGTAGACTTTTTCCATAATATATATGATATTTTCCTGTGGCTTGCCAATGATATTCCAGTACCAGTAAAATTATTTATGTTTGTAATTTTTCTATACACTTCTAAGTACTAAGATCTGATGATGTTCTGTGAAAAGCGTGATCATCTAAAGTGGTAATGGTATATGGCCAAGCTGATTATCACCTACAGTGGTACTGTTATATGTCCAAAATCTTGTTTTGGTTTGATATATAACCCTGCAGTTTGCTGATTTTAGTCTGAGATTTATTGTAGTATTATCAAGTATATTAAACGCATAAATAAATGTATGTGATTTTGATATTGAGAAAATGTATTGTCTTTTAAAACTTTATTGTGATTATGATAAATGACAATATGTTATGGTTAATATTTATAATAAAGTAAAAACGTTTCACATATAATGTTGGCATCCATCTAAAAACTCCTTAATATAGTGTCATTAAGAATACCACTTTCGTATGGATCAAACTCCAGACACCATCATCATAAAACAAACTATCCTACCTCATCATCACAAATCTGTTACCTTGAGCCTGATGGCTGGACTACCGAAGACCTTGGTTGTGTCCGGTCTAATAGGTGCAGTAACAATAGAAAAAATACAACTGATTGTTAAAATTAAGCAAGTGGTTCAAGATGCCCTGATAAGCATAATAAATGCAATTCTTTACTTTGAAGGTAGTTTCATCTTCATAAAATAATGAAACAGGCCAGGATGTAGGAAACAGTTTACAGTTATATAAATAGGCTAACTTTGAACCACCTACCTCCCTCCGCTGTTGAATACTTTATTCCCTAGGTTTGATAGGTATGGTAAATGTTCCTTAAGGAATCTTACCCTTAAAAGAGCCTCTCTTTTAGTAGACACCTCAGTTAAAAGGGTGTCAGAAAAAGGAGCTTTGGACTACAATGAACCTTTTTTGTTTTATCCAGAATCAGAGAAATGTCATTGCAATCCTTAACTTTAAAGGTAATCCCCTGTATGCCAGGAACTTGCTAAAAAAACAAGTACATCCTCTGGAAAAAGGAAAGTCCTACATTTAGGAAGAAACAAAGGAAAATAGGTGTATGAGAAGACAATATCTTTCTGGATTGCTTAAAAGAAAAGAGCCATTGCTATATTTTTAGGGTTGACTGCACTTGACTAGAAGTGTATCAACCTCTTGGGTGGGTACTTGTCTTGTATTTCCAGAGTAGCATTGTGGTCATTAGTCAACATCTTTTTTTTTCTTATTACTCTGTCAATTATCCTTATTTGTCTGACATTAATTTTTGGCAGATATTCAATTAAAGTTTATTTTATCATGTATTAATTAAGCATGTATTCATGTATAGTGTTGGTCGAATATATCTCACTATTTGATTCGACAGCTATTCGATCGAATAGGGGGATATTGTTGAGGTGATCGAATGTTGAATTTGAACACCATTAAAGTCAATGATGGGAAAATTCGGGTTATTTTTCAGGAGTGTGAACAACTGCAAGAGCAAACAGGGGAGTAGAGCTGACCTATCCGCTCCCCTGATTGCTCTTGCAACCCTTTACTAGTTGTATGTGTTCTTGGATAGAGTTTCTCCATCTAAGAACACAGGAGTCCTGTGTTCCTGGATAGAGAAACTCTATCCAGGAATAGGGATAGTGCTCCCGGAATCAAAGAGAACTAGAGGTTTTGAATGGGCAGAGTTGTCTCCATTTAACCTTCAGTGCCGCGGGTCACACACCGTTCTCAATTAATGCGGCCACGGGTGCATTCATTGAGAAGATCCTCGGCACTGGAGGTTAAATGGGGACAAGTCTCCCCATTCATCCACCTCTAGTGCTCTGTGATTGGCTGGGGAAAGAAAAATCCTGATGAAGCTTGAGCTGTCATCAGGGTTTACCTTTCCTCAGCCAATCACAGAGCACTAGATGTGATGAATGAGGAGACTTGTTCTCATTTAACCTCTAGTGCCCGGGTATCCCACACTGACAGGAGGATTCCTGTCATTGTGGGATAACCTGTAAAAAAATAAAAGTTAGTTAAACCAATCACACACATTCAATAAATTACTTTAACATTATTTTTTTTTAACACATTTTTTACACACAAATTTGTGCCGTTGAATCCCGTGTTTTTCGGGTCGGGTCTATCCCAATTTGAACAGCCATATTCAGGTCAAATATAAGGACACTTACTTTTGATACCAACAAGTTTAAAGTCCGTGGTTTGATAAGAGTGGTAGCGGTGGTGAACGATTATGGCTGTTCACTAGGCTCCAAAAATACTAACATTAGTTAGCTAGAACTAAAATTGAATGTTGGATAACAAATCTGAACTGCAGTACTAGTTTTATCTGTCTTTGTTCTCTTCACAAGATCTTTGCTGTAAGGTGAATGATTGTCATTGCATGCGGGACACCAGCGGCCTCTTCACCACGATAGCCAGCAATGCCTTTTACAGCATTAGGTCCCAGGTTCAGGTATTTGTCCAGACCCCAACTACATGAAACTTGTATGTTCTCCCCATGTTTGCATGGGTTTCCTCTGGGCACTCCTCCCACATTCTAAAAACATGCAGTATAGTTAATTGTCTTGCCCTCAGAATTAGCCTTAAACTGTGGTAATGACATATCACTATGGTAGGGACATTAGATTGTAAGCCCCTTTGAGAGACAGTTAGTGACATGACTATGAACTTCGTAAAGCGCTACATAATATGTTGGTGCTAGGCATTTGTTAGGAGTCATTCTTCTGGCCGGCAATCCCGGGCGATGTTCCTCCGCAGTAGAGCGCACCCAGCCTATTCCCTTCAGGGGGCGCTTACAGCAGCAGAGAAGTTCTAGGAATTAGTTATCTGCAGCTTGCAGCATCCTTGTTTCTCTTTAACTGTGTTTTATCCCGCGGCATCCCCTGCACTGTACAGCTGAAGGGGATTTGGAGGTGTGCTCCAGCTGGTGAGCAGAATAGTTCCTCATCAGTCCCATGCTGCCATTGGCTGCTGGGCCTTTAAGCTTCTCTGATTCCAGTGCCTGTTATAGTGTTTAGCTTTGCTGATCTGCTGCTGGAGTGTGTTCATGCGATTTTTTGTTGCTGACCATTGCCTGTACCTGACCTATGGATTGTACTCTGCCTGGACCTTTTGCCTGTGCCCTCGACTCTGCTTGTGCTAATCACTTGATACCTCCTCTGGTGGACTGATCAACTGTCTATGACCTTGGTCTTTACTCTGGATTATCTTGCAGAACTTTGTACTGCTTACTTGTGGGCTCCTGGGCCTCTGCCAGCCCTTCCCCAGATGCTATCCCTTGCACATTAAGTCCTGGGGGCAACCCTGTACTAGGGAATACAACCAGTCTCTCGAGGCTGAGCAGGGGCTTTCTTAAGGTAAAGACTAACCTGAAGTGTGACTCAGGGTGTCCTCATGATGGAAATATCTAACTTATAAAATATATATAATTTTTCCTAATTTTATCTATTAAGGGATTTTCATTGCAGGATCACTATACACAATTTTAATAAAGTATAGATTGAAAGTAAATATTCAGCCATATTTTTTTCTGTTTCGACCTAGGACAAAGAAGTTAGAACTGCCAAATACTTTTACTTCTATTTTTAACTCCATAACATAGATTTCCCTTTAAGGATTTTCCCCCAAAAGCAACATGGCCAGAAATAGAAACACTGGTGTTATTTACTAAATGAATAAAGGAAGCTTTCTGGACAAAATGAATATTTCTATTACAAAAGAATTTTAACTTAACATAGTGAACTGTCATGGTAGCTGCAAGGCAGGATAGTGGACCCTCAGTGTCACCAGCTCAGTACGTAGTTACATGTGTAGGGCGAAGAGTCTAAGCAGCTGCCCGGTCTTCAGGAGAGCCTCTAGAGATCAGGGTGTTGTGCTGCGGGCAACTGCCAGGTTGTGGCATCCGTGCAAGCAGAGGCAGCTGACTGCTAACAAGCAGGAAGCAAAACATGCCAGAGGGAAATCCAAAAAAGTAGTCAAACCAGCCAAAGGTCAGGGCAGGCAGCAAGCAAGGGTTATTAGGAATCAGGCAAAAGGTCAGGTCAGGCAGCAAACAGGAGTTGTCAGGAAACAAGCCAAGGTCGGTAGACAAGGAATCTGGAACAGAAGAAACAAACAACAGGCACCTGGAAGTAGAGCCAAAGGAACTCCTTGTTCAGGCTACTTCCTGTTGTCAGGTCACTTTCTTAAGAAGGGAATGTCAGGTGTGGATCGAGTGAGCCACAGACATCGATCCCACCAGCAGAGGGAGTGCTGTTGCTAAAATAATCTCATGTGTTATTCAGATGTTTACCAGCACAGGAAGTGCGTCTGTGGAATACCCTGGTTCTCTGAGGCAAGGGGACCGCAAGGAGGGTGGGCAAGAAGGAAGCACAGATCCCTGAACCTCCAGGGATCTGTGGCATTAACATGGTATAATTACACTTTTCACAAAAAACCCAATCACATGCAAGTAAAAAGAAAAAAAAATTGTTAGCTTGCGCATGATAATATGGCTGAAGTCAGCAAAATGTTACTTCATTAAGCCAAAAGAAAAATGTATTTGTAGGGTGATAACCCACTTTGGTAAGTGAACAGCCTATAGTCAGTTAATAAAATATATAAATGTATTTACCAGATTAGAGAAAGTAAGAACCCCTTAACTATGCACTGCTGTCTACCGTTACCATTACCGTACGTTAAAGTTCAGATTTTCTTCTTCTTTCTTCTTAGGACAGAAAATGAAGGGAAATCTCTTTAACAAAGACAGGAAGCTCAGGTAGCAAAAAAAATGGTTAGCTATTTTAAAAAACCCTAAATACCTAAACATGTCAAAGATTACAACCAGAGACTTTTTGGATTGAGTTTGGATCTAATTTAAGTGGTTAAGGACAAATATTCTAGGATTTGTAAATGATTTATCTTTCTTTCTATAAAGTTTTATGAGGTACACAATTATCAACAATTTATAATGATTTTAAATTAATCTGAAAATATACAAATTGTCAAAAATGAGAGATTCTCAAGGAAATGAACACGAAATGACAGTTGTCTTTTAATTGGTGTGAATAGAGTGTAATAATTTTAGCCAAATGCAGCAACGTTACCAATTGAGCCAATTGCTTAGGTGAAGTTAGCTTTTACTTTACTTTTGTAGGAATTTTTGTAGGTAATGTATGGTGGTTTATTTCTTCATTTTTTTACTTTATTTTGTGTATTTGATATTTATGTACTATTTTTTTTTTTTATTTTAACTTTTTCTTGCTATTAGCATTTTTTTTCTTGTGAAAAAATTTTAAAATGAAAAAAAAAAATACAAATTGATACAATGATACAAAAGAGCCCATCATTTGAAAGGTTTTTCAGTAACCCTCGAGAGCCAATAAAGGCCCTTGATCTTTTAAAAACTCACACCGTAAGCTAACACAGTCTAGCACACCCTGTTTACTCCCTGCGATGGCCTTGCTTGCAGGAACAAAGAAATCAAGAAATAGTCTCTTCCTCCTCTGCTCTGCAGCTCTTGGATATTTTGAGATATTTTCAATATCTCTTGGATTATTTGCTCCTGCCTAATATCTGAACCTTTTATTGCTGCACGGACCGACCTTTGCTTGTGTCCTGGACTCTGATTTGTCTTTACACTTGGATACCTTGTTTGGCATACTGATTACCTGTGTATGATCCTTGGCTTTGTTGCCCAGACTTTTGCTTGACTCCCCTGTACTGCATTATATGTGGATTACCTGGTACCTAACCCTGAACTGTCTGACTTTCCACTGTTTCTCCAGTCCTGTTCGTATGGGCTCCTCTGTCAGTCCTTTCTCAGATGCCATCTTTGGTCAAAGAAGTCCTAGGGGCAACCATGTGCTGGGACGGTGCAACTAGCCTCCCAAGGCTGAGCGGGGGGGCTTACCATATGTGAAGAGTGTGGAGTTAAATTGGGGAATTGGCACCTGGTGGGCACTGGCACTGGATCAGGGCCTTACATACTAAAAGACATCTTGATTTTGCTGACCAAATCAACCTTAACTAATTTTTTCCAAAGCAGTTAAAGTTAGCTGAAATCTCCTGAAATGTAAATTAACTTTCGTATTTTTTCTGGAGACTATTATCACGGGAAAGAATGAGATGAGACAAATCTACAGAAATAAGAAAAGGAGGACTACTTTACAGCTGGGATAATTTTTCTGATGATCACTGTCTAGGAGGGGATACCCTCTAATTTTATAGAGTTTTCTCTGACATTTTGCTGTGTCTATGCAATGTTTTGGCTTCGATATTGACTCAGTAAGTGGATAATATTTTTTTAAAGTGAATACATTAATTTTTCTCCAAAATACTGCAAACTCTTGCAGATTGGAATAGGGTGCTGCCACATGATCTGTTTTAATAAACCGTGCCAACAATATCCATTTCCATTATAATGAATTAGGCTTGTTTTGGGACTCCCCACAAACCACATTTATACAACACACAGCAGTGCTTGATAAATGTCTCAGACGATGTTTTAATTTTACCATCTACACTAAGGTTGTAGCCTTTTTTGTGCTTTAGGACATGCAGCAGTCATAAGGCACCAGATCTAATTTCCTGCAGTAAGTCGTATTCGGCTCTGAGAAGTAAGCATAGCGTTGCAGCATAAAACCCACAATTGGAAATGAAATCGTAGATCGTGATCGAGATCAGTGGTAATAAGTTCCAGAAGTATTTGCCCAAAAGAGCAACATCTCTTCCATCATAATGGTGTAGGCAAAGTATAAATTAACATTCACTATACATTGGAGGAAAAAGAAGAAATCTCACTAAATGGTTGGCAGTATAGCAAAACCAATTAAAACAGGAATCCGAAAAAACAGCTAAATATAGAAATTTAATTGATATTTGTGAATAGTTCTGCCTGCTGCAATTTTATTGGATTATCTATCATTGGAATTAGAACATTTATGGAATGCTATTTTTTACTGTGCCTCAAACACAAAAATGTAAAGAAAAAAAGCAAAACAAAAAACATTAAATGTCAAACGTTGTGTTTTACTTTAGGCAGAACGGTAATTTATAAATGAGTGCTAGCACAATAGCTGTCCATTCATAAATTAAGTGACAGCAGGACATAGTGAAAATTTCCTTGAACTTCCCACGGTTCCGCGGAATTTGGGCAAATCGGTTTCGCAAAACCATCGAAAGATTAGGGAAGATATAACAGGAGGATTCACAGGGGATTCACAGGATTCCCTGGGAATCCTCCTGTTTGCGATCTCTGGCACTAGAGGTTAGATGGGGACAAGTATTCCCATTCAAAACCTCTAATGCTCCCTGATTTGCTGCACACTGAGCTAATCAATGAATGCAGCCGGCAGCCTGCAATCTTTTTTTTTTTTTTATTATTTTTTTTTTTAAACTTGAGCTCGATCAGCTAATTTACACCAGCCATTCTCTCTTGCAATTTCGGTAAGCGAGAAAAACTTGCCTTTGGCTCAACAAACTGAAAACCAAGAAAGTTTGCTTTTTATTGCATTTAGATTACATGGTAAATAGTGCAATTGAATTAAATGGGCTGGATAATGCATAACATACAATGTTAGCATTTTTGGTAGGGATCTGCATTGAGGTTGTTGGCATTTAGATGAAATGGTATTAGCACATGTGGCCATGCATTGCCTCCAAACAGGCAGCTGCCTTTTATTTTGATAGTAAATAAATACCAATTAGTTTAAATACTTCATCACCTCCCTAACATTGCATAGGTCCTGCATTGGCCAACAAAACAGATTGAGGGTTGGATTGCACAGGACCTATGAAGTTTTTTTGTGGTACATGGTGTCAAGTCTCATTTTTTGTAAATCCTGTAATTTGCAGGGCATGCCTTCCATGGATCAGACTTCAAGCACATCCCACAGATTGTTGACCAAATAATTCCTGAACATTGTTGCAGAGCACATTATTCTGCTAAAAAGGGGTCACTATGGAGTGCCATTGCCATGAAGGTACTTGTCAAAGTAACATCCACATAGATCTAGTACCCGAAATTTCCTAAGATAAAATGATCCAAAGTTTAATTCTGTCTCGGGCCTAGTCTTTTACCAAAGATGTGGAAATCCTTACCCGGGTAAACAATCCACATGCACCTAGTTACCCATGATGATTATCCATGATCTGAAAGAAAATGCAATTACATAGACCAGGCCACTTTCTATCATTCCACCATGCAGGGCCAATATTTTTTTTAAAAAAAGGCCACTAGTGGCCTAGGGTGACATGGCCACTAGGGGGGCGCACTAAGATCTTCCAACTGCACAGTTTTGACAGGTAGAGAATTCTACGCCTCTATCATCTGGGAGCTGCTGAACCTTCCAGAATCGTACAGCTGGAAGACCTGTAACACGGACGTCACCAGATGATGACTGGTTGATTTTTTGATCCCCTCTCCCAGACCTGTTTCAGGATCCAGCAATCCTGCATGGCTCCCATTTTGGTCACTCACACCACAGCACAGCTTTTTAAGAAACCATTGTCTGCAGATTTGAAAGGGGGTTGTTTTTTTTTATTATTATAAATATTATTATTATTATTATTATTATTATTAATAATAATATTAGCAGGATTTATATAGCGCCAACATATTACGCAGCGCTGCACAAACAATGTATTCATAAACATACATGCAATAAATATAATGAAGCATGTCCAAACAAAAAATATAAATAAATAAAGGAAAGCCACTGAACAAACTAGTGGTCATAAAAAGTGATTAGAGCATTAAAGTTGCTTGATACAGTAATCAATGGTAGAATTGCATCCCAATATTTTCTTGGGGTTCATCATAGGCCACTAGTAGGCACTAGACATATAACAACTCATCAGCTTATAAATTGTTAACCATACAGAATGTTTAACTATCAAAACATGTTATTTAATATACCCAACGCGTTTCGCCACTTACACACTTTTTGAAAGATAAAGTGCAAAAAAATACTTGAAGGTTATTCCACCATACTCTTCAAATATGTAGAATTCAAGACATTTGCATACACCACACTTCCAAAACCTTTCTAAGATATAGCCTATACTTCCATATTGTTTGCAGAGAATCATTGTGGAAAGCATTGTCAGTGTCTGTTGTCTCACTTTCTGCGATACATGTAGCGAAAACAAACAATGTCAGTTTATGTTTAAAGCTAAAAAAGAAAAAAAAAGAGGCAAACTTGGCACATAAATATTATAGTTCCTTTGATAACCTTGCACTCTGCATTACACCTTTCATGCGAAGTATAGGAGCTTCTATTGCTGCTCAAACTGCTACATACCTGGCCGTGTTAGATGTCATTATTATAGCATCACAGACCAGGAACAAGCATGCAGTAAGTGAGTGTCAGAATTCCTTATCTCTACACTTGTTCCAGGTCAAAGTCTCTAAAATCATTAACACCAAATTATAAGCTTGGCAAGCAAGGGACTAAAATTTGACTGGCCAGAAATGGCAGCCTAATTAATTTAGGTATTGATAGGTTTTAATAATTTAGGTTTATGTTATAGTGTGCCATAAAACACAAAATACATAACTGGTTTCAATGAAATAAAGTTATTTCACTTATTTTTATATCTGTTGATTGATGCCAGCTGTCCATCTCATTCCCTTAAGTGCAATTTGTTTGGTTGGACAAATACATGTTAAAACTCAAAACGCATAAAAAGTTAAAAAAAAAAACAACTGAACAAAAATTAAGGAGAGCTGTATTTGTGAATCTGTGAATGTGAATTGTTTTATGAGAAGGGTGAATGGATGTAGTTAAGGCCACTTGCACACAGCTTAGTAAAGAACTCCCTCTTGTGGAAACTAAATGTAGTTCATTCCCTGAATTTACTTGTCACCAATAGTTTTTGGAAGAGATATTTTTATTAGTAAACAGTATTTATAGAGCGCTAACATATTATGCAGCACTGTACATTAAATAGAGGTTGCAGATGACAGACAGATACAGACAGTGACACAGGAGGAGAGGACCCTGCCCCAAAGAGCTTACAATCTAGGAGGTGTGCTGGGGGGAAAGTAGCACACAATACAAGGGGATATCAAACCATTGCAAAAAAGATTGATAAATGTATGTAAGCAAGCACAGATATTATCAATGAATCTGCATTCATTATTTTACTAAATATGAGTTTATTCTTTCTCTTCTACATGTGTTTTTTAAGTAGATGAATTTGAAATTAAAGAAATGAAGTGCATGCTAATTATCCAATTATTACAGCTTCGGTCTTCTTTTAGTAAGTAGAAAGTGTCTGTGTTTTCTTAGTAAAATAATGTGTTGTGTGCTTACATATTATTCATTGTGGATCTGTACCAGTAAGACCACTAACAGGGTAAGGCTACATAGTTTACAATACTCGGACATTCCCATTGGATTAGATTCAGGGATGTATTCTGACTATACATCTCTGCATGCAGTTATTTGGCTTCCTCTTAAATTGAGCTTAGATTGTGGTAATGACATATGACTTTGTTGTATGTATATAGGAACATTAGATTGTGAGGGACAGCTAGGGACATGACTCTGAACTTTGTACAGGGCTGTGTAATATGTCGGCGCTATATAAATACTGTGTATACCACAAACAATAAATATGAGCACAAAATTAGTTAAGAAACCTTTTTAGGAGGCAAAGTTTAAAACATTCTTCACCGTGCAAAAGGAAAATGACTTGGTATGTTACAAAATATTAGCCAGTAGTTTTATTTGATCTTGGTAAAGCTATGCCTGTAGTGTCTGCCTGCTATGGCCATAAGATACAAATGTGCATGTATACAGTGGGTAGAGCCATGTATACAGGCTGGAGAAGATACACTTTAATCGGTGAAGCTGAGCGATCCAGTAAAACTGGAATGGATTGCTTCAAATTCATTTGCTAGCAAATGTTTTGAATCCTGGACCAGATCCATTTCGGGTTTGCTGGATCACCCAGTTTCACTGATAAAAGTGTATTTTCTCCAGCCTGGCAAAATCAGGCCCAGTATGTCAATCAATGCCATAAAGTCCTCTGGACACATTTTTTAAATGTTCGACTGTCACTTTATCAGGCATTCTAAGGACCCCTAGATCCCATAAAAACATACTGATACTTCTTTACCGTTGAAACTTCTGCAATAAAAAAATGAGGAAATTATTGTTATTCAGTTTAATTAGTACTTAGCCGGCACAAATACCTGAACCGATAATGCTTTCCAGCTAGGGAAGTTTGAAGCTGGCTTCCCTCTTTTGCCAATGCTGTGTGATTGCTGAAGCATGTACCACCAGTGAGATACTGAACAATGAAGCTCAATTGTTTGCCAGTTCTGGAAAGGGCTCAGCTAACGCTCCAGCATTTTATTTTTCTCTGGGTTACATATGATTAATGAAGAGCACTGTGACCTCAACTTTCTGGTGCACAATTAAATTCAGTACCACTCAATGGTCAATGGGGCTGGTAGGAACTAACAGAACAATTAAAATGCCCAGCACCACGTAAACCAGTTTTGTCTTATTTAGCATATTTATTATTGATGTGTACCTCAATTTTATTTTATTATTCGTTCAGGAATTAGTATATGTATGACTCTCATATTCTGAAAAATAGAGGTTTGAAGGTTTAATACCCAGGACCAATAGCCTACCTTGCAGCACTGGCACCCTGTGTTCAGTTCCTGATTCTATATTCTTCCTATTTTTGTCCAAGTTTTCTGTGGTTGCTTCAAATTCCTCCCACAACCCAAAGCTTGCTAACAGGTTCATTGACTTTCCCAACGTATTAACCCTAAAGTGTGTACCTGATTGTAGCAGACTGTAATATTCAATGTTTTATAGCAATATTATACTAAATATGTATTTTTAACACTATACTTACTTCTATGAAATTCATTCTAGAAAGTAATAAACATTTTATATTATAAAGAATAGCAAATAAAATTACTTACAAATGTTCCAGTTTTTATTAGTGTTAGGCCGCCATCTAGCGGACACAAATGGGAACAACTCCTATTACAAAGTGATCTTTTAAGAGTATTTAAAACAAATCCTACAATAAAAAATAAAACTGTGAAATTTAATCATTTGCTGCACATCATTTACATATAATTTATAAATTTATGGTTGATGTGATTATAATAAATTTATTACAGTGTGAGCTAGAGTTCAGGTTAAGTGCCCCTACTGTAGTTCTGTATATTCATTGCTCTTAAAATTCCCTCATTTGGAGGAAATGTTCCTTTTTGGAAACAAATCCCCTTGTCCTACTTTTATTCTCAGTTCCTATTTTTTTGTATGATGTAAAGAGCTTTGTAAAAAATGTTTTATTTAATAATGTGTTTGTGGTTAAGTCAAGAAGATGTATACTCTGCTTCCATTCATTGTACTACAATGTTTATTCCTCTCTTCTTATCTCCATATCCCAGGAAGTTGAAAGGTATGGGAATCATCCAAAGTATTCAGGGAATATTCCAAGATGTAATTTCTTATCTACCATCATTCCCCATTGGTTCAGCAATGTGATTGGCCCCCTCACTGACCAGTAAGGAGTTACAGTTGAGTACAGGACAAATAAATAGTTTGTCAGAATAAGGTATATAATTACATTTGAAAAAAGACATAGGTCTATCAAGTTCAACCACTATGGAAATAAACATATCCCAGATATAAAACCCTATAAGACATAATTGGTCCAGAGGAAGGCAAAAAACCCTGGTACAAATTGCTTCAACAGAGGAAAAAAAAATTCCTTCCTGACTCTTTGAGGCAATCGGATGTTCCCTGGATCAACAGTTACTGTTATTTTTACTTTAAAGCCTTAATACCCAGTTATATTCTGTGCTTCTAGAAATCATCCAGCTTTTTCTTAAAGCAATTTATAGTAGTTACTGAAACTACTTCCTGAGGGAGCCGATTCCACATTTTCACAGACCTTACAGTGAAGAATCCCTTCCTTACCTGGAGCTTAAACATTTTTTCCTCCAGATGCAAAGAGTGCCCTCTTGTTCTTTGTAATGATCTCAAAGTGAATAATGGGGAAGAGAGTTCTCTATATGGATCATTTATATATTTATACAGGGTAATCATATACCCCCTTATACGTCTCTTCTCAAGGGAGAATAGATTCAGTTCAGCTAATCTCTCCTCATAGCTGAGCTCCTCCAATCCTTTTATTACTTTAGTTGCCCTTCTCAGCACGCTCTCCAATTCCACAATGTCCTCTTTATGAACTGGTGCCCAAAACTGGACTGCATATTCCAGATGTGGTCTGACCAGTGCTTTGCACAGGGGCAGGATAATGTCTCCATCTCTGCAGTCTATTCCTAAATTGAGATCTGAATATTAAAGCACCAACTGAAAGTCACAGTGACACATTTGTACCTTTTACATCAGAACAAGTACATTTGAAAGATGTATCAATCCTGCCACCTAGTGGACAAGCTGCTCACACACACAAATGCCATTTAGACTAAAATGGGTTTATTAACAGTTTAGCTCAATCTAAATCTGTAAAGCAGGAAGGTATAAAGACAGTAATCGTAAATCTGATAATTCCTCTCTTCATTTTAGATACACAATTTGGGTTGAATGTAAGTACCCCATGTGCATTAAATGTTTGTTGTCATGGGTTAAAAATAAGGACATATCTAGATAACAACTGACATGTCTATGGGTACAATAGAAAGCAACAAAGACAGTATAGTGGAGGCTGTACAAAGAACATTTTATAGATGGATTGGAAAAGTTCTGCTACCCTCCTTAGTTTCATCAATAGACCAAGCCAAATGAACAAACTAACAACACTTCTACTTTAATTATTGGGTGTAGAGGTTCAGGAGTTTAGAAATACAGATAGATTTTAATCATTTTATTTCTCTGCATCGTCAATACTGCCCCATGATCATCCAAACAATGCATAGGTCAGCTAATTTAAAGGATGATCAACACACTTTCTAAGACTGGGGAAGATAGAGAGAGAACCTGGGTGATCCTTTGAAAGTCCTGGCCAGGATCAGCAAGCATCCATAAAACCTAAAGCAGAACTAAAGTAAAAACCAAAAAAATCACACTTACCTTTAATCCTGAAGATCCGTCGATTGATTAGGAGGTTTCTTCAAACAAGTCCTGCGTGGTCCTAGTATCCTCCTTCGGCCTGGCGCACCTGGGGCCACTATCTTCCTCAGTCTTCTTCATTCTTCTTCATACGTCACCTGATCTGGACTGGGCAGGTGTGAGGTCAGGTGAAGTAGATGGGGGAAAAAGAGCCGATCTCACTGCGCATGCATTTTCTCCTATTAAAGAAAAGGCTACTTCTGCACATTATTTTTAAATAAATAGGGTGTTGCACATAAAAAATAATTAAATACATTTTTACTTTCTATAAAGTTTTGTCTACCCTTTTATGTAAAGTATTAATTTTGAGTTTATGTCCACTTTAATGATTTAAATTATTCAAAAAGCAGTTACACTTCAATCATCCAATCATTTTTTAAACCTACAATTTACAGCCAAGCACAGATTATCAGAGTAAACTTATTCTTAGATCCCAGCAAGGGTTTATGACTCCCTGGAATGCAGGGGTAACCTGGGGCAATAGTATACATTTTATTAGAACACCATTATTTGAACCCCTTGACAATAGTAAAAATTATTTAACAACCTTGCTCTTGGTTTTAGCGGTATTGTTACATCCAGTAAAGATAACGCCAATCATCTATGCTGTTTCTATAGCACAGTGTTTCTCAACCAGTGTTCTGTTGAATACTAGGGTATCTCCGGAATTTGCTAGGGGTTGCTTGTGCGATGAGCAATATGTGCCTTAACTAAAACCAAACTGTCTTTTGGCTATCTGTAAGGGTTACATTCTTCTCAATGGCCAGCAATGTAAGTGGCTTTCTTTTAACTGACCCCTATTTATTAAACATTGTGGTGTAAGATACCCTTTTCTATATCTGGAACATTCACCCTCATCATATGTTAATATGGAATATAAATGTCCTAGCTTTTATAGATTTTTCACAATTTATCTGTGAGGATTCTCTTTAAATATTTTAAGCTGGTAAATAATATTTTTTAAAATTTATTTGGAAAAGAACCATTCAGATTTAAATTGATAAAGCAATATTGATCCAGCCCCCCCCCCCCCCCCCCCCCCCCGCCCCCCAATCCCTGGTTACCCTACCTGTCTGCACATATGGAGCTGGGGACAGATTTTCAATCAATTGCATTGCATCTTTTAATGTCCTATATTAACAATGGATAGTAATTGGCTTTTTATTGATGACCCCTTCACCTAAATTTCAGCAGATGAACAAAATCTGGAACAGTGCCAAAATGGTTATTGGATACTCTAATTTCACTTTCATATGGGTCAATACCACAACATTATGGTGAAAATGTTTACAAGAGCAATTCTTGTGTGTTTTATTACCCACAGCTCAGTCTTAATCCAACACTACATTCTATATTACATATATATAAGTTTTTTTTTATTTCTATGTGTTGGATGCAAGCTGGGCAGGCTTGCTGATGGGTTTGAGTGTGAAAGTGCTTATGTTTGTCAGCTTTTCACCATGTACCAGAAAAATCAAAATTAAATTAAAAAAATTTTACTTTTTGAACCTATTTTTTGCCTTTTAAATCAATCTGATTGTATGAGTCATATTTGTGTATGGCGAGTGATGTCATGAGGGAATGTTACCAGTCTCTGGTTCACATTTACATCAGGATACAGAAAAGTTCAGCTTTATCTTTGCATGAAAACCTAAATATGATCAACACCATAAACCCTGATACACCACATCTGCTGTTATCTGCATTTTATTTAGGTAATGAACTTGCTTCTATTCATTTAGGATCAGTGAGCTACAAAATTTATCATAATTACTTTATAAACAAAAATAATTTTTCATTAATGATGTTCTGGTAATGGATGAGGATCTTTTCTAATCCTTGCAGCAAATTACCTGTAATCCGGTTTGTCTGTGCTGAGTTACCTGGGGGAAATAATTGCAATCCCTCTTCTGTGCTCTCCGAGTGTTCAGGGGGGCTTCGCCAATAGGTTTTAATCCCGTCATTTATCTTTGTCAACGGAGAGCAAAAATAATGCACAGAAGAGTAAACACGGGAGGAAGGAAGGGGAGCTCTGCATTATTAAATACAGGAAAGCAGGTGCTTCCAAATGTACGTATATTACAAAAGAATAAAATAGGAGCTATTCCCTAAATACTCGTCTGCATGAAAGAATGACTAAATAAATATGCTGCATTCACTTTCTAAAAGTCAAATTTTGTCTGAAAAAAAGTCATGAAAAATCAAGGTAACTAAATCAAGTTAACTAAATGAAACTCATAAATTTATTTTGTTGAATTATGATAAGAAAAGCAAGTCTAACAAATGCATAGTAATATAGTCATCAGAATAGATGTGCATATGTAATGTATTTTTTATTTTCCTATAAATGTGTATTAAAAAAATAATTTTAAATCAATCTTACAAAACCTGAATTATGTCATCATAAAAATAAAGGCTGGACATCATGTTTAGTTGTAATAAAATGTGTGTTTTACTAGTCTGGAGTTATAATCAAAGGAGCAGAATACAGCCCAAACTGCTTTTTTGTTGTATTACTAAAAGCAAAACCAAAAAATAGATAAAGTGTTAAGGCGTTGGATAGGTTTTTATTGCTGTTAGGTTTATACTGCCGCTAATTGCTCTGATTACCAATGTCATTAAAAAAAAAGAAAATTAAATTCTAAAGTTTGAGTTGCCAGCAGCACAGGGAGTTATCTGACTGGGACACTTGTTCCCATGAGTAGGGATTTGTGCAGTTATTTTCAGTTGATGTGGTGAAAATTACTTTTGCATTGATGTCTGTGGCCCCCAATTTCTTTTTAGTTAATAGGCTTCTTAACATTGCATGTCCACCAAAATTCCTAGGGTGCAGTCGGTATGGGGTTGGTGCATTGATGTATAGTAATATAATCCAAAATAAGTCAAATGTAAAAAACATGTTTTTTTCATAAATCTTAAGTTCCCATAAGAATACATAATTATAAAATAACATAATATATATAACATATAATAACATAATATAAAAACATGTTTTTAAAGCTGCCTACCTTTTTAGCCCCCGAACAGAGAATTTCCATCCAAACTGCTGAGGAGGTCAATGAGGTGTGTAGGCAAGTGCCCCAAGTGCAGCCCATATAAAAAACAGGCTGAAAAAAAACGGGGGATTTGCCCATTTGTTTACTTCACACACATACCGTCTCTTCTGTATCTTAAACCCCTCACTACTTCCCACCGTTTCATACCCGCCCTCCTATTGTGTGATACTTCCCCACCTCTTAGATTGTAAGCTCTCCGGGGCAGGGTCCTCTCTTCCTCCTGTGTCGCTGTCTGTCATTTGTAACCCTTATTTATTGTACAGCGCTGTGCCTGTGTAATATGTTGGCACTATATAAATGCTGTTTAATATTATTATTAATAATATTATTAATAATAATAATAACACTCAAACATGAGTAAATTAAAACGGACCTAAACTCAAAAACACAAGTCACCAAGAGGTAGCGCTAAATGACAAAAGGAACATTCAATGTCTCTTTTGTTAAAAATAGAATAAATCTCTGGCTCCTGATGGTTTTTTATCTCTACACTGCATGGATCATGTGCCATGAAGTGTAGAGCTTTGCTTTGCTCTGTGTGTGGTTGTGCCATCTTGATGTAACTCCTGCAAATGTACAGGAATGCTACCCCCTGCATGTACAGAAGTTACATTATCAGTGGCCATCCAATGGTTGAGTAGGATTGCCGTGCATATAGAAGTCTGCCATGGACTTGGTTGTGAGAGTGCTCTGCCATTGCAGGAGCCTTGAACTGTCATTGCTGCACACAAGTAAGTCTGTGCCATTTATAGCAGGTATGAATGCATATGTACTGATTATGACAGAAGTTTTAGAATAAGCGTGGTAATCTTATCTTGCAGTTTGCTTTGGGAGATTCATGATCCTGTTGAGATCCAGATAATAAAATCTCTACAGAAGGTAGTCCTGCACAGTGCAGTAGATATATCATGTTGTACATCACCCAACTACATTTCCTGCCGACCTATCCAGCAAGGTGGGTTGTGCATGTGTCAGGTTGGTGGCTGGTGGGGTTGTGAGCAATAGGTGGGCACCCTTATTTGCCCAGAAATTGCTCTCTCTAGGAGCCTTATTAAAGCTCCCTGAAGAAGATACACTTTCATCAGTGAACCTGGGTGATCCATCAATCTGGAATGGATTTCTTTAAAGTCACTTGCCATTTGTTAGTAAATGTTTTCAATTCTGGACCAGATCCATTCCAGCTCTAGGTATCAATAAGCCTAGAGACAGGATAGGAAGACCATATAGTTACTGCAATGTTCCACCTCTAGCATATGTCTATGGAACATTGCAGATGCTTAAAGCCATACATTCCAATCAGAACAGATTTGCTGGGGTCAAATCAACAATTATCAGGTAATACTGCAAAAAGTATAGGTAAGATACAATGTTTTTTTCAAACATTAGAGTTGTTCAAAAATAGTTTTACAAGGAATCAGGCACATGGGTCATCCAGGCCCTGCTAATCAAGATGGACAGGGACTGAAACAAGGAAATAAAGAAAGAAGAAGATGGCGGCACCCGCAAGGGAACGCGGACAGGTAAGGGTATTTAAAAAAATTATGACCAGGCAGGGACGGTTATTTTTTTTACCTGTTCCTACTGCAATATAGGATTACAATTTTTGGAAAACGGGATATACTTCTGCTTCAAGACACTTTATACTATATCTTGCAATTTACTGACCTGACTTATGTAATATATAAAATATTCATTTTTATAGCTGCAAGCAGTTTTAGAAAAACCTGATTTTTGAAATGTAAGTTTTGTTTTTTTTTTTGTAGCGGTCAACAAAACTTACTTTAATTAGGTCTCTCATCTCCATCCAGAATCGTTTATATATATTTAATCTGTAAAATATTGCTGTCTGTGGGAATTAAAACAAAATCACACATTATATTTTATACCGCAAAAGCCAAAGTATATTGGCACTGAGCAGGCTGAGTTCAGTATTTTATTTTGATACAGTGTTCTAGTTCCAAAATAGTTCCGAGATAATGGCTGTGTTTAAAGCTGTACCGCCATCATTTCTGTATTCCGTTCACAAATTCGTGAAAATGGAGGTCCATAATGCATTCCGTTAACAACCACTCATCTACCAGAGTAAAAAGTCACTTTGAAATCAAACTTTGTTATGATTTAAAGGCAATTACTCTTTTTGATAGAAATGTATTTTCCTTCATTAAGGCAGCAGCCTCAGTTAACCTGGCTTGTCTAAAACCTAACAACAACATGCTAAAAAA